>NC_139256.1:33104751-33610462 GCF_977018435.1 Lepisma saccharinum | reverse complement strand
GTTACGTGTAAGGAAAGGCATTAATTAAAGCCTTAACTTCGCCATGTACCAAAGCCGATATATCAATAAATAAAAGCTGAGGCCGAATACGCACATAAGGAGAAAACACATGACAACACACACACACCCCGTCGAGGATTATACAGTGACGTCGCGTGGGTTCACATACGAGTGTTCACAATGTTTTTGTACTGAATTTACTTCTCTCCCTTCTAACTTCATCTTTAATGGAAAAGTGAGAATTACAATTCAACATATTTTCAATAACTTTCCCCCAAAATCACGCTATATTTGAGGTAATATAAGATTTTTTAATACAATTAACACCCTTTTAATCACGTTATTTATAATAGTAATGGTTAGTCCAAACTAATTAGTATAGCTCAGGTATGTACAACTCAATACTACCATGCATCGCAATCTACATTTTGATACACGGACCATGTGTTAACCAACTACATTCATACAGCATTGAAAGCACGTGCATAGTTAGCGGGACGCGTCCTCCCAAGAGTCCAGAAAAAGTGTGTACGTAAGATATTTGAGAATTATACAAAATTCCCCCCGCCCACACTATCTCTGTTGCGATGCTTATGATTGAAGTACCAGCCAATGTGACATTGCTTATATTCCATCTTCCCTCATATTTCGTATTCTTCCTCCTAGCATAATTTGCCATGGTTCATGGCCGCGTGCACCAACGCCGATTATTTCGAAGTTCAGATGAACGAGATCAATTTTGATCCACTCTAAATGAACTTGGTTTAAAGATTTGCATTGCACCAACGAAAAACGACGTTCACGAGATTCCGTTCAAATGATCCGAGATTAATTTGTAAGGCTATACCTGATTGGTTGGCTAAAACAAATGACAATCAAGAACCCCACCGAATAGTGTGATGTGTTAAAGTATCAACGTGTAGGAGAAGAAACTAATTCGGGCCGCAAACTTATCTGAATTTGAGAAATGTACTGATCAACCTTGACGACGAGTACAAGGATGTAGTAGAGTGTAAAGAAATAATAATCTTAAAAAAGAACTGACGACGCAAGACAAAACGATAAGGAGAAAGCATGGAACCTTCTTCTACGGGACTTCAATGCCTTACGAAATGCATTCGCGAGAGAACAGCGTACGCTGAACCTCGCCCGCTCAATAAAGATATTTTATTATTATTATTACTGTATTGTGGTAAGTATTTGAATTTTTCATTTCTTAATTCTTATATATTTATATTGTCGTGTCGTGTAAATAGCCAGTAACATATATTTTCGTAAATTTATACAATCATATTTCCAACACCATGTAGCAATATCGTAACATTGCTCTGTTCTAATTTACCTTGCACTTGCACATGTTTTGTGTTCTGGGATAGAAAGTACAGTATTTAGAAGCATTTCGACCACAAATTATTATTATTATTTTGGCAGTTTTTAGTTTACTTTACACAACTCTCGAATTATCAGCATTGTACATCCAACATCTCTAGCGTTTGCATGCCCTCGATATCACTTTCCGCTCTTTTTATATTCAAAAACAACTGCCTGCAGTCGAAGCGTCAGTATCGTGAACCAGGATCAGACACCAAAACGGTGGCGAATGGCCGTTCAGAAGATAAACTCGTTTTGATGTTCCTAGATCGCGATCAAGTGCAATAGAATTTTCCAGTGATCCTTTCCCGATCCGAGTTTAAAATTTGATCTTCGTTCGTGCACACGGCCATCAGAGAGATTGATTTTTGACCATTTAAAGAAGGGGTTCCCAAACTTCTTCGCTTCACGGCGCCCTTGGTGTTTCAAGATTTTCCCGCGGCGCCCAAGTCAGAATGTAGGCCTATGTAACACATGCAACGCTCTGTTACTTGTAAGGTTGTTTGCTTTTAGTAAAAAAATAAACACATATTTCAAATTCAGTACTAAATAAGCACATATTTGAAACATTCATATCATTGTCTAGTCATTCATTGGAAATATGTGCCGGGGCGCACACTTTTGAACCACTGATCTAAAGCGAATAGTAAGGTAAATCGGGGTATTAAGACCACCAAATTCTTATTTCATTGAAGAAATTTATCAGGAGGTGTTCTAGAAAACACAAACAGGATGCATTCTGGAATGTATATTCTCTAGTTTACATTAATGAGAACACAAACGAGTAGGAATATAATGCAAAGGCAAAAACAACAATGAATTGAAAGATAGGTTGTATGGTCCCAGTTGCCCCTTTGCTGGGTAATAAGGACCAGCCAATGGGGTATCAAGGACCGGTCCGCTTTTGAATGGTACGTTCTTCTATTTTGAAACACAATAATCTTGAACTACGTCACACAAGTTTTGTTTGCTCATTCCAAAACCCCACTGAGGAAATAGAATGAAGCACTCCTCTAATTGTGATTCTTCTGCATCTGTTATACGGCGTACGCTTTTAGAAGGAACATGAGTTCGGCCAATACCCAGCCAGTGATACTGCGCTGTTGCCAAACTAACTTCTAGCGCAAGGGTAGGACAGAAAATTCGCGATGTGTCCATTATTTTGATAATGCGTGCACAGTATATATGACTATATGTACATTGAAATAATATAGTGAATATTTCTACACAGGCTTATAATATCATATCACTGTAGCATATACGAGAAACCCATACCTGAAAGAAGCTTGAAGGTATTTATTCATCACCGCTCTCGTCGTCTTCCTCGGTCTCCGTGTCACTCGTTTCACTCATTTCCGAGTCACTCTCCTGGAAGTTAATGATTAGATTTTGCACTATGCTGTCTCGGGCCACTCCCTTGTGAAAATCCTCTTCCTGAAGCTTCTGGACGTGCGAAGATTATCACCAGCCGTTCTCAGGTTGTGCATTGTTCTCAAAAATTTAATTCTCGCGGCAACTATATCACCTCTTTCTAACAGAAATTTACGCCCATCGTTGGTTTTTTTATATTTGAAGCCCAACCGTTTTAGTATTAACCACATACGTAGAAGTAGTGGTACCAGTGTAATTAATTCTTTCTTTCATGACGCACAATCATCTAAGCTAGTAACACTTTTCTGTTTTCTGGCATGTTTCCCAGGAGATTTAAATAGGGGTTCACCGATTTCTGTGGTAAATGTTTTACCCTGTTTTACAATACGCGACACAGTATGAACACTTACACCACACGGTTTAGCCGTAAGTTCTCACACTGTTTCAGCACGCACTTCTTCCGACGCCAATTCCTTGAAGTACGAATACACTTTAAAAATAATATTTCTCCCTGGTGAATGTATTATTGTACCCTTGGTACCTGTGCTACTGGTGCCAGATTTCGAGAGTGACATTATTTAAAATAAAAAGAACACACGGAACGCACACTATTTCACAAACTGTTCTTTGTGGCGCACAAGTGAACGATAAGCGAATAATTTTACACCGGCCTTGCTACGAAAACGCTGAACTCAAAGTGACTCAGACTTTCAATTTTCGAGAACGCCCAGAACAATGAAGGGTCATTGTTTATCGAGACGAATTTAACACCCACAGTTTTCTCTAGACACAACAACTCAGCTGCGTCAACACGGTGGCAACGAAAAAAACAGGCGGAAGGAAATGAAAGGTGATGTTTCCCTTGTTTCTTCAAGGAACGATACCTCCGGCTGTAGGCGACGGAAATTCATGGGACTTGGACAGTCAGGTTCAAAATGTCTTTCCCCATCTTATGATGAACTTTAAAGTGGCGAGTTCCATGAAAACTTCTTGCGCGCAAGAAAAATACAGAACACTGCTTTTAACTTCCGCGCCGCAGTCTCCTAACCGTACAACGTTGCACTCCTGCCATTGGCTGATCGCCACGCACACCCTCTGCGTGGCCTCGCCCGATATCGCTTCTAAAAGCGTGCGTCGTATAGTGCAGTAGACGTTCCAGGAAGCGCTTTTAACTTCATACAGCCGCTCAGCAGTTCTTTATGGCGTTTTCGCGCGTCTGCCTTTTGGCTGGTTCCGTTTGCCGGTCTTAACTACGCAGCTTAGACGCATTTGTGTGCAGATTACTATTTACACAAACAAAAGAGGATCACAGACCGTACACACAGCTGGTGTACCTGCCGCTTCGCATTTCTTTTCGTTTTTTATGAAATTCTAGCACACGGTCCTTAATGCCCCGTGGTCCTTAATACCCCGGTTTACCTAAACAGCTATTCATTGTCGTCATTAACATGTTACAATCCTTGCTCTCATACATTGCACGAAACGAATCGTTCCGGAGGCAGTCTTTTGGATTCGAGTCCATTATAAAGGGTGATCCAAAAAGGCCGCCCCTTTTCAATTGGTGAGCATAACTTTATTTAGGCGAATAATTGCAAGCTACAAGGACAGAAGTGTTGCACAGACATGGGAGTTTGATACAAGATATGTCAATCAGGTTGTGAATGTCACATCACATCACGTCTCACTTAAGTTTTGAATATAACATCACTCAGGTGAGCACCACCGTTGTTGGAGCACTCATGAAGTCGAGCCACGAAGCTACGCCGCAATGTATTTATTCTCCAGCATAGCAACCGGAATAGCAGCGATTTCACGGCGGATGTTCGCCTCCAGTTCCTGGATCGTTCCTGGGCGGGTTTCGTAGACCCGGGACATCAGGTATCCCCACAAGAAAAAATCAGCTGCCGACAGATCCGGCGAACGTGCCGGCCAAGCCACGTTGCCATATCGGGAGATGAGGTGGCCGGGAAAAAGGTCGCACAATTTGGCAATGGACACACGGGCTGTGTGTGCCGTTGCACCGTCCTGTTGGAACCATGTGATCAGAGGAAGGCGTTGGAGTGCCGGCACGAGAAAGTCTTGGAGCATGGTAGTAGTGTAAAAGTATATAGGATAAGGACAACAAATGAAGAGCCCATTTGATTAACAGACCCGATTTGGCTACACTTAAAACTATGTCAAGATGCCCATATGGGTCAATTGCCCTAAGTGTACTATGCTGTCAATCCCAAGAATCCTGAATCCTAGTGTACAAATGAAGAACCCTCAATAGATTAATTTGGCTACACTTAAAATTATGTCAAGTTGTCCATATGATCCTATTGCTTACAGTGTGCTACTCTGTCAAAATCCCAAGAATCCCGAATTCTAGTGTACAAATGAAGAAGCCTCAACAGATTGATTTGGCCATGTGTGCAAAAGCTGAATCTGTGAGATTGTTGTCTGTGAGCCTGCTAAAGATATCTAATACAATACAGGATTACCTTGGACAAAAGCAGGCTGCAAATTGAACTGTTACCTGTTTTCTTCCTAATCTTTGATCAGTTTTATGCCCGGGGCAGTAATTACTTAGCTCAGAAATACATTAGTCTGTCAGACAGTTTCGATCGGGAAGATTGATGCACTGCTTGACCTGGTAATAAATTATGCAGGCTTGGGGGCTTTTATATTCCATTTTGCTGGCACGCATAGGGAATAATCTACACAGAAAAATAAGCTGAAAGGGGGCATTATTGATATTTCTGTGTAATTCCAGGGAAAATTCTTACTAAAAGAACATTACCCTTTTGCATGCCATCATGCAGGCCTGACACATGCTATTGATTCCAATTCACTGGAAGGGCATGAAACTTTAATTGATATTTCTGTGTAATAGGGAAAATTCTTACTAAAAGGACATTACCCCGTTGCATGAGAGCATGCAAACCTGACTCTAATTCCACAAGTCTTTGCTCTGAAATAATATATACACACGTGAGACTTTGAGAATATTCACTGCACATCCAAAATTGGACTTTGACTGTATTAGCTGATATCCAGCTCATAGCTCCTGGGTCTGATACTCAGTAGAGTGTGGGCATAGCCCCATGGCTTATATGCCTTGTAATTAAGAGGCTCCTGGGTCTGATACTCAGTAGAGTGTGGGCCTAGCCCATGGCTTATATGCCTTGTAATCAAAGGCTCCTGGGTTTGAGACCTCCCCGATGGTGAAGTGTTAATATTGCTGCCTTGTAATCAAGAGCTCCCGGGTCTAATACCTGGTAGAGTGTGTGGGCCTCCCTGATGGCAAAGTGTTGGTATTATTGCATTGTAATCAAGAGGCTCCCGGGTTTGAGGCCTGGTAGAGTGTGTGAGATTGAAATACATGTGGCAGAATAATATCCCCACACGTGAGACTTTGAGAATATTCACTTCAGATTTAAAATCCAATTTTGACTGTATTTAGCTGATATCCAGCTGATAGCTCCCGGGTTTGATACCTGGAAAAGTGTGTTATACAACAGCATAATAGAGCAAAACTACTCTATATTGGGGATCACCAGAGCCTAGTTATTGCTGTTGTCTGGGTATTAAAGCACCAGCTCAGCCACTAACTGCTGTTATAATTGTTTTGGCATATTATCCATAGTTCTGTTTTTTTGGACCAAGAAATTTTATATAATAAACCAACAACAAAAATGCCAAATCAGAAATGCAATAAGAATATATCTAGTTCTAATTGGGCTAGGCACCGGCATAATTGTGATCCAGAAAAATGCAGAACACCCACAAAAATATGCCCAAAATGCCATAAAATATTAAGCAAAGCATATAACAATAGGCATAAGTGTACTACTTATGTACAGTCATCAATATTGCCCCCACAACCATCTACATCTGGTCTAAAAAGGAAGCTTGAAACACCTGTTAATGCTAGAGCAGCAAAGCAGCCACGCTATAGCAGTTTAGCTGGCCAACTTAGGGATTACAGTTTTGTATCAGAGCCAAGATGTGACATTAAGAATTTTTTGAACAGTATAAATCCCGATGTGCAGGCAATTCTAAATGCACAAAATGGCTCTTATAAGCTATCCCTCAAATTGTTTACACAATATAAGAAACCAAATGGCACAAAATTTACACAGCCCCACATAACAGAAACTGTAGCTATACATTCAAATACAAATTCAGACAAAATAATAAGCAGTTTGATAGATCAATTGAATATTAAACACTCTGAATTTACAGCAAAAGAATCGGGATGGAGCCTATGTGGATCTCCACACAAGTTATATATTAATATTTCTGAATTCAGCCCATTACAAGGATCTACATATCTGCCATTACCTGCCAATATCAAAAACAAGAAAGCCGTGGTTAACATAGAAAATAATGATGAGAGAAATGTTTTCTGTGGTGTATTTTAGCTGCTTTGTATCCAGTTTTAAGGCATCCTGAGAGAATAAGTTATTATAAACAATATGAACACAATTTTGATGATGCTATGGAGGGCTTAGAATATCCAATGTCTGTTCAGAATATTGATAAATTTGAAAAAAAGGCCAGGGATATCAATGGTAAACAATTATCTATTAATGTTTTTATTTGTTCTACTGGCCGTGGCAATTGTTTGATAGCACCTCTCAGAATCAGTACACTTGATGATGATTCTGCTGTTCCGATTGATCTGCTCTTAATTGAAGGGGATGACACATGCCATTACACTCTAATACACAGTCTTGAAGCTTTAGTCAGAAAACAACAAGGCAAATTCAATACAATATTCAAGTTGTGTAGATGATGTTTGACTGTATTTGATGGTAAAAAAATAATAAATGGGATTAGTGAAGTGAATGCAGAAATTGCTAAAAACAAGTTAATTGAGCATCTGAAATACTATGGCAACCACAAACCTGTTCATATGGTTATGCCTAAGCCAAATGAAAATGCCAAATTCAAAAAATGTGAAGCCTTGTTGGAACACCCAGCATATATAGTCTGTGATTTTGAATCAAACCTCAAACCCCTTGCATTCTGCAGCCCAGATCCCGATGAATCTTCAATTACATCATACCAGTTACATGAGCCTTCTAGTTTTTATTATGTTGTTGTACAGGATGGTGTTGTTAGTGAAGAATATTTATACATGGGACCAGATGCCATCAAAGAATTTGCACATAGAATAGAAAATGAATGCCATGACATAGCATCTAATGTCTTATTAAAATCAAAACCTATGTTGCCTTTAACAGAGGATCAGATTGAAGATTTCAACAATGCAGAAAAATGCCCGGTATGTGATTCTGAATTTTCAGATACAAATATCAAGGTGAATCACCATTCTCATACAGATGGTAAATTCAAAATGCCCCTGTGTAATAGCTGTAATATTAAGATCCAGAGATCAAAATTTGTCCCTATATTTTGCCATGGTGCATCTAATTATGATTTTCATCATCTGATCAGGTACGAGGGGTTTGACAAGCAGAATTTAAATATTTTAGCAGAAAATGATTAGAAATATATTGCTATTAGCAAGATAATTAAAGTTAATGGTGTTCCCATTCACTTAAGATTTCTTGATTCCTACAGAATTCTGTCGGCTAGCCTGGCTACACTGGCCAGTCAATTATCTGATGATCAATTCAAAATCACATGTGCTTTGTTTCCAAATCAGGACCTGAAATTAATTAGGTGAAAGGGTGTATACCCATATGACTATGTTACAGATTTTTCTAAATTTGATGAGTGTTCTCTGCCACCACAACAAGCATTCTACAGTAAACTCAGGGCATCCGGAATCACTGATGATGATTATCACCATGCCCAGTTGATGTGGAACAATTTAAAATGCCAGACATTTGGTGATTATCATAAGGCATATTTAAAATTTGATGTGACTCTCTTAGCTGATATACTTCAGGCATTTAGAAAATCTTCCATGGAAAATTATAAACTGGATCCAATGTATTTCTACAGTGCTCCAGGCCTAGCATGGTATGCAATGTTTTTAAACACTAAAATGCAGTTGGATCTCATTCAGGATCAAGACATGTATCTGTTTATGGAACAATGTATAAGAGGAGGCATGGTGCAATGTTCTCAGAGATATGCCATAGCAAATAACAAATATATTCCTGATTATGATCCAGCACTGCCATCAAATTATATACTTTATGTGGATGCAAACAGCTTGTATGGTTATGCTATGATTGATAAATTGCCATATGCAGGGCTTGAGTGGGTTGAAGATTTCAATATTGGAGATCTTCAGGATTTTGATGACAGTAACTATGGCCTGTTCTTAGAGGTTGATCTGACAATTCCTGATGATTTACACAACAAATTTTCTGATCTGCCCCCAATTCCTGAGGTTAAGTGTTCACCTGGCTCTAAACAGAAGAAGCTCATGATGACTCTAGAGCCAAAACAGGGTTATGTCATATACTATAAAAACCTCCAGTTCCTGATGAGTCATGGTGTTCAAGTGACCAAAGTTGGCAAAGTCTTAAGGTTCAGGCACTCAAGATGGTTGAAGCCATATATTGATACAAACACAGAGCTTCGAACATCTGCAATGAGCCAATTTGATAAGACCTTGTTTAAATTGATGGTAAATTCAGTGTATGGCAAAACCATAGAAAATGTCAGAAAACATACTGATGTTAAATTAATTACTGACCCCAGCCAGAGCAAAAAATTGATAGCAAAGCCTAATTTCAACTACAGAAGAATTTATGATGACAATATGGCACTATTCAACATGAAAAAAAAAACAAAGATTAAGTTTGATAAGCCTATTTATGTAGGGGCTGTGATATTGGAATTGGCCAAATTACACATGCTAAAGCTCTATTATGATGTGCTCAAGCCTTTTTATGTTGATTGTGTAAAACTGATGTACATGGACACAGATAGCTTTATTCTTGATATTCAGACAGAAGATGTTTATCAAGATATGTCACAGCCTGCATTGCTTGAATATTTTGATACCAGTGAACATTCAAAGATTCAACCCCACAACAAAAAGGTGCCTGGCAAGTTAAAAGATGAGACACTTGGTGATGTTATTGTGGCATTTGCTGGGTTAAGGGCCAAGATGTACAGTTTTGAAACATGTAGTGGTGCTGTTGCCAAAAAGGCCAAGGGCATTGGTAGAGTAACTGTGGACAAAGAGCTCCAATTTAAAGATTATGAAGATTGCCTCAAATCACAAAGTTTAATGAGAACATCAGAATGCAGAATTCAGACTGTGGATCATTTGTTGACTACAAATGTAAGAAAAATCGCTCTGGACCCACATGATGATAAGAGATGTATTTTATCATGTGGCATACATACTCTACCATGGGGTCATTGTGATTTGAAAAGTGGTAATCAATGCCCAATTACAGAGCATGATTTGAAATAAATAAACATGCCAATGAACTTATTTGGGTGCAAAAAACAGGCTATTCGCGATTAAAATTACCACCTGAGCGCTAGTGTCGCTTCCAATATGGCCGCTCTAAGTAGGATAGATCTTTGTTTACATTCAGCAGTATTACAAAAGAGCAGCGTGTTGTCATGACTGGTATGGTAGAAAACGTTTAAATTACGCATTATTTTTAAATATTGCGAATGCGATGTGAATTCCAGGTACTCTACCAAACGTGAAGCTGTACTGAGAACGAAGCATTTAATTATGATAGGCAAAAATAACACGGAAAATGCAGACGAAACTATGTATACGCACTGGTTGTCCAAAGCAGTGCTGTATCATCTGCACGTCATGTAACTGGGGTTCTCGGAAATTATTTGAAAATAAAGGAATTGAAATTGACCTGTACTTGAAAAGCTGGGACAGGAGAAAATTGCGAACATATCGTTGCAGTTCTTTCTCGAAAGAGAAAGGCTGGTTTAATAATAATATTCACGATTTCATGACCAGGCTATACTCACTGAAAAAGGACATCGTACTGAATGAAACAGTAACATTAGCATATCCACTTTTTTTCTGGTTACATTTGACATTAATTCATTCTCAAACTATTTTCATCCTCCCTCTTAATCGACTTGCACCTGTTCCAAATTTCACACATACGTAACACCGGTAATACATGGACGCATTGGTTAAGACGCTTCATGATTTTTCGGAAAAAAAGCTTTATTTATAAAGTACAATTTAAAACTTTACTTTCATGGAAATATATATTTATCTCTCGATAAATAAAGTAAGCAGACTCGTGCATTCTTCGTAATTTCCTTGCCGAATTACAGTGTTATATCCCCCATACCAATCTTCTGTCAATTACGTTTTCCCCGATTTATTAACAAATTTCATTTTGTTGATTCCACGGGGTGGAAACACATGAAAACTTTTAATTTGTTCTGACCCATAAAACTATTTAGAGCAAAAAAAAAAAAAAAACAACAAAAAAAACCTGAACAGTAGACCTTACTTTCTCGCATATTCACCATGCTTTAAACGACTTCAACACAACGTATCCTACTTAGAGTACTTCCTGAAAATCCCGGCAGATGGCATATCGGTTAATTTTAATCGCGAATTATGGACCTGCCAACACCAGCACTCTCTTCTGATATACAATCTATGATATCTAAACTAAGTGGTTTGTTAATTATTCATCTGTACAGCATACTTACAGATGTTGATGATAAAACAGGTAAAACATTGTACATATTTAACAATAATTTAAATCATTACCAATTACCTGTAGGTGCTCAATTACAATTTATTACAACTCCCGAGGGTAATGTCAAGGTTTCAATAGGGAGAAATATTTATAGAATTAAGCACTCAAACATGATTTCTGGCACTGTATATACTGTTTCTGCTGGTGATTGTTTATATATTGAGGTCCCAGGATCCTATGACAAGCCTATACCTTTTTTTATAGAATTAAGAATTATATATTTTATAATAAATAACCACTAAAACAAAAATGCCTAATGATATATTTGGCCATACAAGGCATGAAGATCACAGTGATGAGATTCTGATGCTTGATGTCAGAGTCAAAAAATTAAGAAGTGATTTACAAGCTTTACAAACCACACTGAATGCCAGTCTTCAACTAGAAATTACAAATTTACAATCACAATGCATGGACCCTCTTCTTAAAATTGATTCAGAACTCAAATTGCTGCTTCAAAAATATACTGACTTGGCTACATTAGATAATTTTCAAAGTTTAGAGGAAGCTGTGGCAGCTCTTCAAGCCAAATTTAAGACTCAGGCTACCAACTCTGAGCAATTGAAACAACAATTGGAAGAACAGATTAATAATGTCCAGACACAGCTCCAAACAATTGTCAAAAGCATAAAGTCACAAGAAGATTTTGATCTAGTAATTTCCACTCTAAAGGAACAGATTCAATCACTACGGATACCTAATCTGGACCCCTTGAACAATGCCATAGCCGAGGTTAAAGAAAAAATTGAGACACTTGAGAATTTTATGGACAACCTACCATCTTCTGATGCTCTGAGTGCTATAACTCGTAGTGTTGCCAACATCAAGCTGCAACTTGAGACATATGAAGATTTTGGAAAAATTCAGAGTACCATAACCCATCTCGAGGGTACCATAGCAGCAGTGCAAAGTGATCTGACAAATGTACAAGAAACTCTAGAATCTCACCTGCCTGGTATTGTAGATACCCTTGTCAGTGTCCAGCAACAAATCACCAAACTTGAAAACCTCAACACTGAATCTGAGCTATCTCATTTTCATCACTTGATCGATGATATCCAAACAAAGCTTGAAATTTTACAACAATCAACACCTACTCAGGCAGACATAGCTCTGCTTCAAGATGCTATGCGTAGTGTGGCTGATGCTTCTGAATTAAATGATGTGAAATTGGGACTTGAATCTTTGCAAAATACTGTATCAAATCTGCCTATATCACAGGAACTTAAAAATATTAAGAGAGCTGTGAATCGCATATTGAAATCAGAAGATATCAAGAATATCCAGACAGAGATCAAACAACTTACTCAGACAGTGGCCACTCTACCAAATAATCAACATATTAATGAATTGCATGCTTTGTTTGAGGATATCAGAAGACAAGTCCATGATCTTACTGCTCAAAATTCAAAATTGGCAGTTGTTGAAAATCTACAGCAAATTGTAGCTAATATCAAGCAACAGCGAGGAACCTTGGAATCCAACCAAGCAAATGCTCTGTCTGTTTTTGCCACACAGCTTCAAGAGATTGTCCAACAATACAAGAAACTTGCTGTGGACATAAGAATTAAACCAGGGCACGATGAGAAGGTTAGGACTATCAATGAGCACCTTGAATCTGTAACAAGTAGATTGCTTACAGCAGAAACAGAAATAACTGGCCTAATCGAGAATCCTAAAAATACAGTAATTCTTGAATTGTACAGTATCCCCAACAAAGAATATGATTCACCATTTACACCAGGTGGCAAAATATATATGCTGTCCCCTGCACAATTTTATTACCAGTTTCTTGTTGGGGGCACACTCAGACCAATCAAGATCAAATATTGGCTACAACCACAGGCACACCACTACCCTACCTTATCAATAACTAATGCTGACAACAAACCAAAGGTCACCAGTGTAGAGTTAGAGGATTTTACAGACCCCAATACATTAGAAACATCTTATGCTGAAGATGATGGTTCTTTGGAATTTAATATACAAATAGGGGACAAACTGTATTTAGAAAATCCTGTAGTATCATCTGCTGAACATCCCATAGTTGCAATATGCTTGTTTACATACTATGTCTAGACAAATTATTGTTGATGAATTACACAGACAAGCCAGACATAATTATAAGAGATTGCCAGTGGTTACAAAAGGCATAGATGATTTATGGCAGTGTGACTTGGTTGAGATGGCAAGTGGACAGCTGAAAAACTTAGACAAGATCAACAAGGGCTACAAGTATCTACTCACTGTAATAGACACATTTTCAAAATATGCCTGGGCTGTGCCACTCAGATCCAAGACTGGAGCATGTGTTACAGAAGCCTTCAGGACAATCATCAATCAGAGTGGAAGATCACCGCGCTATCTACAAACAGATAATGGCAAAGAATTCTATAATTTGGTGTTCCAACAATTTATTAAAAGCCAGTCAATACAACATTACTCGAGTTACAGTGATCTCAAGGCCTCTATTGTAGAAAGATTCAACAAAACCCTAAAAAATCATATGTATAAACGATTTACCCTTCAAGGTAATTATAAATGGCTTACAATCCTACCAGAACTTTTAGATAGATATAACAACTCGGTCCATTCCACAATCAACATGAAACCCTCTGAGGTAATTTCATCTGATGAGCAAAAATTGATCAGTACTGTTTATTATCCTAGATACCAGCCAACAACAAGAAAAGCCAAATACAAGGTAGGTGATCAAGTAAGAATCAGCAAATATAAGCACATATTCAAAAGAGGCTTTACCAGAAACTTGAGCACTGAATTATTTACAGTGGTTCAAGTTAAACCTGGGACCCGATACACATATATAATAAAAGACCACCGAGGAGAAATTCTCAAAGGCAGGTTTTATGAAGAAGAACTCAGCAAAACTGAACAGCCTGACACATATCTCATAGAAAAAATCATCCGCAGAAAAGGCAACAAGATACTGGTGAAATGGCTAGGTCTCCCAGAACACAGCTGCATCGAGGCAGACAAAGTGATACTACGAACACCTGGGATGTTATAAAGAGACTGCCAGATCCTGAACAGCAGATTAAGAGAAATGGAAAGCTGCTGCCTGTTAATATTAGATGTCTTATTATTGGGCCATCGGCTTGTGGTAAAACTACACTAATGATTGATAATTTGTTATTGGCACCCAACTGGTTAGATTGGAAAAACAGGCACTTGTATGTCTTCTCTAAGAGCTTAGAACAATTAAAATATTAGCAGCTGATGAAGCTATATGATGGACTGGATATAGCCACTTTTGAACCAGATGTTAAGCCACTTCATGAATGTCTCGATAATTCTGTTGTTGTGTTTGATGACATTATACTGGATAATCAAAACAAGGTTAGAAATTTTTTTACACAGGGGCGGCACAAAAACATAGATTGCTTCTACCTGGCACAGACTTTTTCTAAAATACCGAAGCAGCTGATCCGAGACAACAGCAATTTTATATGTGTGTTTCATCAAGATCAGACCAACCTCAAACACATACATGATGAATATGTAGGTGGGGACTTGAGCTACAATGATTTTTCTAAGTTTTGCAGTAGGTGCTGGAATCAGGACAGCTATGGGTTTGTCACAATTGATATGACAAGGAAACCCAATAGTGGTAAATACAGAAATAAAATCAACAATTTTCTAGACATTAAAACATATATAAATAACCATGAAAAGGCCAATTATTGATGATCTTAAATTAAGAGATTATCTTGTAAAAAGATTTAAAGGATGGAAATCAGAGAACCGAGGAATCTATGAACAACACAAGCAAACAGAACAACCTATTATTGATGCTATTAATGAATTAGGTAAAAATATCAAAACTGTTACAGAGCAATATCAAAATTTGATCACAGAGCTTGTACCTGTAGCTGCTAGGAACATATTATTGTCCAATCACCCCACTTTCTAGTATTCATACACCTAGTCCTGTTGCTCCTCGAAGAATTGAAGCTACTCAGGATCCTATTGAATTGGGTCTTCTTGCTCAAAAATATTTAAGCACACCTAAAGACAACAAAGATGAGGTTTTTGGCTTATATGCTGACACAGAGTATGATGGTAGCATCATACATAGAATTGGCAAGTTTAGAGTAACATTTATGGGAGATGATCTAATTGTATATTCAGAATCTCATCTTGGAGAAAAAGGTGGTTTTGTTAAGTATCCTGGCACACCTGGATTGTGGGAACTGATGACTAGGAAAAGGCCCGGCAGCTATACAGATCAAGATTATGAGCATTACAAAGAAATATTAATAAAATCAGATGCTCTATACCAGAACAATGATCCCACACAAAAAAGAGTCAAGTCTAGCAGTGGAGCAAAATACAACAACTTAATCAAGCCCATATGGTCACAGATCAAGACTGGTAGTGGAATCAAACAATACAACACCCTGCCTAAAGAATTTGTCTGGGTTGATGATGTCAGGAAACTTGTAGATAGGTTGCTGGTGATAGCTGGGGAGGAAAATGCTGACAACCACAATTTTTACAATGAAAAGGTTGGAATTATGGACATGATAAGCACCAAATTGTCTAATTTTATAGTGAATGACACTAAGGGCATTGGATATCTTATAAAAATTATTAATACTCTACCCCCAAATTTTGGAATATCTCTGAGGGTCGGGGGCTGGTTAATGACATCATAAACAAGCTGCCATTTGGACTACACATACCAGGCTATCAGTATTGTGGTCCAGGCACAAAATTGGACCATAGATTAAACAGAGGTGATCCTGGTGTTAATCCCCTAGATGCTGCTTGTAGAGACCATGACATAGCATACAACACACATTCTGATCTTGATAGGCGACATGTTGCAGACAAGAAATTAGAAGAGGCTGCATTTGGTAGATTTGTAAGCAAAGATGCTTCTTTAAGTGAGAGAATAGCAGCATTGGGGACCACCATAGCTATGAACACCAAACAAAAACTGGGATGGGGGTTGTGATAAATTAAATAAACTTAAGCCACTTAATTAAGCTATGTAATCCCAGAATATGTATATAATAAACCAAGAATGAAGGTGTTATGCATCAGATACCTTATGCAGGTCTCAAATCTCTTAAAACTATTGATAGTCTTCTAACCAAAAAGCAGCGGAAGAAAAAAAATTTCTTGTCTTGCCAAGGGCCATGGTATGAAATTATTACTTAGTACCCCTCAATTAAAAAAATTACAGCAATCTAGAAAAAAATCACATATAGGTGGATTTATATTTAGTATCCCAGCCATCTTAGCAGCTTTGGGGGCTGTTGGCAGCTTGGCTGGGGGATCAGCTGCTATAGCAGAAACAGTCATAGATGCCAAAAAGAATAAGGCAGAATTAGATGAATTGAAGCGCCATAATCTGGCCATGGAAAAACAAGGCAAAGGTCTTAAGAAAGCCATGAATAAGTTTAAAAAAAACAAGAGCCGCTTACAAACCAAGATATTAAAGCTTTAATCAAGCCACTGGGCATCAAAAATTTTAGAGGTGTGTACATGTCTGATTCTGTACCAGAACAACCACTCAACAAAGAGTGTGGCATAGTTAATTTGGATAAGTACAAAAATCAGGGCACTCACTGGATCTGTTATCTTAAATATTTAAAAGATGAGGCATTTGTGTTTGATTCATTTGGAGGTATTCCACCTGAAAATTTAGTAAAATATCTAAAATCAACTAATCTTTATTACAATAATGCCCGTGTTCAAAATTTCAAAGATGTTAATTGTGGACATCTGTGTTTATCTGTTCTTAGATATCTGTCTCAAATAAATAAACCATCAATTGAAGATTTTCAAAAGGCCCTGTGGTATCTGAAACATCATGGGGGTATTCCATCTCACCAGCCAAAATTCAATATTGAAACTTAGATTACATGATGATATAGTGTATCCCAAAACAATAGCTCTCAGAGCATTTTATGGCATGTACTTGATCCCCAATATTACACACCACAACAACAAGATTGCAGTTGGTGATCAAAAAATTGTTATCACTCAAGGGCAATATAATCTATCTACTCTAAATGCTCAGTTACCCAGAGGTATAGTGTTAACTCAAAATTCTGTCACTCACAGAGTAGAGATTGTGTCTGCTACAGAAACAGTGGATCTGGGTACTATAGGAGAGCTGTTAGGCTTTGAGAACAACACAAAACTTGAACCAGCCATTAAACACACTGCTATTAATATACCTAAATTCTTAGCCATAGAGACTCTGAATATTCACTGTAATGTGGCCGAGGGTATGATCACGAAATCAGATGGCATAGGCACTCACAAACAAACTGGCATCATTGCAACATTCAAACCTAACTCTGAATTTATGGAACCGATCATCTACACTCCATCACCAACATTCCTGTGTGCCATAATAGAATAGATTACATTGAGTTGATGGTCACTAATGAAAAAGAAGAATTAGTTGATTTTGCTTGAGCCACAACAACTGCTATCATAGAAATTAATATTTAAATAAAAATACATACAAAAAAAATGGAAAGTATTGAGAGTTATGAGCTACAATCTTTCCCCCCAAACAGGAGGACTTTTGCAAATTTAAATCAACCCAACACAGAGATTGAGGTTGATCTTGATGTAGGAGATTGCTTTATACACCCCCACAGAGCAGACCTATACATCAAATTTGATGTTGTAAAGCTCGATGGTACAGATTATCCGGCTAACTCAAACATAAGATTGGTAAGCAATTTTGTGCCACATCTGTTCTCTGAAATTGAGATCAGAAAACATGGTGTTGTTATAAACAGAGTAGATTACCCTGGTATTACCTCTACAGCTTTGGCCACACTAAAATTATCCAAAACCGAGGCATCATACTACAAATTAGGTGGATTTGAGGCTGCGGATAAAATATTATCCAAGAGCCACACAGTATTGTTCCCTATGCGCCTGTTGCCAGGATTCTTCTCAGATTACAAAGATATTATGTGGAAGGGTGGTTTAAGAATCACATTTAGAAGAGCTGCTAATGATAATAATGCTTTGATGAGGTATTGTATTTTCCACACATTGAATGTTCTGAGTTTACTTCTACAAGGTACAAGGGAATCCTGTTGGCAGCCTTTATAAGGAAGTTGCTGCTTTGTAAGAGAAAGATTAAAGATGAAATCATTGGTGATTGCTTTCGTACATTGAGCTCATCGTTAGAAAAATCTGTTCTACAATGAAATGAAGGAATCCAAACGTTGCTGTATGCCTGTGTTTAACACATGTAATCTAGCTTTTCTTACCTTTTTATCCCATGAATATCGTGTGGCTGAATGAAATGACACCAATTTATAAACATTAAAGAAACTGTAATCATACACATAATATCTTCATTACTTGTGTATGGACAACAGTAAACAAACAAATGAAGAGATATTGTGTTGATCTTTCATGGTCACATCACATGTTTATCTATTATTGTTATTATTGAGGGGAGGCGCGTGCAGATTCTGGCAGCGGAAAGGAGGCACGGCAGCTCAAAGTTTGAAAACCCCCTGCTCTATTAAAAACGTAGCAAAATGATCTGGCGGCCATCTTGATGACGTCATATCGAGCTCTTATGACTACTTTCTCGCACAAGTATTTTAAAAAAAAATGTTACTACACTTTTAAAAATCAGAATAAATAAAAATGACTTACTATAGTTCATATCTGATTTCAAGACATAAATAATCGAATTCAAATTATTAAGACATTGGAAAATTAATAACGTAACAAAGTTAACATATTTTCTCCACAGATGGAACAAAAAGCGACTTATATGTACACATAGATATTTTACATTTCGTTTATTTATAAAGAAGAAACTATATTAATTTTTTTAAAAAAATGACAAACATTGTTTCGTTGTCGGAAAGCAAAACTGAAATGTGGCTATTCTTGTGTAGCTTATAATAAAAGAGTAAACACCTAGAGTAAGAAAGGTGAAATTTTACTATACCTAAAAAAAATATAAAATATTCCATTCATGATGTATATTTACACGTAGACTGTATATACCTCTAAGATGGTTTGCTTAATAAATTTGTTTTAAATAAATACGAATATGTGCATTACCATTATGCAGACGAAAAACAATCTTGCAATGTAAAACTGAGAAGCTATTATTGAAAGGAAAATTCTTCTAAAAAAATTCGTGTTTAGTAGAATTTTTGTAAGTTATATTCACAAAATTTTCAAACAATGTAGAGTGTATTTTCACTTCAGGGCAAAAGCAACGTCAAGGTAGATATGGGTGTTTTTTACTTACATTTTTGAAAGTCAAATTTCATAATTGAATCTTCTCATTGTATAAAAGCTTAATGCTTCTTGAACGCAAGTTATTGTACATTACAGGGTATCACAAAAGTTGTCCGATAATACGTCTGGCACTAACCGAAAGTGAAATCCACATCTTATAATGCGGATATTGGAACATTGGTTTGTAAGTAGTTGTGAGAAGTCCTACGTCATATTAATAAATTATAATAATTTGTCAATACCATTCATTTAAAACTAAGGCACTTACATACACTACCCGATCGAAAGTTTCCGGACACCAATCAGAAACCGTAGTCACAGTTTCCCCGTAACACAATCAACAGCAACGGACATTCATGTGGAGTGGACCGTGATCACAGCCCCTACTAGGAATAGTAGCCAATTTTCCTGAAGAGCTGTAGCCAGAGCAGGTGCTGATGTGAGACAATGGAGTCTAGAAGATTACGTTCCAATTCGTCGTGTTCTATATAGGTTTCAAATCGCTTGTCATTGTTTTGTTTGAAAGTTGGCAACACTGTTCTTATCATTTTCGTTATCTCTTATCATTCCAATTATCAACTGAGCATTTTTTTTTCAGTTGAGTCACCATAGAGCGGTTCACTATCGAGCAACGTGTCGTTATTTTGAAAACACATTCCAGAAACGGGGAGTGCTATGCAGAGACAGTTCGTAAACTTCGCTGCAACAATCCCCGAACTGAAGAGGGAAAAAATTCTACGGGTAATTGGTGAAATCAACAGAGACGTCCGTTAAAGAGTCATCGTGAACTTCACAGATCGAGGTACTGCCTGCCTAGAAAATGGAGATCGGCATATGCCAGATTTCATTTTTCACTTTTAAATCGCCTGGCCATATGCCAGGCATTTTCTCTTTTTCACTATGAAATCGTAGCGAATGTGGAATATAATAATAAAAAAACCTATCAATTTTCATGCAATTTAGGCTGAGTTATTGCATTTTCAAAATCTTTGGACTTTATGAAACACCCTTTATAAGGTTCAGATCTGGACTCTGGGAAGGCCAATACATTCCAGGAACTTTAGTGCCGACAAACCATTCACGCACAGTCCCCGCTTAACAAGTGCACGACTGGTCAAAGTGTTGTGACGATTGCGGTGGTTCTGTGGCCTTAGTCACAATTATTTAAATAACAAATTTTATAATAATATATATATAATATATATATAATATATATATATATATATATAATAAGATAATTAATTATCAATAATGTCAACAAGCAATATGAAGACAATTATCTCAGATTTATTAATAACAAATTTAAATCTGTACACATACGTAATATACAAGGTGAGGCGAAAGTCCGGCACCACCCTTAATTGGGGGTGGGGCACACCAGATGAGGCTAGTGTGTATCATGCTGCCCATCTTGAAAGCCGCCATCTTGGAGTTACATCCAGATTTTTAAATGGGAAATGGGTCATGTAGCATATCATATCATATTACATGTGCGTTTTCCCAGAAATAAGAATATGCAGTAATTTTCTCCTAACTTGATTTGGTGACGATATTTTCACAGTAGAGACTTGTGTGTGTGTGTGTGTGTGTGTGTGTGTATGTGTAAAAAGATACATCTGTACGCTGATGCAAAACTATTACAAATTCATACTATATGTCCAGATAGTAAATGCTCGGTTGATGATGGCGTGGCAAGCAAAACTTTAAAGATGAAAGATTTTTAGGGTGAAATGTGTGACTGAACACATCATTCCCACCTTAAGGTTTTTGAAACTAAGATATTTTCTTTTCTGGGAGTTGCGTCCCAATAATGTATTCCATAAGGATCTCTGTGGGTGACAGAAGGTAAAAAATTGTAGCGGTCTGGGAAAACAACCACATCTGAAAAAAGTAAGTGAGAAGAAACAAGCGTCGCCAGTGGTGAAAAAATTTTAAAAACTTGTATGATAAGTAAATGTTCACCTACCACCAGTAGAAGTTGTAGGTGAGTGTCGACCTCCGTGGCCGAGTGGTTAGTATAACTCGCTACTAAGCTAGGGGTCCCAGGTTCGATTCCCGGTTCGGATGTGGACGTTTGTGATTGTCTGTCCTGAAAAGTTCTGAAATAGAGATTTGAGTGAAATGATAAGAGTCAACGAAGTGTGATGGAAGAAGCTTCTGTTTGGAGCTTTCCTAAAAAAAAAAAAAAAAAAAAAATCTAGTTAGTGTTACTTCTTCACATTCTGAAGGATGCGTGTTCGAGCTCGAGTAGAGACTTGTGTTTTTTCCCTTTAGTTGCCAATGAGGCTAAACATGTGTGTTCGAATCAGCATTTGCACTGTGAAACTTTTTTTTTTATTCTGTAGCCACAGATTCTCGAATACTTGGGATGCAGGATGTACATACCGTGATTACACCATGATTTCAAGTGCTAATTTAGAAAAGTACCTTAGGTATTTCCTAAGCCACTGTGAGCATCCGCCGGGTATCGAACCCGAACCTGGACCCCTTCATTACAAGGTGACGACGCTACCACTGTGCCATCGAGGAGGACCTCTATAATTTTTTGTCCGATAGTACGTCTGTGCATTCCTCGATTCGGAAGCAAGAAATTTGTAATGAATGAATTATTCAAAGAATTTCATCAGTAAGTGATTATTTCCTAAAAGTTCAGACTTGCATATTAACATCTGAAGTAATTTTAAAAATTACTATTTCCAAAAATAATTACATCATTTTTGAAAGGTATTTCAATAATTCGACTTTATTAATTTTCACTTTTCGTTGCATATTATACCTATTTTCAGGGATGAAAACAATTAACTGTAAATGAAGTTTCAATTTGCATCCAAAATGAACGTGTAGATTCCTTCTGTCTTTATTGTTCTGATTAACCAGCGTTGAAGAACACGTTGGATCATACTCTTTGTACTTAAACGTAAGCAAAAGTTTGCATAATGTGTAAAACATATACATATCAATAATGCACTTAAATGGCCGTCAGGCAGCAACATACCAAAAAAAAGATACAAATTCGAAAAATTACAAATAAAAAAATAAGAACAAAATGCCCAAAAATAAGTTTCCTGTTCAATCGCAAGTGAATCGGGCTATGCTCAATATTGCAACATCATCAAAGCATAGATCAATTTATTAATCAATTATTTAAATAAAATCAATTAATTTTGAATTAGAAAGCATTTATTTCTATTACATATAATTTTACATAAAGTTTTCTTATTTTTGAATTTGAACATGAAATAAAATGATTAAAAATCATTCTGTAGAAAATTCGGTCGTCACAAAAAAGGAAACTTTTTTATCCCTCAATCAGATCTACTACGACTAAAATTAATCATTACATGAAACATTCAAAGATGAAGCAAATATATCTTCTTCCGATATCTAGAGGCGTAGAGCAAGATGTAATATCCATTACATCCTCTGACAAAATCTCCTGGCCGGCACGAAGACTGGATATACCTCTCTATATTTTCGGCATGTTCCTATGGCCGACACGTAGACTGATTATACTTCTCTATTTTCGGCATGTTCCTATCGCCGACACGTAGACTGATTATACTTCTCTATTTTCGGCATGTTCCTATCGCCGACACGTAGACTGATTATACTGCTCTATTTTCGGCATGTTCCTATGGCCGGCATGTAGACTGATTATGCTTCTCTATGTTCGGCATGTTGTTATGGCCTGCACGTAGATTTATTATGCTTCTCCATTTACGGGATGAACTTCTGCCTGATGCGAAAACTGTTTATCCCTTATCTCCAACATGACTATCTGCATTTGCTCATGATTTTATCGCCGTCTTCTTTTTCTTGTTTTGACTGTAAATATTGTAAAATAGTCAGTGTTAAATACATATGATTTTTTATCCTGTGATAAATGTTCTCATACTTTATCACATCTTGAATATTAATTAATATAAGTCGTCAGGGAATATGAGTCAATCCATATGAAATCAACACAGCCCGACCATCTCAGATTTTTATGAAATTTGGGGTGTTAGTACTATCCATGGAACTTAGTAGCTGTGAATTGTTTTTAGTACCGTGCGTCTCGTAATTGTGAATTCATTGAAGGTCAAAGTTAGCGGAAATTGACATTTCTGATCTTGCATTGCTAAATATGCTGTAACTCAACCCCTAATTTGCGTAGGATGTTCAATTAATGTTTCTTGTGCACGAAATGAAGCAAACTTTCCAATGATGAGTAACAAGCCCACCTTTGGATAAAAACACAATTTTGTCATGTGGTCTTCTCCTTTGACCTTGAATATCTGAAGAATTGTCATTTCCAAAAACCGTGAAAAATATATTTGGCACACCATGCCATACTCTAAAACATATGGAAAAATCAAACTGAGAATGTAATGGGATCAGAAGATATAAAAAAAATATGTGTAACTGTGTGACTGATAAATGTTTCATCACAATGTACTATGGTGACTAAAAGTCCAGTAACATCCCTATTAAAATGTAAGTTGGGTTATCGTGGGTATAATTGGTCATTATAGAAACAGATTAGGTCCAGGAAGATCCATAGCTGTGTGTGTCAAGCGGAGGTCGGGCATATTGTTGACCACCATATTGAAATCAAGTGAAAGAAAACAATGGATTGGATTGTAACAATGCGAAAATCTATCTGGATTTGCAGGATTCCAGCAAAATACTTTTTGCCTAATTTTAGAATGCCATCCGCTGGCAAGATCAAAGATTTCCAGCTTGATAACTTGCATAATTACAAACATGGTGCAATATTACAAATAATAACACGAAAATTACGCTTTCTTTCACAAAAAAATATATCAGTGACATATTTTGAAGTGATGACATCACCAAAATATGGATCATATCATCTGCCCCTTCCTTTCGGAAACTAAGTTTCAGGAAGGAAGTTATCTACCTGGAGGAAACTTAGTTTTGAAGTACAAACTCTTTCTTATTATCCTCCGAAAAGTCCACCAGTTTCAGCTTAACCAAGTTAACCTTACCACATATTTCTTTAGTCAAAACTAGAGTTGTGGGATGTAGACAAATATATCTGGAGATTGCTGAAATAAATTTATTGGAGGAATCTTCAAAACAAAATATTAGAAATTACAAATCCTATGCATTTACCAGAATCTGTAAGAGGAAACAAAAGCGAATACTGACAGCCCGTTGCCTCCAAGAAGCCATTTTTGTCTTTGCCAAGAAGCTTACCTATCTTTGATCGCAGACCAAGTCATTCCTTGCACAATAAACTTTATTTGAGCTTCCTAGGCCATATAGGGACTGAGTTACAGCATATTTAGCTTAACGGGCTCAGAAAGGTCAATTTCTGTGAACTTTGAAATTAAATAATTTTACAATTCTGCACGTGTGAAAATTTTCAGTTACTAAGTTCCATGGATAGTATCAAATCCCCAAATTTCATGGAAATCTGAGATGGTCGGGTTGAAAGTTGCACGTATCTGTGTTGATTTGGCGTGAAATTACTCATATGGAACTTGTTTATTCCGTAAGACTCACATTGTTGACTATTTATTACAAAAATGGTTATTATCTCTTTGAATGTAACAAATATATATGAGTGGCTAAACGTTTGTCACGCTCTCTTCACGCCATCTACATAAGTTAAAGAATTTTTTGCTGCTTCTGTTTGGAAATAGATTCTACTTATTAAACATAACAACAAAGATATAATAATCCATTTGTTTAGCCCACTCTTATAATTAAAATATAAATTTACATTTTTGTTTGAAAGTGAAAATAAAACCTTGGATTGCATTTCTGTAACTTTATTTGATCCAAAAGAAACTTTATAATTGCACTTTCTCTTTTAGTTTTTCGTTAACATAACAATATTTCTTTCTTAATTATTCAGCACCATAGATAACTTGTTATTTGTGGAAGATGATGAAACAAGATCTTTTCAAAAATACATCACCAGTTCCTTTGTATTTGACCAGTTAAACATTTCTCTCAGAAAGAATGTTTAACAGTACCCAACACGCTTTTGGTAGATGATTGAGGAATGATTAATTCTTATTGTGTTCGACCCATTATAGAAAATTTTCTTGCACGCACAATTTTACTTTATTTATTTGTAATTTAGAAAAATGCTACTATTTTATGTAGCATACTAGCTGATTGGCCGGCCTTGCCCGGGTCCTATCTTCTATTAGACAGGAAAATAATGAATTCTAAGTATAGTGTTGCTTGCCGAAAGGTGGGTTCACTAAAGAATTAAGCGATTCCGAAAACTATAGATTCGACATTCATGTAGGTTATCTTTAATATTTTATTTTTCACCCCCTCTCACCCTCATGCCGGTGAGGAACTTGGAGTTGAACGGCATTCCTACTGTCACTATTCATCTTAGCGACCCCGAAAACTATGGATTCCACACTAATATCGGTCGTTTTCGATTATTTTTACATGTCACTCCTTCCCACCCCCTTCCTGTGGGTGCCATGGGTGTCTTACCCCCACAGTATTTCTTTCCAGATTGCAAGTGATATGTGTACAAAGTTTGGTTGAAATTGTTCCAGTAGTTCGTGAGTTATGCAGGAAGAAACATACATACATATAGTATGTCTCTTCTCGTAAAACTTGGACCTAACCTCCTCTTGCACCAAGGAGTTCAATTCTCCCGTGAATGCTCTACGTGTTCATGTTGCATATTGTTCAATATATGTATAACAGTAAGTACAAAAAGACATAGATATAAAGGAAGATACTATATTATGGTCAGTTAATTCGTTACATCTGATCAAGCACAGGCACTTGGGATTGTAATGATGCACAACTTATTTCCTTATTTATTTGTTTATTTACTTAAAGTTTCAGATACAGTACTGAAAGACAATTTTATGCTGAACTGTAGAAACAGGAAAACCACAACGGCAAAACAAGACAATATACAAAATTGCGAGGAAAAAAATAAAAATTACACATACGTTCTTAACGATTGTCGGAAACTGTAATTTAGCAAGACAATGCCAATATTTGGAGGCAGGTTATTAGGTATATAAGACCACAATGCCTTGTCTACTTGTCAAGACCTGTTGTGTAGAAAGGGAAGGTATCTGAAGGAAAGCAGTCGTATACGTACTCGGCACTGGCCGTACACAGGAAAAAAAAATCCATTGCTACTTACCATTACCACTCGATTCTCCAAACCTTGGATTACATGTCTCCTCAGGACCTCTGGCTGCAAACAAAGCGACTGTAAACTAACTACGAATAGAGACGACCAAATCTTAAGCCTATAATAGACCTCAAGTTCTCCCTTTAGCTGATGACATCGCACAGCCTCCATCTTAACTGTTATCTTTCTGATCACGTCATTCCCTGACACCAGCCCAAGTGTCTACCTGCTTGATTATTCTTAAATTTGAACGTCATGATTCGAATCCCACAACATGCCTATATCATTTAACATTATGATAGTGTATTTTTAATGATGATAAAACAAAACTTCTAACTTAATTCATAATGAATTTGTATCTCGAAAAATAACCGTATTCCATGTCTACAAAGCTTATCTCATTAACGCCCAGCGTCTTAATTTTTTATCGTTTTTTTGGACAGGTTAGCTTCTTCATTCTTGCTGTTATGTTAATAGTACTATTCTTGGAGAAATATATATATGTTATCTTCAGCAGCATAAACGCGGAGATTATGGCAATACCTCCCTTGGGCAATCAATCATATTACACAGAAAATTACAATTTTTCCACAATTCTATAATGGAAAATATCTCATCCATGTATCACACTAGGTTTTTTTCATTTGATTGAACCATCCCAAAGAAAATTGCTTGGAGCTCCAATATTCAGCAGTATTAGGATATTATTAATAATTTAAATCGAATGTAGCACGAAGAAAACTTGAAGTTCATCAATGAAAAACTGTTAAACGTGAAATTTAAAACCTATTAAGTGTGAAAACAAAGCTAGTTTACAAGTATCAGTACAAAATATGATTGAATTGTGTTTTCAATATGATGTTACACTATATTTTAATGAAGTGTCCTCAAACACTGCCCTGAAAAATTATAAAAATATGTCGGAAGAAGTTTTTTTTCTCTCTCGCAGATCATAATTTCTTTGCCTACGTTGTTTACGTCGAGCTTTACAATTTCACTCTAATGCACTACTACAAAGAATCGACCTCAATTGTGAAACATTGAAGTTAAAATATAATTACTTTTGTGTGAAAACAGTGTTGCCAAATCTTGCCTTGCTTCAGTAGTGACGTTTCTGTATTTCATTGTGTGCCAGCATGTCGTCATCCTCTAACACTTCATGAATTTGCAGATGTATTAGAGGATCCTTGGTTTCAAGAGACTATTTCTGATGACTAATATAACAATATTGTATTGATGTTGTTGTGTGCCCACCAGGAGTTGATTGAAAGACAAGGGAAAAGATCTAGATTAAAATTTCATTGAAGTTGAAAGAGGACGCAGAAGTAGGGGTGACCATACGTTCCATTTTGGCCGGGACAGTCCCGTTTCAGAGGCATGTCCCGGTCGTCCCGTTAATATTATTAAAAAGCCACTATTTGTCCCGTTTTGTAAAAGACTAGGAGTTATCTCGAAAACCAAGTCTAAATTTGAGAGAAATTTCCTGCTAAAAACATGCATTCTCTTGCGTGTGTTCCGTTATTCGTAGAACAGTGAATAAGCATGCAACTTCTTTACGGAATTGCCAAAAGAATATAAAGTTCCTGCGTCTTGACACAAACTAAAAAGACAAGTCTAGAGTTTTGTGTCTCACAGGCCCGTACCCAATGATAAAATTAAATAATACTGTTGTCCATTAAATAGCGTTTATACTCAGAAAATTTAGCAAATATGTCCCAGTGTACGCCCCTCTCTAACCATTCATTATGCAAGCTACACATTCTTCGCAGGGGAGCCATTTCTGCGTATTTTGTACTGGAAATTGCAAAGAGTTGATTTCTTGATCGCAACTTTGGATGGGGAACATAGAAAGCTATTTTTGAAAGCAGAGAGGAAGAATCCAATTTGTCGTTAAGAAATTTGGAAAGAAAAAGGAGCTGATGTATGGTTGTTCTGTTTGCAAGGGAGGTAATGTTTAATTTAATTAGTAATTCGTTATAGGGTGTCATCTTTGGATATGCACCATCTATCCTAAAAACCATATAACGAGTGAATTTATTTTGAACTTTTTCAATAAGATCTATTTGTTTACTGATTTGTGGACTCCACACTATAGATGCGTACTCTAATTTGGGCCTAACATATAGGTTAAATAATGATAACAGCGCTTTATTTTCATTGAATTATTTTGCAGTTCTTATAATGAACCCCAGTTTTCTATGCGCGTCATTAACAGTCTTTGTGATATGTAACTGAGCATAAGAGCATATTTTATTTTGCATATTTTGGTGATTTTTAGGTAATAAAAATTCTAGCCCTAGTAATAACTTACAGATGAAATATCAGATCACATAGAACACAATCACGAGGTCCAGCTATTTCACTTCTTTGTTCTCAAGTTACTGCATTATGGGTACAGCCAACAGGTTCAATCACATCATTCGGACAGTCTGAATGACATACTAACATTATTTGTTGAATTAACCTTGCAACTACTTGTGAACAGCAAATAGGCCATATTGTGTTCAGTTACCATACGTGTATTTTTTATGTTATGCAAAGTAACTTCAACTAATTCATCTCTACACAAATCTAACACTTTTAAGAGCAAATAGTCACGCTTATATAATCAGAAATAAGGTTTTGGAGCAATTTAAGTGGGGCGCCTTAAGCCTTAGGCCGCCTGTTTAATCCACGGTCTAATTATAGACTAAGCCAGTGGTGGCGATTGGGCTCAAAAACTGGGAGGCCAAAGTGCCAAAAACTGGGGGGGGGGGGCAAAGCCAGTATATTTCCTTTTGTAGATAAGGTTTAGTATAGTGCCTCCCCCCCATATCGTAGCAACTTGACTGAGCGCAAACTGTATTTTCATGTGTTCAGTACCACGGAGATAGATAACATGTGCGGCCCATGAAGATTAATTCTCGAATTTTGTAAACGAACGATTACATGAGAAGATTAAATTAAGATACATATTTGATATATAAAAGGCATAATGTATGGAACTCAAAAAGAAATAAATATGGCTCCTTGAAACAAATTCCAGGAACATTCACTGGATAATGTTCTCATAAACAGAACATTCTAAGAATTAAAAACCTTTAAGTATAACTCAGACCAAAATTCAGGTGTTTTACAGAGTACATACTTGTGTTACTTTTGGTACACAAAATCACATAACTGGAATTATGATTTTTTTTGCTGAAGTTTTTTTTTGCACATGGACAAACTAAGAGTTAATGTTTAATATAGACAATAGATCTTTAAATTGACATAAAATGTTAATGTGCATAACAAACCACTGCAACTGGCAGCTACAAATTCTGTGGGATGCAAAAAAAAAAAAAAAAACTCTCCCCCTTTAAAGAAAAGAAAGAAAGAAACCTGCATTGAATTTGCGAAGTGTACAAGTATTTATTTTGGAAGCCGCAGGTACATTTGCATAATGGACACGATATCATGTTCTTTGCCATACTCTGATGCTGCTTCGGAGTAACAGAAATACCAGCGCAAAGTTTTAGTCCCAGTTTAGTCTAACCCCAGCAGGAATTACTAGAAAATAGGTCACACACCTCCCCCCCTTCTTTTTTAAATTTCTGCTGATCCATTTGTTGAAAATGAAATAATAAGACTACGATCAAAATTGTTTCTCTTTCACACCATATATCCAGAGTTTTTTTTAAAAGAGTGTTTATTGTTTGCAGCTTTTAATGTCCAATTTTCATTTGCATAGAAAGGGCTCATATGGAGACCACAAATTTAAAATAGTTTGTGCTATCTAAGACACAGACTCACATGCTATTGCTTTGAAAAAACAAACTTCTTGATTCAGAAATGGAATATTGTTTATGAACACAGTATTTTGATTTTGTAAGAAGAAAAATCTGCTTTGAAATCAAAATATATTCAAGATTAAGGAAAGAGTAAGTCTGTGACTGAATATTCAATCCAAAAATTAGAATTTTATTTCATAGCATATCTAATTGTCTGCTAAACGATCTTACATAAAAAAAGAACCTAGAACAATCGAACTGAGTTCTAAACTAATTGATAATATTCTTAGTGATATTGTTAGCATTTTGAAAGAAAAAAGTTTAATACTTTCTAAGTATTAAATATATCGTTCATGTAAAGGTAAGTAGTTTTGTGGGCATGTTATTAATATGTTAAACCAGCAATTGCCGTGTCGATAGCTTCAGATCATTGAAGATGTTATCGGTTGTTACTTTCAAAGATATCAAAGCCACAACATTGTCTCTCAAGGCCAGAGTAATTTCAGTCAATGTCCTATTGAGGTTGATAAGTTTATCAAATTTCACATTTCCAACTCTGGCAGTTTTAGAGTTGCCGATAGTTGACACAGATAAACAAGGTTGTCAAGTTGGACTTTATGAAATAAGCTTAGTCAAGGCAACTTTTTGGAAAGCCCATCACAATGAGTTAATTACAATATATTTTCCAATACAAGTAAACTCTTGCTTATTATTATAGGTAAAATGTGACTATTACTTGCTGACCAAAACTTGCCTTGTTGAAATTATTTAGTCAGTTCATTAGAACTCTATCCTATTTACCTAACTTACCTTGTGTTGAAATATCTTCTCTGTAGAAGTTTGGAGACAATGACTGAATACTGATAACAGCAAATTTTGTACCATAATGAAATGAAACCCAATCAATTTTCTTGTGCACTGTGCTTTGACAAAGTTCGAAACCATAGATAGCATGAGATTGTTGAAATGTTATTAATTTCATCTGTCTTAATTTAAACAATTGGCTACATTGTTTGTACCTATTGCTTCGTCAAATACACTGCTTTGACTGTTTTGTAGACGAATACTGGTAGTTAATGCAGTAAGGTGAACTATTCCATACAAGAAAGAATTCCAAAGGAATGCTGGTTCAAACATATTCGAATCTCCGGGAGTTCCCTCAGAACTATAATGCCACAGATTATAATGCCCTGCAGGTTAAATCATACTATCGCTCCAGCTCACCTTTACAAGAAGAACTTAGTGAATTCACCAGTTTGTTTGTGTAGTTAATATATTGCAGCTTCGAACCATCTTCATGAAACACACAGATATCAATTTTTAAATAACTTGTACAAGAGTGAATATCAAGCGCCTTTGACACTACCTTGTTTACTGGATTCTCCTTCATCCTTGGCAATCAATATATTCACAAATATTTCAGCAAGTCGAAAATAATGCTGTAAATGTGTAATAAAGTGTTTTAGTTATTTATTATGAAAGTAGTGTGCGTTTGTGTGGTTTGATTGAGTCGGTGTTTTAAGTCCACTTTATGCATAGTAATGCTAATCGGGACTGGACCTACAGCTTAAAGTGGAATCTGAACCTCCACTGGGTATCGATCCCAAGACTCCTTGATTACAAAGCTACGACGCTACCACTGCGCCATCGGGACGCCCATAAAGTGTGTGTGTAAATATTATATGCATCCATATATATATATATATATATATATATATATATATATATATATATATTATAAATTGATAAATTGTAAACTGGTGCATGGATTATGTCCACAACCAATAAATACATTACAAAAGAAAATTGTAAGCTTTAGGCATAGAGTGTGTTTGAGTCATGTTTTATTCTGAATTATCAAAAGGTGTCAATTGTATTCTATTGGTGACTGTAATTAGCAGAGAAATTAATGTGCCAGACGAGAAGGTGTAGAGGTTGGACCAGAAGTAAAGCGTGTGTTTCTGCTTAAGACGTTTACAACATTGACCATAATACTGAGCAAGCGAGCTGAGTCTTGCAAGACCTGTCAGTTACCCGTGGGCTTTCGATGCTTGATGGTTCAAAACCTAGACGTACAGTTCTTCTCGCTCGCACGCCAGCCAGGCGACTGTAGTAAGCGAATCATGCCGATGTGCAGCGCTCTGCTTGTGTTCGTACAATTTAGGGAAAACACCGTGAAAAGCATTTTCTGGGGGAAAATGAAAAGAATTCATGAAATTCAGATTCTTTCTTTATCCAAACTGCCTCTTAATTGCCACCCATCGTAAATAACGAACACGTGTCACAGTACGAACATGTAAATACAATTCACTAAAATTACACCCCCCAACCCTAAATATTAAATGGGGCAGCAGTGAAAGAAGGAAAGCATTCCAGTTTATATAAATTCTCGCATTTCTTTCCAAAATATGCTTTTCTTTCAATGTTTAATAGGAATATATCTATATATACAAAAATGGATGTATGTATGTGTGAATGTGTGTATGTGTGTTTGTTCCAGCATGACTCGCGAACGCCTGGAGCAATTTCAACCAAACTTGGTACACACATCAATTGCAATCTGGAAAGAAATACTGTAGGACACCCCTGGCACCCCTAGTGGTGGGGGTGGGAAGGGAGTGACATGTAGAAATATTCGAAAACGACCGACATTAGTGTGGAATCCATAGTTTTCTGGGTCGCTAAGATGAATACTGACACAACGAATGCCTTTCAACTCCAAGTTGATCACATATCGGCATGGGGTGAGAGGGGGTTAAAAATGTCAAAAATTACCTACGGTAGTGTCGAATCCATATTTTTCGGAGCTAATTGGTGACGTTCACGATGACATTTGAGAGATAGAGAGACTTGCTTTCTCAATCACGATCAACAAATCACGGACAACTTTAATAGAAGATTGGGATAAATAAATACCCGGGCAACGCCGGCAATCAGCTAGTGATATATAAACTGTAATTTAAAAATGGTAGACAGGCATTAAATATAATGTACAGTCTCGATGAAATCGTGACATCTGCTAATAGTTGCGTCATTTGTGATTCCCTCTTGGCCTATGGCTTATGCAGGATTTCTTTTCGGGAGTTGCGGGAATTTCAACGGTGGATAGTGCATAACTGATTTCTAGGGAGGGGCCATACACAATAATATATTTCGTATATTAAAAATATTCCAGTCTCAACAATGACAATCAGGGGTCATTTTAAGGCGAATTTACATTTTCAACTCTGATTTCTCCCGAGCTCTTCACTGCTTCCATTTGAAAATTTCTATTTATCTCAAAAATTTCTGATGAGGACCTTTCTTGTAGTACAATTATTTTGACACTTTATTTAATGCTATGAACAGTTTTCTTTTATGAAAGTAAATGTTGATTCCGTAGCTATTATATTAAAAAAAGTGAAAAAAAATCGTTTTTATAAAAAGTCATTCGTAAATTTCTGGTGAAACAATCTACTTGTATGTTGATGTAACCATAACACAAAATATATTGGGCGAAGCCTTTCCATTTATTTCCATACATTTAATTTGGTTCAAGGTTTGAACGGCATAAAGTTGAAAGTAATTATTATAAAAAATACAGAACCAAATGTATTTGCAAGAAATTTATCAACTATGTTATAGCAGAGCAAAGCATTCATTAAACGGAATCGGAAGGGACAAGCACATGTTTTTGCAAAAAGTCAGGTTTCCGTATTAAACAGCTGTAATGTATAAAACTTTAGGCAATATTGTAAGGTAGTTAGGAATCAAATAAACCAACCTTAATTTTTTTTTTAAAAAAATTGTGTATTTGTCTTGCACGTAACACTAGTCAACAGCAAAAATGTATCTTGAACGAAAGCATCTAATCTTTATGTTTTCGAGGGTGCTGATCACGAAAACGACGATGTAAATCTCCGATTAGCTCTAGTTTTCAAGATATGAGGGGGAGGGGTGTATCAGGTAATGATATACATTCCTTTTTTACCTTCCCAATATTGCCTTCAAAATACCGCGGATGGTAAACAGAGTGATATTGTCCCCTTCAGAAATCATGCTGGGTGTATTGTTGTTGATTGTAGTATATTTTTAGCCTGGATAGGTAGCAACAGGGCAGGGGAAGGGTGGGGCTGCGTGTGGTGGCTGTGTTGGTTGACACATTGAAACGCAGTTTTGTCTGTAGCGGCTGTGTTCTTTGCGTGTGCGGTTAACACTAGAAGCGCCAGGATTTTTTACTACCTAGAAGCGCCACCTCCGGTCAAAATGACCGGTATTTAAAATTTGACCATTTCTCAAAATGGATATTGCCAATAATCATCTTATTACTAATAAAACAAAATATCTTGTAAAAATATACAAAAATATCATGAAACCCAGCGATTTTTTTACATGCACTAATTACAACAATAAATATTCATTTTCTTCAAGGAATTAAGTTTCCGTCATGAAATTTCACATATTACATTTTTTGCATTTTAGTACCTTTTCTACCCCAAAAACACATTTTCCACAAACATATTTGTTGCACATTGAACAAATGTCACTTGTTTTGATTTCAATGCACAATGCCACCTGGTACTGGCACCTCTTTCTGGAAACAGTGCCACCTACATTCCGTGCATGTGATATAGATGTTGACAATATTTTATTGGGCTTTGCATTCAAATGTCCTTCTCTCAGTTCCTCAGCTTATTCTATCAAAAAGTTATGTCTCGTAAAGTTCCTCCCCGTGAGTGCCTTGTAAACTACCCATGCATTTATTGCTGCCAGATCTAAGATATTGTAAAACACATGTACCGGCCATCTAAGTGATGAAGCACGGACTGAATATTTGAGTGCAATTCGATCAACAACATCAACACCGCATTTAGTTTTGTTGTAATACTTGATTGTTTCTAGTAGTTTCTTCTGGCTTTGCAAATCTACTTCTACATCTGAATGCACGGAGCTTAGGAGTAGAACATTTTTGTTTGGTTTAGCTTGGTATGCACACAATGTAACGTCCCCCTTTTTTTAGCGAACATGTTTCATACACTTGTGTTCTAATGTTCACAATTTCATTAGGAATCTCCTTTCTATTTTTCTTCATAATGCCAATTAGGCTCGTCTTCTCCTCCTTTAGCTTCTCAGCGAGTTTTAGCGATGTGAAATAATTGTCAGTAGTTACATTTCTACCCGCATTTAGATAAGGTGAAGTAATTCTCAATACAACATTTTCAGCTACAGTAACATTATCATTCCTTGATTCATCTTTCCCATGATGTATTTGGAATGTACGTCCACTAGCATCCAAAATTTTATACCAAATTTGTCTGGTTTGTTTGGCACGTACTGTGTAAATCTACACCTCGCTTTCGAAGGAAACAATTGTTCGTCAATTGTCAGATTTTCCCCTGGGGTGTAGCAACTCCTACAATTAGCTACAAATTTGTCCCAAATTTTAGAGCACAGTCAAATTTATCAGTTTGTAATCGTTCAGATCTGGATGATTTTGAATCGAATCTAAGATATTTCATTATTTCCCTGAATCTGTTTCTTGACATTGTTTGTTGAAAGAAAGGTGGCACCCAAAGTAGTTTTCCATAAAAAAAATCGTAGTCTATAGAACTGCACCCATACACTCCTCTAGCATATAAAATAGCCAGGAAAGCGTCAAGTTCTTGTAATGAAAAACGCCAGTTGGGTTGCTGCTTTCGAGCTGCTTCTTCTTCCGTACACTTCTGTATGTGTCGAAGCATGGAATCGTCTACAGTAAGATCTGGGTCCTCGACATCGGATTCATTCTCACTAATCTCCTGTAATACTTTCAAATATTCCTCTGGACTGAGAACACAATTGTCTAGAAAACATGCTTACAAACTGCAGTGTTCAAACGAAACTGAGTCTTCACTTTCTCCTTATCAGATTTGACAATACGCCAACATATATGGGCGAGTCTAAAAGAGGAAGGAAGAATAGGGGTGAAAACTGTAAGTGCAACGTTCCAACCGAGAAGTGGTTTTCCATTGAAATACATTAGCGGTCAAAATGACCGGCAACGGCGCTTCTAGGTAGAAACACAAATATTTCAATTATTATTATTTTTTTGTAAATAACGCATAGCAGTAATAATGTACTGCAAATTTTAGGAAAAGTCACAAAATTTCAACGCACGAAGAATTTTTTTCTGTACAAAAAAGAAATTGGAATTTGAAAAACGGTCAAAATGACCGGCTTGGCGCTTCTAGTGTTAAAAACGTGTTACAACAGTGCCATAATAGTGCTTCAATTGAATGTAATTCATGTGATTCAAAATGCCTCGCAAATGCTCAAACTCTGCTGACAATTTTTGCTACATTTGTAGACAGGTAACTTTGAAACCACAAACGCGACCAATAACGTCAATGATTAAGAAAGCCACTCTGTCGCCGTCCCTGCCCAGTTCATATTTGTTACGTGTGTTGGCGAATTATGTGTTACAGAATTTTGTTTAGTTCTTAAAGACCAGTATAATATTGTGGTGGGTCCCTTTTATAATTTAACTTGATCGTGTTGTATAAGTAAAGCTATCTGAAATCAAATTCCACACAATCATCAACTCTTCTGCAACACAAGAAGATCTTGACGTTCAGGGTAGTACATAACCTTTCTCCAGATAAATTATGCGTGACGTATGCATGATTTTCACCAAATTTGTTTCACCATATTTTGAGCAACGAGACAAAATTGGTAAATCACCGAGAGTATTGAATACATAACGAGTATTTAGTTAAATATTTAGCAGTGGTGTTGGATTCCAGAAAAAAAAAAAATCACTTCTGGCGGAAATCATGGCCTTTGAGGTGCAAATGCTACATTCGTTTCCTAATATGATACGCCCGAGACCCACAATAATGGTTATATTGAAGTCAAGAGGGCAAAAAATAGATTACATTCAAAAAGTTTCCAATGTGTTCTGCAAGTTGTACAATCACGGATACTTCTGTTTTGTAACGATTTGAATGAAAGCAAATGGGTTTGTCACAACCCTTAAGTGTCCGTGATTAAACGTAGTATCCCGAAACCGATAAATGGATTTTGAAACATTTTTACCGGACGAAAATCAGCCTTTTCCGCTAGAAATCTCTCTCTGTCTTTCTGTCTTCCCTTTTTCCTCCTCCTCCTCTCTCTCTCTCTCTCTCTCTCTCTCTCTCTCTCCCCCCCTTCTCCCTCCCTGTATCACCTATTTTTCTCGGCCTCACCCTTTTCTCTCTCTCCTTCCCTTATCTGGCTCATTTTTCTCTATATCCTCTTCCTCTCCTTCCATTTCCCATTCTCTCTTCCTTCCTTCCACCTTTTCTCTCTACCTCTCCCCTTCATTTCTTCTCTGCTTTATTTCGTTCTTTGTCTCTCTCTCTGTCTCTCCACTCTTTCTCTTTCACTCACGTCGCAAATTCTCGTATCTAATTGTGCAATCTTTCTGAGCTTACCTCCTATTCATCATACAAATCATATCATCTCTATTTACGTCGATGGATCAGAAAAAAAGTTACAACAACGAATCAAAGCAACACAGTATGACCTGGTATGAATTGATGATGTATTCTAAGAAGGCTGTAAACACATTACTTTTCCACGTAATCGCCAAGCCGATTGAGACATTTATCAGACCGCTGGAGAAACTTGTTGATCCCTTTTTGGTAGAAACCATGTCCCTGCTCATTGAACCACTTCGTGGCAGCTGCCTGGACGTCATCGTCGGACGATGTTCCAGTCCGCTTTCAGCTGGGGAAAAAGGAAAAAGTCACTGGGGGCCAAGTCCGGGTTGTATGGGGGATGGTTCCACACTTTCCACCTGAAACGTTGCAGCAACTGTTGAGTCCGCGTGGGCTCTTGCATTGTCATGAAAGATGATAACACTCTCACCATACACTTCCATGAGTTAACGATGAATATCCGCTGCCGGAACATTCCTCACCCACAAGACGCGTACGACACTTCGCACTTCCACGGCAGACCAATTCTGCATGCGTATCGCCATTTCATTGGCTACTACGCCACTGACAGGGGGTGCTCGTTCGGCGGCGCAGATCGTATGCGCAGTTGTCCGTGGATGTATGACGTCATCGTCGAAACATTCAGCACGGAAAAGGCTGGTTCCTTATGCAAATATTGAGATATTTGACTACGAATATCTTCTAAAATATACTAGCAGGGGAAAAGTTACAACTTTTACTGTTAAGATTCATCCTTTCTAATCAATTTATCACAAAGTTGATTCAAATGTGTAAAATGGTTTTCAAGATATCGCGTTACGAAGGAACCCCTGTTTTGTTCCTCCAGGCTTCCAATGTAAGGGAGTTTTAACTTAAGCACGTTGGATTTCTTTTAGCTGTATGATTTGAAATAAGATTATTTTGTTCTTGTCAACTGAGATCATGCCTAAATGCTCTGGAAAGCTGTGAAAACTATTATCAGAAAACTAACGGAAGAAATCTAAAATATCGCAGGTTGATTGATATAAAAAATGCGGGATGGCCCATTTTTGTGAAAAAGGCATTGTGCGAGATCTAAAATCAGAACTTTATAATATTGTATGTAAATGTAAGGGTGTAATAAACGTGACTGCTTCCCGTAAAATATCACTGCACTCTCCACATTACTCTTCTGTCTTTTCTTTGGCGCCGTCAATAGCTTCAACACGTTGTTTTTTTATATATAATTATATTTGTCACATATTTGCTTAAATTAGTATTCTGCTCGTTCCGCCACCTGAACGCAGCAGCTAGGGCTCAAAGGGCAGTGCAGTTACACCGGAAGAAGGCTCGGATATGGCAGGCTTCAGAAGTTAACTCATCCAAATTAAATTAAACAAGTATGTGCTCTCTCTAAATTTAAATCATAGTTCACAAATAATTTGATTAAAAGTTTTAAAAGTATCTGTTTTATTTAATAGCGTATTAATTGGTGCATTCTTCCCCAGCATAGCTATAGCCAGTGACCACACTACAGATAGGGCAGGAACACCCCCTATTCTCTTTCGACAATTTATCTCTATCTTATCTGCCCCCAGTAAAACGACAAAAATAAATAAATGAATGAATGCTCTTTTAGCCAAAATATGCATTTTTGTGTCGTATGTAACGGAATAATAAACATGATTGCCCCGGGAAAATATGACTTACCCCTCCATCTTTACTATTGCGCCTTCACTAGCTACAACATATTTTGATTTATATTGTTCCCACATATTTTTTTAGTATTGTGAATCATATTCCACTGTGTTACCTCACGCAGCCAGCCCCCCCCCCCACCCTTGCTACGCCCCTTGTGGGTACGTACTTACATGTTATTTACCACAGCTACAGATATCTTAATCTCAGGGGATAGGTTCTTTGTTTGAGAATCCCAAATAAGAAAGCGTTTTATAACCAAGAGGATATAGTTAAATGCGGATCTATATTCTGAGAACTATACAAAATACAGAGAAAAATATATAGCGACATTGAAATATATCGAAAATTTACATCGGTTACATTCTTCTTGAAAGGAAATCTTCTTCTTTCTCTTCGTAATTATGGAAAGGCTTCCTCTTCCTTTCTCTCTTGATTATCGAATAGGCTTCTTCTTCTTTGATTATGGAAAAGGCTTCTTCTTCTTCTTTTGATTATGGAAATAAGCTTCTTCTTCTTTAATTATGGAAAAGGTTTCTTCTTCTTTTCTTCTTTGATTATGGAAAAGGCTTCTTCTTCTTTTCTTCTTTGATTATGGAAAAAGCTTCCTCTTCTTTTCCTTTTGATTATCGAATAGGCTTCTTCTTCTTTTGATTATAGAAATAAGCTTCTTCTTCTTTGATTATGGAAAAGGCTTCTTTTATTATTTCTTCTATATATAAGAAATCTAGTTGAGTCGTCTCGCTTCCTTTTCTTTATGCCCTATATATGTTTTCTTTCCCTTTCCCCTGTTTCTTTGGCAAACGATACAAGCTATACTTATGTAAAGGAGTAGGGTCGACTAACCTGACAATAGCGCCACCTCCTATGTAACGACCAAAGGGGAATAACCAGGATCGCTAATAACAAGCGCTGCCAATGGCCCAGTGCGACTAAAAAAGAAGCGCAACCGTAAAGTGCTTCGGGGCGTCTAATTGACCACAGCGCCACCGGGGAACGGACAAATGCAAAAGCTGACGATGTTCTCCTCGTCAGAGAATCAAAAAGAAATTGAGATACATTTCTGAATTCATTTGCTCGCTTAATGACTTTCGTAAACGTTTCATCTGCGGCCATATTCTTAATTCTTTTAAATTACTATATACATCATTCTATTTACTTCTATTATAGTATTTGAACTCTTCTTTTATATATTTCTCAATTTACTATAATATATATAATCCCTCTTCTCCGCTCCTAGTTTGTACAATGAACTCTGCTCTTCTTTATATGGCGTGCTGCCATCTATCGTCGATTCCGAGAAACCATTCCTCCTTGCAACATTCATTGTGTCGTGTGAAACTGGCACGTGACACAATATCCCCCTCCTTGAGGATAAAAATTTATGTATTGGAAAAAAATCTTTTGGAAATAGATAAATTTTTCCACTTTCTCTACATCTCGTTTGACTTTTCTCATTGGTTCTCATTTCTACAGCTTACATTGCTTTTCACTTTCACTGTGAAATTATATCTCCTGGCATGCAGCATTTTTCCATATGGCAATTTTTTTTTTTACGAATTTTTTTTAAAACTGCTCCGTCACCCTCTCGTTCTTCACGTCGTACGCGAAGGACTTCTCTGCAATCAGGATGACGCTGCACACGGTATCATCGGGCAGCGCGTCGTGGAACTCGCACACGACCTTGATGTTGGTGCGATCGTTGACCACGACCTGCTTCCGCTTCGTCGTGTTGATGACGAACATGGGTCTGCGGGCTTTGAATTCGCTGGGTGCGTAGTACATGTCCACGTTTCCCTCGGTCACGCGCTTGTAAGCGGTGTAAGCTTCGTAAAGTTTGAGGTAATCATCTTTGGTCATGTCGAGGTTGTAATTCTCGCGCGGGAACACTTCGTTCCTGCCATTCTTGAGATAAACGTTCTTGATCTTGCAGTCGTCGAATTCGCAAACAGATTTTTCCTAAGTCTTACCGTTTCCAAGATAACCCCACTTCCGGTCGCCATTTTGGATTGCCGATCATAGGTTCTATTCATACTTTTTCTGACATATAGGTGTACATGATGAATCACCAAACAGATTTTTCCTAAGTCTTACCGTTTCAAAGATAACCCCACTTCCGGTCGCCATTTTGGATTGCCGATCATAGGTTCTATTCATACTTTTTCTCACATATAGGTGTACATGATGAATCACCAAACAGATTTTTCCTAAGTCTTACCGTTTCAAAGATAACCCCACTTCCGGTCGCCATTTTGGATTTCCGATCATAGGTTCTATTCATACTTTTTCTCACATATAGGTGTACATGATGAATCACCAAACAGATTTTTCCTAAGTCATGAATTGGAGGGTTCTATGGCAACCTATATTAATTCTCGTAAGAGAACAGAAAACACACACACAAAAAAAAAAATACTGTGGTCACTACAACAAATAGTCTTCTTCAACCCCAATCCAACAACCCAAAAATCATCATCCTAACTAGAACCATGTAACTATCTGCCATCTGTTAGAGGTTTTGTGAACTAAGTGGTGCTTTGTTTGTGTGTAAAAAAAAAAAATGCAATGCTTTTTGCACTTGGTTATCATCACCTAACATGTTATTAATTGTTTTTTTTAAAATTAATTACAACTGAAAACTAATAATTAATATTATCTAAAGTTACTAATTAATATTATACAAGTAATTGATATATTTTTTTGTTCTTGTTGCTAGTGTTGGGTAATTATAGTTGTTGCAAAATATAGCTCTCTCGTATGACAGTTTCTGAGTTTTGTTGGGTATATAAGAACAATTATACACGACCTCTCTCGGTTCTCCTCCGTAGCCGTGCGTGTTAAGGTGTTCACTCGTTCTTGTCATTGTTCGTTCTACGTGTGGCCTATAGGTTCGAACCCGGTCGTGGTCGAAAGTTTTTCAGCGTGTCTAGGAGTCTTTAACAGTGTGTATATTTACTTCTCTGTGTTGAGTCTACGGATTCTGAACGGGGTTGTTTAATGTATATGTTGTTCTTGATATATATATATATATGGTGTTCATGTATGTATCCAAAGCACATTGGAAACAATATTCGATCATTAGCTGCGTTCAACCACTGCTGCGGTGGAGTGACCACCCCCTGTCCTCGGGGGTCCCCCCTGTCCCTGGACCCCTGTCCCTGGACCCCTGTCCCCGGGGTCCTATTCCTGTCCCTGGGCTCATGTTCCCGGGAGTCCCTTTCCCCTTGTCCCTGGACCCCTGTCCCCGGGGTCCTATCCCTGTCCCCGGGCTCGTGTTCCCGGTTAAGTTAGGTTAAGTTGTCTAATGTCTATGTCTATGTGTAATGTCTACGTCTATATGTAATGTCTATGTCCATGTCTCTGTCTTTGTAGGTTTTTTTTTGTCCTAAGATTTTTTTTAATTTTTTAATTTTCGATTGATGAAAAAAAATGGTTCCATGACGACCTATGTTTATTTTGGTATGGGTGGACAGAGGACACCGAGACTCGACCGACGCACTAAACCCGACCTCTCTACGACTATTCGTTCAAACGTTACGAGTGATCAAAGTTTTTGGGAGGGTAGGGCTAACTTCTTACCCCTTGACCCCAGGACCACCAAAACTTGGTATACGTATTCTACACCTCCAAAATCGACAGGGGACATCTAAAAAAGCCGTATGGGGGTGTTTTTCGATATATTTTTTCAATAACTCTTACCATTTTCGAGATATTTGCAATTTAAGATTTTTTTAACGCTGGACTTAGAAAATTTTCGGAACATTTTTTTTTTGTTCCAAGACGACCTATGGTTATTTTGGTATGGGAGGACAGAGGATACCGAGACTCGACCGACGCACTAAACCCGACCTCTCTACGCGTACTCTACGTCACCAAAAAAGGTTAAAGGTTCCAAATAACAATAGTTAGAGTTTCCCCAATCTAGTAAAGTGGATTGGTTGAAATCTCCAAGGCGTATTTTGCATTTTTTTAAAATATGAACACGTTAAAACTGAACTGTCTCGGATTTTGAGTTTTGTAATTACCCCGAGAAATTCTATATAAAATAACATACCTGGAAATTATATTCACGTTAAGTTGAATTTTGATTTTTGTAATCGCCCCGAGAAAATTCTATATAAAATAACATACCTGGAAATTATATTCACGTTAAGTTGAATTTTGATTTTTTGTAATCACCCCGAGAAATTCTATATAAAATAACATACCTGGAAATTATATTCACGTTAAGTTGAATTTTGAGTTTTGTAATCACCCCGAGAAATTCTATATAAAATAACATACCTAAAAATTATATTCACGTTAAGTTGAATTTTGATTTTTGTAATCACCCCCGAGAAATTCTATATAAATAACATACCTGAAATTCTATTCAGAGTAGATTGAATTCTTGAGTTTTGTATTCACACCCAAGAAATTCTATATAAATAACATACCTGAAATTCTATTCACAGTAGATTGAATTCTTGAGTTTTGTATTCGCACCCAAGAAATTCTATATAAATAACATACCTGAAATTCTATTCACAGTAGATTGAATTCTTGAGTTTTGTATTCACACCCAAGAAATTCTATATAAATAACATACCTGAAAATTGTATCGCTATATACTAGACTTTTTGATTTCTGTGATTTTTCCACCAGCAGTTTCAATCATAAAAATGATAAAACTGAATGTGTTACTTGCGAAAAATTAATATCTAAAACTAATATTAGCAAACACAGGGCAAGATGTAGCGAAACAGGTTCGAGAATTAATCGTTCGTTACCTTCTAAGCCCTGTGCTTGATGCGGAAAGATGATCAGCATTGCAAATTTAAGTAAACACCTCAAAATTTGCAAACCATCGACCGGACAAGCATCGAAAAGGAAAATCGATAATTCAGAAACGGAAGCTTCCACTTACAAGCAAATTAAATTATCCAATGAACCCAAACCAATTAGATCTGCATTCAACGACCAACTCCAGGATTTTTCAATTAAGTCAGAACCAGGCCGTGACATCCTTAGTTTCTTGGATGAAACGAAAACATCTGTACTAAATATTTTAAAAGATAAATTTGAAAACAACTCTATAAAAGTATACGTTGTTCTGTTTTCTGAATACGAGAAAGTTGATGGGACAACGAGTATTTTTTATCATCGTACAAAAAACCAGACTCTTTATTTTGCTGACGTCGAAAATTTAGACAACTTCTATTATAAAGTTTCCAACGAGCTGGTTAAGAAACATGACGATTTCGAGGCTAAAGGGTCGGGATGGTCTCTATGTGGAAGTCCTCACACGTTAACTGTTTACGTGAACCAATTCTCGCCTCTTCGCGCTTCCAGCTACGTTCCTCTTCCACCGAACATTCAACACAAGAGGGCTGTGTTAAATATACAGAACAGCGATAAAAAGTGTTTCCTTTGGTGTATATTGGCTGCACTGCATCCTGTTCATTAGTCAAATCATCCAGAACAGGTTTCTAATTACAAACAATACGAGACCGACTTTCAAAGTGTAATGTCTGACATTGAATACCCGGTGACATTGTCGAATATAACAAAGTTCGAAAATCGTGCAGGAAAACGCATCGCTATTAATGTATATTCCTTCACGTCAGATAAATATCTCGTGCATCCCGTCAGGATAAGCGATATCGACGATGACGATGCTTGTGTAATAAATCTCCTTCTCATTTCCAACGAGGATGTCTATCATTACACGCTAATTCGTTCAATGTCTCGATTACTAGGAAGCCAAACAACCAAGCATGAACATTGCATCGAAGTTTGTACGAGATGTCTAACCATGTTCGACGATCGAAAACAACTCGATTATCATGTCGACCATATCATCAACACAAACAAAGTTAGAAAAATTGCGCTGGATCCCGATGACGATAAGAGGTGCGTCCTCGAGTGTGGTATTCACACATTGCCTTGGGAACATCGTCGTTTAGAAATAAATAAGAATTGCGCACAGTGCAAATAATTAGCACTCACCACCACACACAACAATTTTCACTAACTAAAAAAAAAAAACATTTTGTTACTCAGTAAAAAAAAAACACTTTGACTGTCATTACAAAACTTTGACCGTATCCTTAAATAACCAGCATGCCTATGAACTTGTTCGGTTTCAAAAAACAGATCATCATGGAAACTGCACCGTCCATACCAGATCATGAAGTCTTACCTTCCGTGTTACCTAAACTCAACGGTCTGTTGATCATTCACCTCAACAGCATTTGGACGAAATTGGATGAAGACGTCGGCAAAACGTTTTACATCTTCAACAACAATTTAAATTTTTACGAAATTCCGATCGGTGGGAAACTTCAAATCACCGTGAATCCGGAAAACGTAGGCGAAATCAAAATATCTACCGGCAAGAACATTTTTCGAAAGAAGCACGACAAGGTACTTTCTAACATGGCGTACGATGTTTCTGCAGGCGATTGTCTTTACGTGGAACTCCTCGGAGATTACGATAAACTCATTCCTCTCTTCGTAGAATTACGAATCGTCTATCCTATTATAAATAACCGTTAACAAAATGCCTAACGACATTTTCGGCAACACCAAGCGTGTAGACCACGCAGAAGAGATTCTCATGCTGGACGTTCGAGTTAAAAAGTTGAGGAGCGATTTGATCGCTTTGCAGGAGACCTTAAACAAAAGTTTAGAGTCGGAGATCGCTACGCTCCAAACGCAATGTCTCGACCCCATTCTGAAAATCGATTCCGAACTGAAAACGCTCATAAAAAATTATGTAGACGTACCTTCTTACGACAACGTTCAAAATATACAGTTGAGCGTGGATTCGCTTCAAAATGATTTAGCCAAATTACAGCAATTTCAATCGAAAGATTTGGAAAAATTGAAACTCGAAATCGAAGAACGAACTTCCGCAATCGAAAAGAATTTCTCTGAACTTCAAAAAGTCGTGAACGATATCGATGTAGAACGCTTGCATGTCGTTGTTTCCAAATTACAAGAAGAATTCACCAGCACGTTGGAAGAAATTAAATCCAAGTTACAGACTTTGGAAGATACCATGACGAACCTACCATCGTCAGACGAACTGCAGGTCATCGGTAAAAGCGTCGCGAACATAAAAATTCAATTGGAGGCTTATCAGGATTTCGAACACATTCAAACCACCATCGCTACGCTTCAAGCGTCTCTGGAGTTGATCAACGAAGAAATTAAAAATATTCACGTTCAAGCAAGCGCGTTGACGAGCATTCAAGACACGTTAAGCACGGTTCAGCAGAAGATCGAATATTTAGAAAATTTGAACGTCGAATCGAACCTCGCTCATTTTCATCACGTACTCGACAACATACAGGGTGACTTGGAATCGTTACGGACGAGCGTACCTTCGAAGGAAGATTTGGAAAAATTGAAAACGGCGGTGACGGCATTATCCGATTCGAGCGACATCAAAAGTTCATTGAGCGATCTCGAAAATAGGGTGGCCAATCTCCCCACCTCCAAAGAATTACACGCTTTGAAAAGGAACATATCTCGAATGCTGAAACGACTAGAAACGGAAACGGCAAACGTGGAACAGTTTCGAGATGAAATTACTTCGCTGCGAGACACGGTTTCCACGTTGCCTACATCGCAGAGCGTCACGGATCTTCACACGCAGTTCACCGAGATGCGAAGCATCGTGAACGATCTTACCGAGAAAAGTTCGAAATTGAATCAAGTTGAGAACTTTCAGAACATTATCGTCAACATCAGAGATCAAGTTGGAGTGCTGGAATCCACGCAGGAATCGACGCTGGCCTCTTTCGGTGCCAAGTTGCAAGAACTGAACGAAAACTACAAGCAGTTGAACGTGGAAGTGAAAATCAAACCGTCATTTTCTGCCATAACGGATACCATAGTGGAGCATTTGTTGCCCATTGAAAATAAACTTGGACACGTTCACAGTAATCTGTTCAGCGTCGACACTAAAATCGCCAAATTGTTCACCTTGCAAGCCATCGAAATCAACAGCGTACCCAATCAACACAGAATCTCCACGTTCGTCGAAGGTAACAAACTGTACATGTTACATCCTTATCATCCGTACTACAAGTTTCTCCTCGATGGCACGATTCAGATAAACGAATTTTCGTACTGGTCTCACGGCAGAAAAGCTAGCGTCCCCACCATGACGTTGATATCGAATCGTGGTGTCCAGAAAGCAGGAAACATTCCTCTGGCACGTTGGAACGAAACGCACAACATATATGAAATACACGAAGACGAAGATCTTACCGTTTTCGACGTGAGTGCCGGCGATAAGCTGATCATTCAAAACACAGGTGAGGTACCACCCTCTTTGAATCCCATCACGCTCGTGCTTCTCTTCGAACGTAATATCTAAATGTCTAGCAAGCCATCGTCGAAGAATTGCATAAACCTGCACGCCGCAACTACGAACGTTTAGCTGTGGTAACCAAGGGAATCGATGACCTCTGGCAAAGTGACCTCGTGGAGATGAGCAGCGGCAATTTGTAAAATGTACATAAATTGAACAAGGGCAACAAGTACCTCCTTACCGTCATAGACACATTTTCGAAATTCGCATGGACAGTACCTTTCAAAGCCAAAACGGGAACATGCGTCACGGAATCATTCAAATTAATTTTTCGCGAAAGCGACAGACGACCACGGTTTTTGCAAACAGACAACGGTCAAGAATTTTACAACGCCGTATTCCAAAAGTTTATTCAAAAACATGACATTCGACATTATTCGACGTTCAGTCACATCAAAGCCAGCATCGTGGAAAGATTTAATCGAACCTTGAAAACACACATGTGGAAACGATTCACGCTTCGGGGAAATTACAAATGGGTCGACATCCTGCCGGAACTCGTCGACACCTATAATGATACGGTACACAGAACGATAGGCATGAAGCCAGCTGACGTTACGAAATATGACGAGCAGCGTTTAATTTCTACAGTTTACTGTCCAAAGTACACTCCCACGACTACCAAGAAATCAAAATTCAAAATTGGAGACCAGGTGAGAATCAGCAAATTCAAACGCACCTTCGAGAAGGGATTCACAAAAAATTGGAGTACGGAACTTTTTACGGTGGTTCGAGTTTTACCCGGAAACCGACACACGTATATAATAAAGGATAGTAGCGGCGAGATTTTGAAAGGAAGATTTTACGAAGAGGAACTCTCTAAAACGAAACACCCCGACACGTACCTCATCGAGAAAGTATTGCGTAGGAAAGGTGACAAACTGTTTGTCAAATGGCTGGGACTTCCGGAAAAGAGTTGGATCGACGCGAACGAAGTGATCTTGTGAGTACGTGGAACGTGGTGAAGCGTCTACCGGATTCGGAAAGTCAAACGAAAAAAAAGAACGGCGAGTTGCTTCCCGACAGCATCCGCTGTCTAATCGTAGGTCCTTCAGGGTGTGGGAAAACGACACTGCTCGTGGACAATTTTCTCCTCGCACCGAATTGGTTAGCTTGGAAAAACAGGCACCTGTATGTGTTCTCGAAAAGTTTGGAGCAATCCAAATACCAGCAACTGACGAAACTGTACGATGGTCTGGACATTGCAACGTTCGCTTCGGAAATAAAACCACTCGACGATTGTCGTGAAAATTCAGTCGTTGTGTTCGACGATGTCATCCTGGAAAATCAAAATGAAATTCGCAACTTTTTCACGCAAGGTCGTCACAAAGGAATGGATTGCTTTTACCTAGCTCAAACGTTTTCCAAAATTCCAAAACAGTTACTACGCGACAACGCTAATTTCATATGTTTGTTTCGTCAAGATCACACCAACCTCAAGCACGCGTACGATGACTACGTAGGCGGAGACATGAACTACAATCAATTTTCGGAACGCTGCTCTTCTTGCTGGAACAGTGAGGATTTCGGATTCGCGACGATCGACATGACGAGGAAACCCAACGACGGGAAATACAGAAACAAAATCAACGACTTTCTAAACGTTGTGAGAACGTTGTGAGAAACGACGTGTATAAATAACGTTATGACGATACGAAAAATCGAAGACGAAAATCTTAAGCTTCGCGATTACCTCGCGAAACGCTTCAAAGGTTGGAAATCCGAGAATCGCGGATTCTACGAAGAGAAGAAGCGTCAAGATCAACCTGTGATCGATGCCATCAGCGATCTAGGTCAAGAAATTAAAGGTGTCACGGAACAAAATAAAAATTTGATCAACGAACTCGTACCACTTGCAGCTAAAAGTTACACTGTACCCACGCCCATTTCGAGCATTCCTTCGACGCCGTTTGAACTGAAGGACGTACCGGCACGACGTCAAACCATAAGCAGCACGTCTTCGGATAAAATCGAGTTGGGACCTTTGGCACGAGACTACCTGAGCACGGGGAAATTCGACAAGGATGAAGTGTTTGGATTGTATCCGAGCATGGAAACCAACGAGGGTGTCGTGTGGAAGATTGGGAAATCGAAAGTCACCTTCGAAGGCAACGACATTAAAGTTAATTTAGGCGATAAGAATAGTTGGACCAGGTATCCGGGTACGGTGGGACTGTGGGAACTCGTTGCCCAAAAATATCCGAAAGATTACACCGACGAAGATTACCAGAGTTACAGGGAAATTCTAATCATGACGGATGCCATGTACCAGAACAACGATGCCTCGCAGAATAGGGTGAAATCGAGCAGCGGCGAGAAGTACAGGAATCTCATCAAACCGATTTGGAACGAGGTGAAGAGTGGAAGCGGCATCAAACGCTACAACACGTTACCCAAAGAATTCGTTTGGGTGGACGACGTGAGGAAGCTCGTGGACCGATTGTTGGTGATAGCCGGCGAAGAGAATGCAGGCAATCGTAATTTCTACAACGAGAAGGTTGGCATCGTGGACATGATCAGCACCAAACTTTCCAACTTCATCGTGAACGACGACAAGGCCATAGGTTACCTGATCAAAATCATCAACACACTGCCTCCGAGATTCTGGAACGTGGCCGAAGGAAAGGGACTCGTGAACGACATCATCAACAAGTTACCTTTCGAGATGCATTTACCTGGCTACCAGTATTGCGGACCGGGTACCAAACTCGAGAAAAGATTGGAGAGAGGAGACAAGGGTGTGAATCCGTTGGACGCTGCATGCAAAGATCACGACATCGCTTACAACAACACTCGCACCGATCTGGATGCACGTCACGAAACAGACAAGAAATTGGAACATGCCGCTTTCGAAAGATTCGTCAGCAGAGACGCTTCTTTGGGTGAACGGGTCGCCGCATTGGGTACGACCATCGCCATGAACACATAACAAAAATTTGGGTGGGGTATATATATAACATACAGTAAAAAATAATAATAACAACATGTCTCGTATAACTGATTTGCCGCCCGAGCTACTATGTAAAATATTCAAACACGCAGTAATCGGAGATTGTGAGGAGTAGTTGTACTTGTGATAGGATAAGGACCACTTACAAGTGTAGAAAGGAAGAGCCTCTCCCAAGCAGATTTGTTTACACTTAAAACTAGCTCAACATGAGCATATGAGCTTTTTGCTCAAGTGTGGAACCCCCTCTAATCCAAGATTTTTGTAAAAATGCCCTCGGGAATTTCTCAGAAAGGAAGAGCCTCTCCCAAGCAGATTTGTTTACACTTAAAACTAGCTCAACATGAGCATATGAGCTTTTTGCTCAAGTGTGGAACCCCCTCTAATCCAAGATTTTTGTAAAAATGCCCTCTCAGAAAGGAAGAGCCTCTCAGATTGATTTGCTCATACTTACAAAAGTTGCATCAGCCAAATTTTTGTCCATAAACTTGTCAAAATTGGCCATACCAGAAATTAAGCCAATACACACGCACATACACACCTATATACACACATATTTACTTCCAATTTAAGTTCAATCCAATATTAAAACAATGTAATATGCAGAGACCCTCTAGAATTGCTCCGTGACTTTCTCATTTCTCACATCATAAACATATGATTTTTCTCCTATGAGAATAACACTACATATGGTGTCATCAGGCAATGCCTCATGAAATTCACAGATAATTTTAATATTTGTTCTGTCATTCACCACAACCTGTTTCCTTTTTGAAGCATTGATTACAAACATGGGTCTCTGTACTTTGAATTCATCTGGTGTGTAATACATGTCAGTATTGCCAATTGTAGAAAACAGTAAACAAAATTTGCTTGTTTTAGAGATATTCCAAAAATATATATATATTTGATAAACAACAACAACAGGGCCATCTATGTGCAAATGTCTGAACTCGGTGAACACTTGGGAACAAGTCAATATGTCAATATTTTTAACTCTTTTTGCCAGTAATAGGGAATGGTAGTAAGCATTAGACAAAGTACTTTGGAGCCGAATATGCCTTTCTTAAGACGTCGTATATTGCTAAAATATCTTTAATTCACATATTTCTCATACCGCCGTATCTTGTTCTATTAGGCCTCTTCAAGAAAAATGCCAATTAGTGAAAATTAATTGAGCACAACAGCAAAAGAGGTGCTAATAGGGCAAGCATACAATGATATGGGGATATGTGAATTGTTGGTTTCTTCGATTCAGATAAATGGATCGAATTGAAACTGGGATATTTTGCATTTTTTTATACAAAATCTGATATTTGTTACATACAGCTTGTTTGTTGTAATCTATTCATATTTAGAGTCAGGCTTATATCTGTCCAAGTTGTTATATAAAATCAATACACATGGCATTAGGTCAGTGCCTTCTGGGACATGCATGTTTGTGCAGGTATTTGTGCTAGGTCAGTGCCTCTGAAGGCCGCTGCTTTCTTCTCAAGACCCAGTTCTCAACCGGCCTGGGAATCAATATATTGATTTGTTCTATTGCCTTCAGCAATTCCATTAGCAGCTCCTGCAGTCTTATTAGTAGTTTTATTGCCAGTTGGAGGAGCAGTTCCTCAAATTCTCGCATGGCGCTGTGGAGCATCGGATCGCTGTGAGCATTGGATCAATACATTAGTACCTCGGATTCCCGAGGTGTGGGTGTGTAGGGGTGGGGGCAGCATTGTGGTACGATCAATACTTGGGGAAGTTTTATTTGCCTTCAGCAATTGCCTTGATGGATTAGTTCCTGCGAGCGCCAGGGCATGGCGTGCAGTGTTGATTGCATGTACACCCAGCAGAAAAATGGGAGGTACGCACAGGAGAAAATACTCCAGCCATGCAGAATCACCCCTATAAATATAATTATCCTAGGATCAAAATTAGTGACAGAATAGAGAAACAAAAATTATAATAGGGCTTGGATACAGCTACCAGCTATTATATTTTTATTTTGAACACAGCACTTAAAACTAAGCCAAGATGCACCCCTACCCACACCTACCCACCCCCACCCCCACACAGCCCAAAGTGGTTCCTAAATACAAATCTCAAGAACTAATTGACATAGAGCTATGCAGTTTTTTTGTCTGTACTGAACCCAACTGATTAAGCATAGAGATTAGATTTAAAACCCAGGAAATTTTATATAAATACCAAAGCCAAAAATATTAACACACACACACACACATACATACATACATACACACACACACACAGCACAGTGCTGAACCCAACCGATATTTTTATCCAGTATAAAGTTTTGAATTGAACCCCAGGAAATTGTATATAATAAACAACAACAAAAATGCCAAATCAAAAATATTGTGACCAATGCAATAAAAATATATTTAGCTCTAATTGGGCCAGACACCAAAAGATTTGTAACCCAGACAAATACAGAACTCCCACAAAAATTTGCCCCAAATGCAATAGAAAATATAACATGCAATACTTCAAATATACACATAAAGATACTTGCTCTGCACAGTCATCAACATTGCCCCCACAACCATCCACATCTGGTCTGAAAAGAAAGCATGAAGCACCTGTTAATGCTGTACCGGCAAAACAGCCACGCTATGAACCCATCCATAGCAGTTTTAATAGTCAATTAAGAGATTATCGGTTTGTATCAGAGCCAAGATGCAGTATTGAGAATTTTTTGAGCAGTGTAAATCCTGATCTGCAGGCAATTCTAAATGCACAAAATGGCTCTTATAAGCTATCTCTCAAATTGTTTGCACAATATAAGAAACCAAATGGCACTAAATTTACACAGCCCCACATAACAGAAACTGTACCAGTATATTCAAATGCAAATTCGGACAGAATAATAAGCAGGTTGATAGATCAATTGAATATTGAACACTCTGAATTTGCGGCAAAAGAGTCTGGATGGAGCCTATGTGGCTCTTCACACAAGTTATATGTTAATATTTCTGAATTCAGCCCATTACAAGGATCTACATATCTGCCATTACCTGCTAATATTAAAAACATAAAAGCCGTGGTTAATATTAAAAATAATGATGAGAAATGCTTTTTGTGGTGTATATTAGCTGCTTTGTTTCCAGTTGTAAGGCATCCTGAAAGAATAAATTATTACAAACAACATGAACATGATTTTGACGATGCAATGGAGGGTTTAGAATATCCAATGACTGTTCAGAATATTGATAAATTTGAAAAAAGAGCCAGGCATATTAATGGCAAACAATTATCTATTAATGTATTTATTTGCTCCACTGGCAATTGCCCGATAGAACCTCTCAGAATCAGTACAATCGATGATGAATCTGCTATTCCAATTGATTTGCTCTTAATTGAAGAGGATGGCACAAATCATTACACTCTGATACATAATCTTCAAGCTTTAGTGAGAACACAACTAGACAAATCTAATAGAATATTTAAGTTGTGCAGAAGATGTTTAACTGTATTTGATGGTAGAAAAACGGTAAAGAGGGTTCCTGAAGAGAATGTAGAAATTGCTAAAAACAAATTAATTGAGCATCTGAAATACTGTGGGAACCATAAACCTGTTCATATGGTGATGCCAATGCCAAGTGAGAATTGCAAATTCAAAAAGTTTGAAGCCTTGTTGGAACACCCAGCATATATTGTCTGTGATTTTGAATCAATCCTCAAATCTCTTGCATCCTGCAATCCAGATCCTGAAGAATCTTCAATTACACCATACCAGCTACATGAACCTTCCAGCTTTTGTTATGTGGTTGTACAGGATGGTGTTGTTACTAAAGAATATTCATACATGGGGCCAGATGCCATCAAAATATTTGCACATAGAATAGAAAATGAGTGCCGTGACATAGCATCTAACATCTTATTAAAATCAAAACCCATGTTGCCTTTAACAGAGGATCAGATTGAGGATTTCAACAATGCAGAAAAATGCCCGGTATGTGATTCTGAATTTTCAGATACAAATATCAAGGTGAAACACCATTCTCATACAGATGGTCGATATAAACAGGCCCTGTGTAATAGCTGTAATATTAAGATCAAGAGACCAAAATTTATCCCCATATTTTGCCATGGAGCATCCAATTATGATTTTCATCATTTGATCAGGTACGAGGGGTTTGAGAAGCAGAATTTAAATATTTTAGCTGAAAATGATGAAAAATATATATCTATTAGCAAAACAATTAAAGTTAATGGTGTTCCTATTCACATAAGATTTCTTGATTCTTACAGATTTTTATCTGCTAGCCTGGATACACTGGCCACTCAATTATCTGATGATCAATTCAAAATCACACGTGCATTGTTTCCAAATCAGGATCTGAAATTAATTAGGCGGAAGGGTGTATATCCTTATGATTATGTTACAAATTTTTCTAAATTTGATGAGTGTTCCCTGCCTCCACAAGAAGAGTTTTACAGCAAAATCAGAGGTTCTGGAATCACAGATGAAGATTATCACCATGCCCAATTGGTGTGGAACAATTTAAAATGCCGGACATTTGGTGATTATCACATGGCATATTTGAAACTTGATGTGACCATCTCAGCAGATATAATGCAGACATTCAGAAAATCTTCTATGCAAAATTATGGACTGGACCCAGTGTATTTTTTCAGTGCCCCGGGCCTAGCATGGTCTTCAATGTTTTTGAACACTAAAATGCAATTGGATTTGATCCCAGATCAAAATATGTATCTGTTTATGGAGCAATGTATAAGAGGAGGGGTGGTGCAATGTTCCCAGAGATATGCCAGAGCAAATAACAAATATATGCCTGATTATGATCCAGCACAGCCATCAAATTATATAGTGTATGTAGATGCCAACAGCCTCTATGGTCACGCTATGATGCAAAAACTGCCATATGCAGGGCTTGAATGGGTCGAAGATTTTAATATTGAAGATCTTCAGGACTTTGATGATAGTGACTATGGCCTATTCTTAGAGGTTGATCTGACAATTCCTAATGATTTACACAATAAATTTTCTGATCTGCCCCCAATTCCTGAGGTTCAGTGCTCACCTGGCTCTAAACAGAAGAAGCTCATGATGACACTGGAGTCAAAACAAGGCTATGTCATATATTACAAGAACCTCCAGTTCCTGATGAAACATGGTGTTCAAGTGACCAAACTTGGCAAAGTCTTAAGGTTCAGGCACTCAAGATGGTTGAAACCATACATTGATACAAACACAAAGCTTCGAACATCTGCAAAGAGCCAGTTTGATAAGGCCTTGTTTAAATTGATGGTAAATTCTGTATATGGCAAAACAATTGAAAATGTCAGAAAACATACCGATGTTAAAATAATTACTGACCCCAGCCTGAGCAAAAAATTGGTTGCAAAGCCTAATTTTAATTACAGAAGAATTTATGATGAAAATATGGCACTTTTCAACATGAAAAAAACAAAGATTAAGTTTGATAAACCTATTCATGTAGGGGCTGCAATATTGGATTTGGCCAAATTACATATGTTAATATTGTATTATGATGTGTTCAAACCTTTTTATGGTGATAATATAAAATTGATGTACATGGACACGGATAGTTTTATTCTTGATATTAAAACAGAAGATGTTTATCAAGATATGTCACAGCCTGAATTGTTTCAATATTTTGATACCAGTGAATTGCCAAGCCATTTGAATATTCAACACCACAACAAAAAGGTGCCCGGCAAGTTAAAAGATGAGACACTTGGTGATGTTATTGTGGAATTTGCTGGGTTAAGTGCCAAGATGTACAGTTTTAAAACATGTAGTGGTGTTGCTGCTAAAAAGGCCAAGGGTATTGGCAAAGTAGCTGTGGAAATAGAGCTTAAATTTGAAGATTATAAAAATTGCATCAAATCCCAGAATTTAATCAGAACATCAGAATCCAGAATTCAGAGTGTGGATCACTTATTGACTTCAAATGTTGTAAGAAAAGTGGCTCTGGACCCACATGATGATAAGAGATGCATTTTATCATGTGGCATACATACTTTACCATGGGGTCATTGTGATTTGAAAAATGGCAATCAATGCCCAATTACAGAGCATGATTTGAGATAAATAAACATGCCTATGAACTTATTTGGGTTTAAAAAACAAGGTATTATGGACCTGCCAACACCACAACCCTCTTCTGATATGCTGTCTAAACTGAGTGCTTTGTTAATTATTCATCTGAACAGCATACTTACAGATGTTGATGATGAGACAGGCAAAATATTGTACATATTTAACAATAATTTAAATCATTACCAATTACCTGTAGGTGGGCAATTGCAATTTATTACAACCCCTGAGGGTGATGTCAAGATTTCAGTAGGGAGAAATATTTACAGAATTAAGCACTCAAACATGGTTTCTGGCACTGTTTATACTGTTTCTGCTGGTGACTGCTTATATATTGAGGTCCCTGGATCTTATGACAAGCTTATACCCTTTTTCATAGAATTAAGAATCAGATACTCTATAATAAATAACTACTAAACAAAATGCCTAATGATATTTTTGGCCATACAAGACATGAAGATCACAGTGATGAGATTTTGATGCTTGATGTCAGAGTCAAGAAATTAAGAAGTGATTTACAAGCTTTACAAACCACACTCAATGCCAGTCTTCAATTAGAAATTACAAATTTGCAATCACAATGCATGGACCCTCTTCTTAAAATTGATTCTGAACTCAAATTGCTGCTTCAGAAATATACTGACCTGGCGACATTGGATAATTTTCAAAGTTTGGAAGAAGCAGTTGCAGCTCTTCAAGCCAAATTTAAGACCCAGGCTAACAATTCTGAGCAATTGAAACAACAATTGGAAGAGCAGATAAATAATGTCCAGGCACAGCTCCAAACAATTGTCAAAAGCATAAAATCACAAGAAGATTTTGATCTAGTGATTTCCACTCTAAAAGAACAGATTCAGTCACTCCAAATACCTAATCTGGATCCTCTGAACAATGCCATAGCCGAGGTTAAAGAAAAAATTGAGACACTTGAAAATTTTATGAACAATTTACCATCTTCTGATGCTTTAAATGCAATAACTCGGAGTGTTGCAAATATTAAGCTGCAACTTGAAACATATGAAGATTTTGGAAAAATTCAAAGTTCCATAACCCATCTTGAAGGTACAATAGCAGCAGTGCAAAGTGATTTGGCAAAAGTACTAGAATCCAGATTGCCCGGTATTGTAGATACACTTGTCAGTGTCCAGCAACAAATCACAAAGCTTGAAAACCTCAACACTGAATCTGAACTATCTCATTTTCATCACTTGATAGATGATATCCAAACAAAACTTGAAATTTTACAACAATCCACACCCTCTCAGGCAGATATAACCCTGCTCCAAAATGCTATGCAAAATGTGGCTGATGCTTCTGAATTAAACACTGTGAAATTGGCACTTGAATTTTTGCAAAATACAGTCTCAAATCTTCCTACATCACAGGAACTTAAAAATATTAAGAGGGCAGTGAATAGGATATTGAAATCAGAAGATATCAAGAATATCCAGGCAGAGATCAAACATCTCACACAGACAGTGGCCACTCTTCCAACCAATCAACATATTAATGAATTGCATGCCCTGTTTGAGGATATCAGAAGACAGGTCCATGATCTTACTGCTCAAAATTCAAAATTGGCAGTTGTTGAAAATTTGCAACAAATTGTAGCTAATATCAAGCAACAGCTAGGGACCATGGAATCCAATCAAGCAAATGCTCTGTCTGTTTTTGCCACCCAGCTACAAGAGATTGTGCAACAATACAAGAGACTTGCTGTGGACATAAAAATAAAGCCAGGCCATGATGATGTTGTTAGGACCATCAATGAGCATCTTGAATCTGTAACAAGCAGATTGCTCACAGCAGAAAAGGAAATAACAGGCATAATCGAGAATCCAAAACATTCAGTAATTCTTGAATTGTACAGCATCCCCAACAAAGAATATGATTCTCCATTTACACCAGGTGGCAAAATATATATGCTGTCCCCTGCACAATTTTATTACCAATTTTTTGTTGGGGGCACATTGAGACCAATCAAGATCAAATATTGGCTACAGCCACAGGCACACCACTACCCCACCTTATCAATAACAAATGCTGATAACAAAGTGAAAATCACCAGTGTAGAATTGGAGGATTTTACAGATCCCAATACATTGGAAACAGCCTATACTGAAGATGATGGCACTCTGGAATTTAAAATACAGATAGGGGACAAATTATATTTAGAAAATCCTGCAGTATCAGCTGCTGAACACCCCATAGTTGCAATATTCTTGTTTACATATTATGTCTAGAAAAATTATTGTCGATGAATTACACAGACAGGCCCGACATAATTTTAAGAGACTCCCAGTAGTCACAAAAAGCATAGATGATTTATGGCAGAGCGACTTGATTGAAATGGCAAGTGGACAGTTGAAAAACTTAGACAAAATCAACAAGGGCTACAAGTATCTACTCACTGTAATAGACACATTTTCAAAATTTGCCTGGGCTGTGCCACTCAAATCCAAGACTGGAACATGTGTTACAGAAGCTTTGAGAACAATTATCAATCAGAGTGGAAGATCCCCGCGCTATTTGCAAACAGATAATGGCAATGAATTTTATAATTCAATGTTTCAACAATTTATTAAAAGCCAGGCAATACAACATTATTCGAGTTACAGTGACCTCAAGGCCTCAATTGTAGAGAGATTCAACAGAACCTTAAAAAATCTTATGTATAAACAATTTACACTGCAGGGTAATTATAAATGGATTAATATTCTTCCAGAACTTCTACATAAATATAACAACTCGGTCCATTCCACAATCAACATGAAACCCTCTGAAGTAACTTCATCTGATGAGCAAAAATTGATCAGCACTGTTTATTATCCTAGATACCAGCCAACAACAAGAAAGGCCAAATACAGGGTGGGTGATCAAGTAAGAATCAGCAAATATAAGCACTTATTCAAGAGAGGCTTTACAAGAAACTGGAGCACTGAATTATTTACAGTGGTTCAGGTTAAACCTGGGACCCTTAACACATATATAATAAAGGATCACCGAGGAGAAATTCTCAAAGGCAGGTTCTATGAAGAAGAGCTCAGCAAAACTAAACAGCCTGACACATATCTCATAGAAAAAATCATCCGCAGAAAAGGCAACAAGTTACTTGTCAAATGGCTAGGACTCCCAGAACACAGCTGGATCGATGCAAACAAAATAATAATATGAGCACCTGGGATGTTATAAAAAGGCTCCCAGAACCTGAACAACAGAATAAGAGAAATGGGAAATTGCTACCTGATAATATTAGGTGTCTTATTGTTGGGCCATCTGCTTGTGGTAAAACTACACTAATGGTTGATAATTTTTTATTGGCACCCAACTGGTTAGACTGGAAAAACAGGCACTTGTATATCTTTTCTAAGAGCTTGGAACAATTAAAATATCAGCAGCTGATGAAGGTATATGATGGATTGGATATTGCAACTTTTGAACCAGATGTTAAGCCACTTCATGAATGTCTCGATAATTCTGTTGTTGTGTTTGATGATATTATATTGGATAATCAAAACAAGGTTAGAAATTTTTTTACACAGGGCCGACACAAAAACATTGATTGCTTCTACCTGGCACAGACTTTTTCAAAAATACCCAAGCAACTGATCCGAGACAACAGCAATTTTATATGTGTGTTTCATCAAGACCATACCAACCTCAAACACATACATGATGAATATGTAGGTGGGGACTTGAGCTACAATGATATTACCAAGTTTTCAGCAAGTGCTGGAACCAGGAAAGTTATGGCTTTGTCACAATTGATATGACAAGAACACTCAATAGTGGCAAATACAGAAATAAAATCAACAATTTTCTAGACATTGAAACATATATAAATAAACATGAAAAGGCCAATCATTGATGATCTTAAGTTAAGAGATTATCTTGTAAAAAGATTTAAGGGATGGAAATCAGAGAACCGTGGAATTTATGAAAAACACAAACAAACAGAACAGCCTGTAATTGATGCTATTAATAATTTAGGTAAGAATATCAAAACTGTTACAGAGCAAAATCAAAATTTGCTCACAGAGCTTGTACCTGTAGCTGCAAGGAACATATTAGATTATCCATTCACCCCACTTTCAAGTATTCATACACCTAGTCCTATTGCTCCTAGAAGAATTGAGGCTAGTCAGGATCCTATTGAATTGGGTCTTCTTGCTCAAAAATATTTAACCACACCTAAAGACAACAAAGATGAGGTTTTTGGCTTATATGCTGACACAGAGCTTGATGGCAGCATCATACATAGAATTGGCAATTTCAGAGTAACATTTATGGGGGATGATATAATTGTATATTCAGAATCTCGACTTGGAGAAAAAGGTGCTTTTGTTAAGTACACCGGAACACCTGGATTGTGGGAACTGATGACTAGGAAAAGACCTGGCAGCTATACAGATCAAGATTATGAGGATTACAAAGAAATATTAATAAAATCAGATGCTCTATACCAGAACAATGATCCCACACAAAAAAGAGTCAAGTCAAGCAGTGGGGCAAAATACAACAATTTAATCAAGCCCATATGGTCACAGATCAAGACTGGCAGTGGAATCAAACAATACAACACCCTGCCCAAAGAATTTGTGTGGGTTGATGATGTCAGGAAACTTGTAGATAGGTTATTGGTGATAGCTGGGGAGGAAAATGCTGGCAACAACAATTTTTACAATGAAAAGGTTGGAATTATGGACATGATAAGCACCAAATTGTCTAATTTTATAGTGAATGATCCTAAGGGGATTGGATATCTCATAAAAATTATTAATACTCTACCACCTAAATTTTGGAATATTTCTGAGGGTCGGGGCCTTGTTAATGACATTATAAACAAGCTGCCATTTGAACTACATATTCCAGGCTATCAGTATTGTGGTCCAGGCACAAAATTGGACCATAGATTAAACAGAGGTGATCCTGGTGTTAATCCTTTAGATGCTGCTTGTAGAGACCATGATATTGCATACAACACACATTCTGATCTTGACAAGAGACATGTTGCAGATAAGAAATTAGAAGAGGCCGCATTTGGCAGATTTGTAAGCAAAGATGCTTCTTTAAGTGAAAGAATAGCAGCATTGGGGACCACCATAGCTATGAACACCAAACAAAAACTGGGGTGGGGGCTGTGAATATGTATATAATAAACCTACAATGAAGGCCAAGGGTGTTATGTATCAAATACCTTATGCAGGTCTCAAATCTCTTAAAACTATTGACAGTCTTTTAACCAAAAAGCAGCGCAAGAAAAAAAATTCTTGTATTGCAAAAGGGCCATGGTATGAAATTGTTACTTAGTACCCCCCAATTAAAAAAATTACAGCAATCTAGAAAAAAATCACATGTGGGTGGTTTCATATTTACTATCCCGGCCATCTTAGCAGCTTTGAGGGCTGTTGGGAGCTTGGCTGGGGGATCAGCTGCAATAGCAAAAACAGTAATAGATGCCAAGAAAAATAGGGCAGAATTAGATGAGCAGAGGCGCCATAACCTGGCCATGGAGAAACAGGGCAAAGGTGTTAAGAGAGCCATGAATAAGTTTAAAAAAAACAAGAGCCGCTTACAAACCAAGATATTGAAGCTTTAATCAAGCCATTGGGCATCAAACATTTTAGAGGTGTGTACATGTCTGATTCTCTACCAGAACAACCACTCAACAAAGAGTGTGGCATTGTTAATTTGGATGAGTACAAAAATCAGGGCACTCACTGGATCTGCTATCTTAAATATTTAAAAAATGAGGCATTTGTGTTTGATTCATTTGGAGGTGTTCCACCTGAAAATTTAATAAAATATCTAAAATCACCTAATCTTTATTACAATAATGCCCGTGTTCAAAACTTCAGAGATGTTAATTGCGGACATTTGTGTTTATCAGTTCTTAGATATATGTCTCAAATAAATAAACCATCAATTGAAGATTTTCAAAAGGCCTTGTGGTATCTGAAACATCATGGGGGTATTTCATCTCACCAGCCAAAATTCAATATTGAAACTCAAATTGCATGATGACATTGTATATCCCAAAACAATAGCTCTCAGGGCATTTTATGGCATGTACCTGATCCCTAATATTACACACCACAACAACACAATTGCAGTTGGTGATGAAAAAATTGTCATTACTCCAGGGCAGTATAATCTGTCCACTCTAAATGCTCAATTACCCAGAGGTGTAGTATTAACTCAAAATTCTGTCACTCACAGAGTAGAAATTGTATCTGCTACAGAAACAGTGGATCTGGGTACTATAGGAGAGCTGTTAGGATTTGAGAACAACACAAAACTTGAACCAGGCATCAAACACACTGCTATGAATATACCTAAATTCTTAGCCATAGAGACTCTGAATATTCACTGTAATGTAGCAGAGGGTATGATCACCAAATCAAATGGCATAGGCACTCACAAACAAACTGGCATCATTGCAACATTCAAGCCTAATTCTGAATTTATGGAGCCAATAATCTACAATCCATCACCAACATTATATTTTCCTGTGTGCCATAACAGAATAGATTACATTGAGTTGATGGTCACTAATGAAAAAGAAGAATTAGTTGATTTTGCTGGAGCCACAACAACTGCAATCATAGAGATTAACATTTAAATAAAAATACATACAAGAAGAAAATGGAAAATATTGAGAGTTATGAGCTTCAATCATTCCCCCCAAACAGGAGGACATTTGCAAATTTAAATCAACCCAACACAGAAATTGAGGTTGATCTTGATGTAGGGGATGGATTTATACACCCTCACAGAGCAGATCTATACATCAAATTTGATGTTGTAAAGCTCGATGGAACAGATTATCCGGCAAATTCAAATATAAGATTGGTGGACAATTTTGTGCCCCATCTATTCTCTGAAATTGAGATCAGAAAGCATGGCGTTGTTATAAACAGAGTGGATTATCCCGGCATTACCTCCACAGCTTTGGCCACATTAAAATTATCCAAAACCGAGGCTTCATACTACAAAATCGGGGGATTTGAGTCTGGTGATAAAATTATATCTAAGAACCACACTGTGCTGTTCCCGATACGCCTGTTGCCAGGATTCTTCTCAGATTACAGAGAAATTATGTGGAAGGGTGGGTTAAGAATTACATTTAGAAGAGCCGCAAATGATAATAATGCTTTGATGAGGTACAGTGCAATAAACCCTACAGGAGAAGCTCTGCCTAATACCCTACCTGATGAGGGCAAATGCATTATTCAGACTATGGAGTTAAGAATCCCTGTTGTTGAATACGAGGCCAGTTATGCTCTTAAATACAAAGCAGATATAATAAAAAATCCGCAGATTCCTCTGCAATTTTATACATATCAATGTGTACAGAAGCCCGCATCTGGTACATATTATGAGTTCGATGCTACAAATTCATTCTCCAGCATACAATTTGACATGCCTGATTTTGTAGTGGTATTGTTTCAGACTGGAAGACACAACAATCAGGAAAAAAATTCAAGTAAATTTGATAGCTGCAACATCAAGAACATATATCTTAAAAATGGCAGAAATGAGGTATTTCCTAGAGAGAATTACAATTTAGACATGTCCAAGAATGATTTCCTTAAATTATATGAAGCATTTACATCCTTCAAAAGAGTCACTACAGGCAATACTGACATGTATTACACACCAGATGAATTCAAAGTACAGAGACCCATGTTTGTAATCAATGCTTCAAAAAGGAAACAGGTTGTGGTGAATGACAGAACAAATATTAAAATTATCTGTGAATTTCATGAGGCATTGCCTGATGACACCATATGTAGTGTTATTCTCATAGGAGAAAAATCATATGTTTATGATGTGAGAAATGAGAGAGTCACGGAGCAATTCTAGAGGGTCTCTGCATATTACATTGTTTTAATATTGGATTGAACTTAAATTGGAAGTAAATATGTGTGTATATAGGTGTGTATGTGCGTGTGTATTGGCTTAATTTCTGGTATGGCCAATTTTGACAAGTTTATGGACAAAAATTTGGCTGATGCAACTTTTGTAAGTATGAGCAAATCAATCTGAGAGGCTCTTCCTTTCTGAGAGGGCATTTTTACAAAAATCTTGGATTAGAGGGGGTTCCACACTTGAGCAAAAAGCTCATATGCTCATGTTGAGCTAGTTTTAAGTGTAAACAAATCTGCTTGGGAGAGGCTCTTCCTTTCTGAGAAATTCCCGAGGGCATTTTTACAAAAATCTTGGATTAGAGGGGGTTCCACACTTGAGCAAAAAGCTCATATGCTCATGTTGAGCTAGTTTTAAGTGTAAACAAATCTGCTTGGGAGAGGCTCTTCCTTTCTACACTTGTAAGTGGTCCTTATCCTATCACAAGTACAACTACTGTGAGGATGTAGGGAAACTTGTAATCATAGCAAATACAACGCCGGAATTTCATATCCCTTGTGAAATGGTTGTCAAGGACCATCTTCGGGAGATCAGCGGCCTGAGGTGCGGTGATCTCGACACTCTTCTTTCGGGCGCAGGGGAAAAATTAAACGATAGGATGGACGAACTTCACGAGGAGAGGCAGGGGAGAAGACGATACACGGATGATTGGTACAAGTCTAAACAGAAGACGGAAGATATTATAACGGACATCATCGCGTTTTCCGAAGCACGAGCTTTCTTCCTCTAACACACACTGTGAAAAAAAAATAATATACGTGTCAAAAAAAATATACGTGTCAAAAAATGTACGTGTCAAAAAAATATGAGACAAAAAAATATACGTAAAAAAAATGTACATGTCAATAAAAAATTGCCATGGAAAAATTTTTTATCGTCAAAAAATTTGTCTCGTCAAAAAAAAGTTGACGTGGACATCGTCAGAAAAAAAAGTTGCCTTGTAAAAATTTTTTATCGTCAAAAAAATGTCTCGTCAAAAAAAGTTGACGTGGAAAAATTATCACCGTCAGAAAAAAAGTTGCCTTATCGTAAAAAATTTTTATCGTCAAAAAAATTTGTCTCGTCAAAAAAAGTTGACGTGGAAAAATTATCACCGTCAGAAAAAAAGTTGCCTTATCGTAAAAAATTTTTATCGTCAAAAAAAAGTTGTCTCGTCAAAAAAAATACGTGTCAAAAAAAATGTGTCAAAAAAAATGTGTCAAAAAAAATGTGAGAAAAAATGTAGGTGTAAAAAAATATACGTGTCAAAAAAAAGTACGTGTAAAAAAAATGACAAAAAAAGTTGTCAAAAAATGTGCAACAAAAAATGTACGTGTCCCAAAAATGTACGTCAAAAAAATATACGAGAAAAAATATGTGTCAAAAAAATATACAAGACAAAAAAATGTAAGTGCCAAAAAAATGTACAAGTAAAAAAAAACGATATATAAATAACACACATCGTGAAAAAAAATCTACGAGATCAAAAAAAATTCTTCGGTATATAAATAACACACATTGTGAAAAATTAAAATTCTCTAACACACATACTCTGAAATTTCTCTTCGATATGACTGGAAAAAAATGAGTGAAATCCAAGCATTAAAACAAATGCTAAATTTGTCAGTCGAGTATGTAAAAATTCAGGAATTGGAAGTGGACAAACCTTACACGATAACTTCCGGTTCAATCGTTTCTACCCAGTACGGTCCCAAGGTGCGTCTGTTGCTCAACGGACAATACAGTCTATTTTTACCAGATCGATACGCTAACATGTTATCCGACGAGAAGCTAACTATTTTAATCGAGAACAAAACTCAAATCGTGTACAAGGGGACAAAGGAACTTCTTGGTAAGAAAGCGAAGTACGTAATAGAATTTGTGTAACGGGCTGCGCGGAGTATATAAAATAACATACCTTGAAAAAGAAATTACACGAAACAAAAAAATCTCAGAACACACATATATAAATAACATACCGTGAAAAAAAACATGAAGCCCAAGGGTGTCGTGTACCAGATACCATATTCGAATCTGAAAACGCTGGGTGCCCTCGATGGGTTACTCACCAAGAAACAACGCGAGAAGAAACGTTCTTGCTTGACGAAAGGACATGGAATGAAATTGCTGCTCAGCACTCCACAATTGAGACGGTTGCAGCGTTCGCGGAAACAGCAAAAGATCGGAGGTTTCATATTCAGCATCCCGGCCATCCTGGCAGCATTGGGGGCCGTTGGAAGTTTGGCTGGGGGTAGCGCCGCCATCGCGAAAACCGTCGCGACTCGAAGAAGAACAAGGCGGAATTGGAAGAACAGAAACGTCACAATCTGGCCATGGAGAACAAAGAGAAGGGCGTCATGAAAAAGTTTAAAAAAAAGAAACAGCACTCACCAACCGAGACATTGAATCTCTGATCAAACCATTACAAATCAAACACTTCAGAGGCGTTTTCATGTCCGACTCGTTACCTTCAACCGTTAGGAATAGAGAATGTGGAGTAGTCAACTTGGACAGTCAAGAAAATCCAGGCACGCATTGGATATGTTACCACAAAAATGATAAAGCATTCGTTTTCGATTCTTTCGGAGGTGTTCCACCTACAAATTTAGTCTATTATCTGAAAACGAACAACCTATACTACAACGACGAACGCATTCAAGATTTCGGAGACGTGAACTGCGGTCATCTCTGTCTCTCCATGCTCACGTTTCTCTCTAAAATAAATAAGCCATCGGTGGAAGATTTCCAGAAAGCACTGTGGAATCTGAAACAGCATCAAGGGCGTGTTCCATCTCACGAGCGAATCTTCGATCTTGATACTCACGCTGCACGACGACATCGTCTATCCTAAATCCGTAGCTCTGCGTGCATTCTACAGCATGTACCTCATACCTAACGTCACGCAGCACAACAACAAAATTAGCGTCGGAAGCGAACATATCGTCGTCACGCCAGGTCAATACAATCTTTCTACTTTGCAAGCTCAATTACCCAAAGGCACGTACCTTTCTCAAAATTCGGTCACGCACAGAGTCGAAATCGTATCGGCGACGGAGACCGTGGAACTGGGCACCATAGGAGAACTTTTAGGTTTCGAGAACAATCACCCAAAACTCGAAGCTGGCATCAAACACACGGGAGCAAACATTCCTAAATTTCTAGCCATAGAGACTCTGAACGTTCACTGTAACGTGGCGGAAGGCATGATCACGAAATCCTCGGACGGGGGGTTGCTGGCAAGTCACAAGCAGACGGGAATCATCGCCACTTTCAAACCCACTTCCGAATTCATGGAACCGATCATCTACACACCCTCTTCGCCGATCTATTTTCCAGTATGTCGCAACCGCATAGACAACATAGAGTTGGTGCTAACGAACGAGAAAGGAGAGGTGGTGGATTTTGCAGGTGCAACGACGACGGCCGTCGTGGAGATCAACGTATAATAAATAACACACATAGTGAAAAAAATGGAGCAAATCGAAAGTTACGAATTGCAATCTTTTCCTCCGAACCGTCGCACGTTCGCCAATTTGAACGAAGCGAACCGGGAGATCGAATACGACGTGGACATAGGCGACGGGTTCGTTCATCCTCACAGAGCGGATCTTTACCTTCAATTCGACGTGGTGAAGAAAGAAAGCGGAGACGCGTTCCCCGCAGCAGCAAATTTGATACTCGTGGACAACTTCGTGCCTCACCTGTTCTCGCAGGTGGAGGTGAGGAAACACAACACCGTCATCGACAGAATCGATTATCCAGGCATCACGTCGACGGCAGTGGGAACATTGAAATTATCCAAAACGGACGCAGCATACTATCAAGCGGGGGGTTTCGAAGCGGGAACGAAAATATCGACGAGAAGTCACACGGTGCTTTTTCCCATGCGTCTGCTTCCGGGATTCTTCTCGGACTACAAGGAGATCATGTGGAAGGGAGGACTGAGAATCACATTTCGAAGAGCGGCCAACGGCAACGATGCACTGATGCGATAAGCTACTTTGGGTCCGGACGGCACCACGCCGCTGCCCAACACTTTACCCGAAGCAGCCAAGTGCGTCATCCGGAGCATGGAGTTGAGAATGCCGATCGTGGAATACGAGACGAACTATGCCCTCAAGTACAAAGCGGAGATCTTGAAAAGTCCGCAGGTGCCCATTCACTTTCACGGTTACCAGTGCGTGCAAAAGATAGCGTCCGGAAGTCATCTGGAATTTGACGTGACGACTCAGTTCAACAACATACAGTTCGACATGCCAGATTTCGTCGCAGTGCTCTTTCAGACCGGACGCGATAACAATCAGGAAAAAGATTCCAGCAAGTTCGACGACTCCAAGATCAAAAATATTTATCTCAAGAATGGAAGGAACGAAGTGTTCCCGCGCGAGAATTACAACCTCGACATGACCAAAGATGATTATCTAAAACTTTACGAAGCTTACACCGCTTACAAGAGAGTAACAGAGGGAAACGTGGACATGTACTACACACCCAGCGAATTCAAAACCCACAGACCCATGTTCGTCATCAATACAACAAAGAGGAAGCAGGTCGTGGTCAACGATCGAACTAACATCAAGATCGTCTGCGAGTTCAACAGTCCGTTGCCCGAGGATACCGTGTGCAGCGTCATCCTGATCGCAGAGAAGTCCTTCGCGTACGACGTGAAGAACGAGAGGGTCACGGAGCAGTTTTAAAATATTCGTGAAAAAAATTTGCCACATACTAAAAAAAAAAATCTACTAAGTTTACTACCACAACTAATTATTATTCTATTATGTCATTTGCTTAGGTGAAAGGGAAAAGAATGGTCCAAAAAGGGAAATTTTGCCCCTTGGGAAGGGAAATTGTTCCCTCATAGTGTGGCAACACTGCGTCCAAGTCGCCGGTGGTGACATCTAGTAGCAAACACTAGAACTATTTCCACAGGTACCGTCTTCATGTTCTCGACTGAAATATTAAAACAAACGCGGAGTCCAATGTAAGTTAGTTCGGTGCGCAAATAAAAAAAAAGTGATAGGTTAAGTTATATCACTGAAGATCGTAAAAAAAAATCGTAAGAAAAAGGATAGGTTAAGTTATATCACCTAAGATCGTGGCATTCGTACCAAGTGTGAGGTGGGAAAAATTGAAAATTTCACTAAAACATCGCTAAACGCTAAAATATCGACAAAATATTGTCAAAATATGTCAAAAACTGATATTCAATTGATAAAAAAAGAGGGAAAAAAAGGGCTCGTACCAAGTGTGACTTAGAAACGGCTAATATACATTACTGGCACGGACCCCAAACAATACATTTCTTTCTCGTTTTCCTGGTTCTAGCTATAGTGGATGTCAGTGTAGGAACCTAGCACTTCGATGTTTCTCGGATTTTTTTGGAACGGCCTTTCCACCCCTCAACAACAGGCAGGGTTTGGCGTTAGATGTTGCCGTTGCGTCCAAACAATGTTTCGAGCTTGATTAGTTTGTGACCAGATTGAAGAACAACCGCTTGGCAGCGGTAAACCACATATATGCAAACAGTTACAAGTGGTCCCGAATCAGAGCGGAATACACGCTAAAATAAGTACCATAATGGTAGCAGAATGCCTATGTAGATTATCATATCTTCGGGTAAGTAGTATTCGCACCAAATAACGAGTCTACTATTGGGACAGTCTAAAACACGCAACGTGTTAAAAGTAATTATCTTCACAAACTGTACGATTCATATTTTTCTCGATTTCGTGAAGACCAATTTTGAGAATCCTCCTTAATTGTTTGATTTAGTTTATTTTACTACGCGTTTTGTGCCTCTTGGCTAATTTGCGAAGATGGGGATGAGTGATGAAATGGTGAAATTGATGAATGGACATTCACAAACAACCAAGCACGAGCGAAATTCGAACCCGGGACCCTTGGCGTCGCATCGCGATGTGCTAACCATTCGGCCACAGGGTCCGGCGAGAATCCTCCTTAACAAACGATGCCTCCCCGATGGCGCAGTGATATCGTCATTGCCTTGTAATCAAGGGGTCCCGGGTTCGATACATGGGTTGAGGTACATATTGGTCCGGATTTTACTTCAAACTGTAGGTCCAGTCCCGATTAGCCTTACTGTATATAAAGTGGACTTAAAACACCAACTCAACTCAACTCCTTAACAAACGTTTCGAAGAATCAAAAATTTAAACAAGAACAAGTAAATACATTTTTGTCATTTTGAAGTAAATTATTATTACTATTGTGGCTATTTTTTGTTCGTATGAATCTGCCTCACACAGTAAGTTTATTTCATTGAGTCAAGTACAATACCCAACCCTTGCAATAAGTCACTGGAAAGACATGTGTGGTTGCACATATATTTAAGCATCTATAAATAAATAATTACCCATGGTTCGACAGCCCTGGAAGGGCCTTGGCCTATCTCCAGACTGCCAGTCTCCCTCCCACAATCCTACCTAGAGGTGTGGAGGTCTTTAACCAGTAATGGAATGACGTGGGGTCAGCACGTCGAACCCCCAACCGTTATAGGGGATATCCGTAAAGAATAATTATATTCTTGTGGTAAGGAGTCGTTGTAATTTAACAAACTTTATTGATTTATTCCATCAGCATTATTTAAAAGAAAGCAGTGACGTGCACTGAGGAGTAGCTAGTCTAGCAGAGATAGATCAATCAATCTCACATTTCGAATTATATTCAAATCACAATATTTATTGTCTTGTTAAAGCCACCACAGCTCATATGCAACACCTTCTTTTCCACGCACTTCTCGTCCATCGGTGTTCTCCGCGGGCAAAGCAGGCTGGATACCCTAGCTCGCTCTTCTTCAGCCAGGCCAGTTTCCAGGTAGAAACGGCCGGCCCAAGGAAAAGGAAGATTTCGACCTCTACTTCCCTTGCCCCCACGCCCCCCCGCTGCAATGGTTGAAAGCCCAGGCTTTCAGGTCCCCCAGTCTATCTCCTATAGGACAGATAGGGGATTGATTGGTTTCTCATTTTTTTTTTTTTTGTAAATCCTCTAAAGAACACAGGGTAAAATTTTCTGCAGTACTTATGTTCTCTGTATTTACACAACCTTTTACACGTTGTACAATATGTGTGTATGTATAATATGGGATGTAGTTTTATTATTTATAAAATGGGAACGTGTTATGTGCAGACAATAATGTTATGCTTTCTTTCTTTTTTTCTTTTTCAAATATGGAATATATAATGATTAAATTACAAATATGTGCTCAGGCTCTCTCTGACTCTCGTTTTAGTAGTGTTTTATTTAAATATACTAATATATTGGCCTGTAACAGTCATAAATACGGATGTATTTATTTGGGAAAGAGAACGCGTGTTCATATTGTTGTTGTTTTGGTTTATTTTACTTCGCTTTTCTGCCACATTTGGTTATCGCGAAAATGAGGATTGAGTGATGATATGATGAAATTGGTGAAGGGACCTCATATGAACAATCCAGGCCAGGATTCGAACCCGTGATGAGTGCGCATTCTTGTCCTATGTGTTGCAGTGAATAATGAAATAATTTGGAATGAAAAATGTATCTCAGAACTCAAAAAGTCAAATGAATATCATTGAAGAAACTACAAAAAAAGTGTGTTGTGTTTTGTTTCCTGTCACCAAATCAACCAAGCGCGGGGGAGTGGTTATCACAGCGCGCTACGACACCAGGCGTTCCGGGTTCGAACCCCGACCCGGGCATGGGCGTTCCTTATGCTCATCCCTTCATCAGTTTCATCGTATCATCTTCACAATTAACCAAATGTGACAAAAAAGCGACGCTAAGTAACAAAAATGAAATCAAATCATTGATTGATTGCTCAAATTGGTTTATTTAACTTCGCTTTTCCGCCACCTTTGGTACAACAAAATAGATGAAGGAACACACACAAAGAACACAAATGGCCAACCCAGGATCTCCGGCTTAGAGTCAAATCAAATAGTTTTTTTATTTTCGAATGTGGGTGGGGTTTACATGTACTTTTTTCTAGTACTCATTCATAATTTTGCAATCTTTTCCTGTTATTGACATTCTTCTTTTTTGAATGAATACTGGCCCTAAAGAGAGGAGGGGTGTGACTCACACCAACCCCCCCCCCCTTGAGCACGCCACTGACTGCTACCCCAAGTGTCGACGTCACCGCACGTCACTGAAAGAAAGTGCCATACTAAACTTACCAACTTGGCAAAGGGACATTGATTGCTTAATGAGACATTTTCCTTGTGTTGCAGAGCAGGTTCAGTTTTTGTAGTATTGCAATGTTTTACTCAGTCCGTTCGAAGAATTTTGAGAACATTGATGTTTTGTGAGAGGGACCACAGCCGAATCTTTGGACGTTTTACAGGTTTCATCGTATTTAAGGAGATAATATTCCGGTGCAACTTTCCTCCAGTGACGTGCGGTGACGTCGACACTTGGGGTAGCAATGAGTGGCGTGCCCAACGGGTCATAAACCCCACCTCTCTTTTAGGGCCCAGTATTCCTAAAAGAAGAACGTCAAATACAGGAAAAATTGCAACGTTAGGAATGACTACAAAAAATTGTACACATAACTTCCACCCACTTTCGAAAATAAAAAACGATTTGATTTGACTACTGAGACAGAGATGCCGGGTTTGAATCTCGGCTTGGCAATGGGTGATCTTTGTGTGTCCCTTGCCCTTCATCAATTTTATCATATCGTCTTCGCGATTAGCCAAAAATGGCGGAAAGCGAAGTAAAATAAACCAAATCAAACAATCAATCAATGAATGATTTGATTTGATTCGCTTTTTTATACATTTGGTTAATCGCGAAGATGATACGACAAAATTAATGAAGGGATAAACACAAAGAACACCCATGTCCAGGTAGGGGTTCGAACCAGGAACTCCTGGTGTTGTAGCGCGCTGTGGTAACCACTCCCCCACGGTTGGTTGATTTGATGGTTGATTTGACGTTTTAAGTCCACTTTATACACAGAAAGGCTAATCGGGACTATAGTGCGCGTCAAATCTCCTGCATATGGCGATAGCCAATAGCAGCACACTGCAGCGGTGCCATGTCGAAATCTCACACGGAAAAGAGACAGCGTGGTTGAGCGAAACGCCTTGTCACGGAGAGCACGGAACATTAGATAATATAACATATAATAAATTTAATGGGAGAAAAGAACATACCTGATTATGCCAGAGGGACTGCATAATTGTTTCAATATTCTCAAGGTGGAAGTTGTACAGCCTTTGTAAGATATTTTGTCCCGTAAAGAGTACGTTATCCTTTTGGCAGTAGAAAATTTGCCACAATCGTAAATTTCAAAGACGGTTCTACGAACTACGTCTTTTTCAAAGTTATCTAAGTTTGTCGTTCTTTTTTGGTACGTTAATGTGCTTTCTAGGTGATTGAAACATTGGAGCAGGCCCCGATCCACATTGTTTTGCCCCCGAACATATCCGAGAAACGGTAGCTTGATTCAGACCACATGCTTGAGCTGTTAGAGCCTGGCACTTCTTAAAGTCAATCTTACTGCTCTCTTCTTCACTCGAACATTTTTTTAAAAAAAATTGTACACCTGAAAAATCACCCGTCGTGCCTGGCTTCGTACAACACTGTATTGTTCTCTCTTCTCTCGCTATCACTACCACTTGATTTACTCAACGACATGCTGCACACACACACACACACACACACTAAAAACGTGGGAAAAACGAACAGTGACGGTATCCTCTTCGTTAATTTCTCCTTCTACCATCACTGGGAACGAACCTGCCCTGTTCCCTTCGCTAATCGGAAAGTTTCGGAATGCAACAGAAACGAAGGGAGAACAAAAACGATACAATGCAAATACCTTTATAATGACATTGCTTCTACAGAGGGAACGGTATAAGCTACAATCACGCTTGTTTTTCGTACATACTCGCAAATTCATTATCTTTCCATCTGTTGAACTACTGACACTTGAAATAATATATTTATATCCGAGCGCCAGGTACACGATTTAGTAGCGAGGTGAAACAGGTTCTGAACTAGGCAACGCCGCACGTCTGTGATTCGCTGGTGCTGTTCAGCAGTTCAAGGCCATATGCAGGAGATTTGACGCGCACTTTAGACCTATAGTTTAATGTGGGATCCGAACCACTATATACCTCCATCGGGTACAGATCCGGGACCACTTCCACTCCCCCACGGAGGTCGGCCGACAACAAACATGTGAGGGAGGCGCTAACCATTCGGATACGTGTGTATCGGTAAAGCAAACTGCATTTTTCCTGAGTAGTAATTTTCAATTGAATTTTTGAAATACCATCTTTATATATGATTAACGTTTTTTCAAAAATTTTGCATTGCTTGATTTCCATAATTTCCCCATCTCACGATCTCGTTACTGAAGGATCCGGGTTCGAGGCCTGGCCTTTGCATGAGTGTTTCTTTGCAACCACTCTTCACCCGTTTAATTTAATCAACGTTCATCGTCATGGCAGAAATTAGGTAAAGCGATGGAAGATAATTTCCTCCCAGTGCATCTGCAGGGCACTGTGAAATCAGGAGCCTAGAATTCTCTGTTTATGATTGTCCAAGCTCTTAGCTACTTATTCCGATTAAATCTATACAGCTAAAAAAAGCGATGGGTAACAAAACACAACTTTAAACAAACCATTTTTCTACTTTCTTCAATGATATTCATTTGGCTTTTTGAGTTCTGGGATACATTTTTCATTTCTAATTTTCTCATTATTCACTGCAGGCAGAGTACAACACATAAGAACAAGAATGCAGGCTCGTCACGAATCCCGGCCTGAATTATTCTTTGCGAGGTCCCTTCATCAATTTCATTATTTCATCACTCATCCTCATTTTCGCGATAACCAAATGTGGCAGAAAAGCGAAGTAAAATAAACCAAACCAACAACAAGAATTAGAACGCACGTTCACTTGCCCAAATAAATACATCCGTATTTATGATTGTTTAGCTTATCCATTTTTTTATTGGAGGCCAAGAGATTAGTATATTTAAATAAAACACTACTAAAACGAGAGCAAGAGAGAGCGTGAGCAAATATTTGTTATTTAATCATTATATATTCCATATTTTTAAAAAAAAGCATAAAATTTTTGTCTGCACATAAGACGTTCCAATTGCATAAATAATAAAAGTACATCCCATATTATACATACATATTGTACAACGTGTAAAAAGTAGTGTAAATACAGAGGACAGAAGTACTGCAGAAAAGTTTCCCCTTAGTTCTTTAGAGGATTTACAAAGGAATCTAAGGGAAATCAATCCCCTATCTGTCCTATAGGAGATAGACTGGAGGACCTGAAAGCACCGGCTTCCAACCATGGGTACGGGGGTGAAGGGGCAAGGGAGGTAGAGGCAGAAATCTTCCCTTTCCCTTCGAAAACCCGTTTCTACCTGGAACTGTGAGGCGGAGAAAGAGCGAGCTAGGCCGCTGAACGCACCGAGGGACGAGAAGAGCGTGAAAAAAAGTGTTGCATATGAACTGTGGCTTCAACAAAAAAATAAATATTGTGATTTGAAAATAATTAAAGATTTGAGATTCATTGATCTATCTCTGCTAGACTAGCTACTCCTCAGTGCACGTCACTGCTTTCCTCCGTACAACATGTCTTTTGCCACTCAGGCTGAAGAGCCGATTCATAGGTGGAACGACCTTGGCGATTGGCTCTATGTTGACAACTGACTCAAGAAGTACCGCAACCGACAGAACTCGAAGCGCTCGGATCCTACTGTGACACTCTTTGGTTGAACACAAACAGATGTGTTGGTAGGAAATGCGGTGAGTTTCTGGGAAGTCGGGGACCTTTTGAAAACATACTTTCTCTTCATGCACACCAGGGGCCGAAGCCAGATCACCCCATCCCACAAAATCTTCTCTTAATCTGGCTCTGTTTATCGGCAGCGCACAAACAAGAAGATTTAGCTGCAGGTAGCTAGGACTTTCTGGGTTAATTACTTTATGGTTCAGGCTGAACATAGGCTTTTCAATTTGCAAGAGACAAAATTCTATTGTTTGTCCCTTTTCTGGCGGGAGATGAATGACAAAGATGTCGCGGTTCCCTCAGGTTCCCACACTCAACCCTTGTGCTCATAACCTGCAATGAAGGGAAAGGCCATAATAAGCCTTTGTATTGTACCGACTTTACATCCTCCCTTGGTAACTTTACACGCATTTTCAAGAAACATCTGCTTCTTTTTGCCCTACTGTGTTGATTGGTAGACAATTGATGATTGTCAGATAGTTCGAAGTACAGTTTGATCCGAGAAGTGGTTCCATAGTTAGCTTCCGTAAACGCGAGATTCCGGTAGGATCACGGAGTGCTTGTGATCTCGTTTTCATACATAGCGAGTGAAATTTTGATTGATTTGGTTCATTTTACTTCGCTTTTCTGCCTCATTTGGCTCATTGCGAAGATGGGGATGAGTGATGATATGATGAAATTGATCAATGGACACTCACAAACACCCATGCCCAGTCCGGATTCGAACCCGGGATACCTGGCATCGTAGCACGATGTGCTAACCGCTACGCTACGGGGGCCGGCGAAGTGAAATCTCGAGTGTGAAGCTGCCAGCTTGTTGTCCTCCCGAAAAAAAAGTGATCGACCAAATGTCCAACATATTGACGTTCTAAATTGGTGTCCGACTACCACACAGGAGCAGGGGTTTGACTCCCAGGGCGGTTCATCTCACATGTGATGAAGAATAAGTCACGTTTCATTTATGGAAGGAAACGAGGTATGAAGTAAACTTTTTATAGTAGTGTGTATGCTCTAGAAATATTACGTTTAAAAATTCTGCATATTTTTATGACTTTTTGTGATTTTTCTTAATTTAGACCAGGGTTATAAAAGGTCCAGGAACCCATAAGTTGTAATAGATTTTATTGGGTTCCGTTGCGGACCGGAACCTTTTTTCTCGCACAATTTAAATTCGGTCCAAGTAGGGTATTGTTTCATTTTAACGTAACTTAACGCGACGTCTACTTATTTTACGTGCCTGACGTCATTCTGATTCTACGTTACGAGGGTAAGGTCAAACCCACAAAAAAAACAATTAAACAAATACACAAAAGGCAATCATTAAGAACCTATTTACCTTTTGTCCCAGGGTAAGTGCCATCAGTTGGAGCCCAAGAGATTACATAGGGTAGAACAAATCACACTACAGGGTTAGTTCTATATATATACTGTAATTTCTATAAAAGAGCACATGCATAAACATTACATCATTGCCCCTTTCACTCATACTTTCACTCACACATTCATATCTCGGCAATCCAAAATACATGAGTAATTAATACAATAATAGTTCGGCGGCATGTTTAAAGTTAGCTACATTAATTTAAACTGATCTTAATTTGACATTTACTTTTGCATTTACGGAAAAGAAACTGTTCCGGTAGGAGCTTAACCTGCACTGTAAAAACACTACTCCTTTTATGTTGTTGTTGTTGAATGAATGTTAATCTATATATTGTTAATTTTGAGGTTAACGAGGATCACTGATATATAATTATATTGACAAATTATAGCGTCGTACAATCTGAATATCAAATACTTTGCATAATTTAATAACTGAAAGCTGTACGGTTTTACATGTTAAAATTATAGTTGGTGCAATTTAATCACCGTAATAAGCAATGTCATTTCGAGATTTTTATGTAATTAAAGCGAGTTCATTGGATGTCACGACGGGGCGAACGAAGCTTATCCATTTGCACGTTCCATTCACGGCTTACCTTTGTCGGCTCAGACTGAAGTCCTCGTGGTGGAAATGTGGAAGTTTGTAGGTGTGGTCAATAGATAGCTTCCGGGCGATAAGATAGGATCTCCGCATCTTCCTAGGTGGCAACTGGGTTGGACGCCCCCCCAGCAGGGCCTTTCTCTGTCTCTACTCCATATCGATAGTACACAGACACATGCGAAATAACACAACACGGAACGGTGCGACACACAAAGCGAATACTTTAAGCGGATGGTTCGCGAAAGATTGTGTATGATAACGCGTCGAAGAAAATCCGAGTAAAACTGGTTGATAGCGCGTCTAAGAAAATCTGAGTAAAACTGTCTGATAGCGCGTCGAAGAAAATCTGAATAATACTGTGTCTTCCGCTTCTCTGCGCGTCTATTTATTTGCGATTCAAAAGGTTCGTTACTGTACCCTCTCTGTCCAAGCGTTGCTAAATTGTCCTCAAGTCGTACCTTTTTGTCCTGCTATCTTCGCCCGTATATTTGGAGTTCTTTGACCTTTTCAAAAAGCACCTCGAAGAGAGGTTAGCATAAGACTGGGCCTATTGTAACCTGCACGCTCGTTCCGAAGACCGTGCCATGAAGTCTGTAGCTATTGTTATCCAGTCTAGCTGTTTAACCTTTAATATCGGGCTTAATTTATCTCCTATTAAATTCTGCTTTGGGGATTTCGTCGATGATAATCTGCTGCTGGGCTGTCTTTAATTTCAGTTGAATCTGACCATTGGTAATAAAGTTGTATTTTTATATTTCTTTACCCGAGGCTCGGCCTCTTCTCTCGGGAAACAGGCTAGTCCTTCGCTCTCCGCCGTCCAACTCTCGGTGAACAGCCACAATCCAATGCATATTATTGCTTATTACGATGATTAATTGATTTACCTGATAATTAGCAAGATTTTATCGTTATATCATTAAGAAAAGGTTACTAGATCGTATTTAAATTGATCCGGAAATATATTCCTGCACCGTATTTAAATTCATACTGAAAACAAGTTCTTGGACCGAATTGAGGCCTAGAACCCATTTACACTTGCCGATTTTTTTCTCCCGGATGGGAAATGAATTTATTTACAATTCCTGGAACTCTAACAACCCTGGAATTGTTAAAGATCAAGGAACGCATACATTCTAATTTGTTCTATAGGGTTTCGTAACAGGACCGGAACCTTTTTTTTTCTCGCACAATTTAAATTCGTACCAAATTGCGAATTGTTTCATTCCAATACGGAACTTGGACCCTATTTAAACTGATCGGGAAAAAAATGTTCGTTGACCGTATTGATCAGGAAATAAGGTTCCTGGACCGAATTTAAATTCATCTGGAAAAAATATTCCTGGACCGAATTGAAAACTTTACAGATGAGAAGGTTCATTACGGTCCAGAACCCATTTACGCTTGCTGATTTTCTCTCCTGGACCGGAATTGCATTTATTTAAAATTCCTGGACCTTTAACAACCCTGGCCTCCACCCGCAAATGCAGACGCTGTGGCTACTGCTTAGGCGGGAAAGTTGACTACACATACAAATAGAATTAATCCGAAGTTATATAACAAATAATTGTTACTTACATAATAATATCATGAAATATGGAGATCCAAAATACTTATCAAGCATTTCCTGTTATTTACCTCTAGTGGGAGCGAAAATCTTTTGCCCTTCGTGATGAACTCGGTTCCTGCAAATGTCTTCTTTGTGATGGTCCTTTCACCAATTTAATCTTAACTCATTCTCATCTTCACATTTAGCCAAAAAGTGTCAGAAAAGTGAAATAAAATGAACCAAGTCAAACAATCATTTCTATTTCGTTATTTTACGCCGCTTTTCTACCTCTTGGGTTAAATGCGACGATGAGATTGAATGATGATCCGAAGGAATAGCTATGTGAGAGACATGTTGCAACCGCACCTGTCCAAGGTCCGAACCTCGGACCTGTGGTTTCGTAGCGCGTCATGGTCATACTTCGGGATTGTAATCCTTTGAATGAAAAACTATAAAAGTAGGGTGAAAGAAAACAACGTTGCACTGTGCAAAAAAGCCATGTTTAGGTCCTCTAAGGAAAACTACAATTATTCAGTAAAATTAATTTTGAAGGACAAAGCTTGCGAAGTGTTTTTCCATTCGGTGACGCGTGGTCATCATATCGAGTCCCATCTAGTTTTGAGAGTGGAATTCGCTTATATGTTGATTTCCACTAGCTTCCCAATTGTCCTCACGATGTTTGGCCATCACAGAAATTTTGGAGTTCCTACCAGGGATCGAACCTTGAACCTGTCTTACCAAAGACGAGAGCGCAATAACTTTAGCACGCGGGAATTTTGTTATTGCTATTCCCATCATATATTCAGAGAAAAAGAAGATTACTTTTAAGAAATTAGATGCGTGCATAAAATTTCTTATATATCGTCATCATTCTCCAATGTGTACAGTACGACGCCACAAAAGACTCGGGTATGTCCCATAGAATAGTGGTTAACGGTGTCGCCTTGCACTAAAGGACGCCGGATTCGATTCTGGTATAAACAATATACATGGAACGCCTATCTTGAACTCATTACACAAACATTTCATTTTCGCACCGTTGTCATACTTGTACACCTGGTTCCAGCACCCTTTTATATCTAAACCCAAGGAAGAGGGTTTTTGTCTACTTCTCAATTTTCTTCGAGCAAATTTACAAATCTAAGGAATAAGGACTAATGACATTGTTCTTGGTGTCTCAAATCTGACATAAGAGAAAATACATGGATTTTTAAAGACTGTCTAGATGCCATTAAGTTAATGAGTTCATTCTGCATTTAGATTCCCGAATAATGGCCGTGGATTTAGCGAGTCTATATTCGTAAATTTTGGGGGCTACAGGTGAAAATAATGTTCTCTTCCAATATATATATGTAAGGCACACACACATACTGTACTTATATGTACTTATATGTAGGCCTATATGGTATATTAATAGTTTGTTAGTTTTTAAAGGCCTGATAGAAAAAATCTTAAGTTTTGGGCCCCCCAAACTGATCAACCTAGCCACGTCCCTGGCTTTACCTAATCTCTATGTACCTTGCGCCACTGACGCTAAACGTTAAGTTGTCTAAACTCGCCACACGTTTATGACGCCATCTGTTGTACCTCCGTGTAAACCAATTACATACCTCCTATTTCGTGCATTCACAGAATGTTGTAACATTTTTTCGATCCATCCACGTATCTTTCGGGGCATCATTGAATGATTGTAACGCCCATATCAGGAATCCTTCATTTTATGGCGTTTAGACGAAAATTTTAAAACTTTGAATCAATTTTCCCAAATGTAATTTGTAAATGTAAGCTTGTTTTTAATTCCGCTATTGCTGCATGTGGGGCGCTGAAACTACTAAGACTTGAAGACTACAAAAATCAATAGTAGGAATCAGAAGTACATCATTCACTTTACTAAATTTCAAGGCATCTACTACAAACACTTGGAAATAGAAGTAGAATTTCAAAACTTCAAGAACTGGTCCAGGTTGAGTCTGCATTGCACTGTTCTCTTCCAAGAGTTTTTTGAAGTTCCAGATCTTAGTTCAGTTCATCCATTTGTTGATGTTTATGTAGTGAAAACGCTCCTTGATGTTACTGGTGAAGTATGATGTCGTACTGTGCACATATATTTATATGTGAAGAAAATTTTCTCTCTCTCTCTCCTCTTCTCTTCCTCGTCTGTTTTCTTCTCTTTTTTCCTCTGTTTTCCCCAATCTTCTCTCTTAGTTCTCTCACCTTGTGACTGTAGGATTACTCCCAGCTATTACCTTCTGTTTCTTAGGCGAGTGGCGTGTTTCTGGAAAGAAATGGAGAAAATAACAATTAGCAATTCAAGAAATTAATACTAATAATCACATAATAACACGACGAGAACAATGATAATTTATTATTATTATTACTTTTATTACCGTGTAAACTAGACGAAAGTTTACCTTGCAGTTTCTGTTGGACAAAATTGGATCTGTTTGAGATTAAGATGTGGCATGGCCTGGCCACCCTGCGCTCATTATGCAAGAGTAGTGAGTCTGTGACAACGGTAATGGCAGACTCATAATGTTTTGTCCGAATGTCCTTGTATACTGCCAGAGATGGTACTAAGAGATAGTTGATATTCTGTACATGCGTCTTCGTTCTTCCAATGTAATTTTAATGAATTTTCTTGTATTTTAAGTACCTCCCGATACCGCAGTGGTAGCGTCAACGTTGTGTAATCAAGGGGTCCCGGGTTCGATACCCGGTCGAGGCACACAGTGGTTCGGATTCCTCTTTAAACTGTAGGTCCAGTCGCGATTAGCCTTTCTGTGCATAAAATGGACTTAAAACAACAATTCAATCAATCTTGTATTGTAATTTTCTAAAGAAATGCAGTTTTTTTATTAAATATTTTGACAATAGATGCCCCTGTCTATGGCGAGACTTCTTCAGTTACTTCATTAGAAGTCTCTTTCTCATTGATTTTTAAATTTCCAGTAAGTAATTGTCAAGAGTTTTTACTTAAACACATTTTTCATAGACAAAAACTTGTTTTCAGCAGTTCTAACGAGAGACAAGACAACGCACAGAATCTAATACACCAAGATTTTCTTTGCAAGATTTAAAATCGATGAGATAATATTGAAAACGTATACTCATGAAAGAAATAGTATATTTTTTTGTAAAAACAGGACACTTTTATAACTGAATATTATAGCAAAGCTTGGCGACTTGTAGCACGGAACTTGTTAGATGTTAGTTATTCTTACTATTAAACGTACTGTATCACATGTTTCATACATACTGTAAGCAGTGGCGTAGCGTTATAATACGCCCGTACGCCCGGCGTTCCCAGATTTAAAATTTCAAAAATGCGTAAATGCTGTGAATATAAAATAAAACTTGACTAATTTCATATATGTTTTACCTTCATGGCATTATAATGGCTATTTTTCGCGATCCGCTTGCAACGCTCCACTCTCAACACTCGTTCTAGCATATTTTTTCAATGCCTTTCCTGGCCGGACGCCGAGCAAGTTCGGCGTAAAGAACTCTATAATCCTTGCTGCCTTTCCGGAGGGAAAGCTTCGATGTCTACAGCATGCGCGTAAATACTCTGTCATACGCCAGCGTACGGAGCAGCAGAGGTCTACCGTAATTGGTTCATGTGACCCTTCCTGCCTTCTGAAGCAGACGACAGCGGTAGAATTCCTACCGTAATTGGTTCATGTGACCCTTCCTGCCTTCTGAAGCAGACGACAGCGGTAGAATTCCTACCTGGTTCTTCGCGCTCATGCAACTCGTGCTATGTGATGCTACAATACGCAATATTGACTGACGTAACTTTACCAATCTCAAATATACCGCTTCTGCATTGCATTATATAATTTATCGCACGAACAGCGATGTGCATTAGAAACTAAAAGATCAACACAGTTTTTGTCAAATAAGTTGGTGAAGTCCTCGTGGTAGAAATTCAGCCTGTGGCTGCTCTACCACTTAACCCGCAAAACTATTATTTTTTTATTGTTATTATTTTTTCGTTATTATCTAACTGCTTAATATTGTGTCAATGGAAATGTTTAGCATTCATTTGAAACTCTTAACATCGAATTGTCTCTGGACAAAATTATTTTAAAATGTTTATCAGCATTCTCAAGATGTAATAAACAGTGGTCTGAATTACTAATCGGCACTGTTACGTCAGTAGAGTGTACGATATTAGGATCATCCACCCACCTCCGTGTCAGAGTGCTTTGCACAGCTTGCCAAGACGACAGAGGTCCCTGGTTCGAATCCCGGCGTGAGCACGGGTGTTCTTTGTCAGTGTCCCTTCATCAATATCATCACTCATATTCATATTCGCAATTAACCAAAAGTGGTAGAAAAGCGAAGTAAAATAAACAAAATCAATCAGTAGTTCGATCATCGACAACAATGACGTGTACTGTTGTGCAGAGGCGCTTATGATTCAGGTAGGTTTCTTAATGACTTGCGTCATGCAGAAAGGTATAAAAAAAGGTATGAAACACCAGAGTTCAAAACATTTGTGGCATAGTGAGGCATCTCATTTTCTAGCTAAAACATGCATGGATGATGTTTTATTGAAAACCTAGCTGACTTCAGGCAAATAAACAATACCTGTGGCGACTAATTCCATAAGTAAATTATTAAGCAAGAAAGGGCCGACCCTTCCTTCGGACTTGGCGTTCCCACCCGATATGTCTATGCTACGCCACTGACTGTAAGTCAACTTTTCTTCCTTTGGATACACCTCTTATGCAGCATTAATTCAATTTTTGTCACTAGATGGCAGCATGTTAAATTTAAACAATAAGCTTAATACACACTCCCTTTTTGAAAAAAATATATATACGGAACTTTAGTCTGTTAAATCTTAATACCTGTAATTATTATTCCAGACCTATTTTTTGTTGGAATATTGGCAAAATATTACTTTGAAGCATATTTACATGTCTCATGTTGAGTTTCTCTACAAGTCTCTTGAAAGAAGACAGACTCAAGAAAAAAAGTTTTCACTTTTAAGTCCTTTCTATCTCTTTTCGTAGAGGTGAAAATGGGAGCCCCACACTCACCTTATCACAAAACAAAGAAAAGTGCAGCCAATATGCATACTCTTGTGTCGGAACAGGAAAAACTTGCACGATCTACAGAACGGAGCGTAAATAAATGTTCTCTCTGATTGAATCGGAAACAAGTCGTCTGATTCCACGAGGAGAAGAGACAGTTCACACCGTTGATGGTTCAGGACTGACGAAGGGGGTAAAGAGGAACAAAACCAAATTGTTATAAAATGATCGAACGGAATGAAACTGGTTTTCCCAATTTGCAATGCAGCAGTATTTCTTTCCTTTGCAATAAGGTGATTAGAATTCTAAATACAGAGCTTCCACCGGGATCCAACCCGGGAATCCTTGAATACAAGGCGACAACCCTAACTACCAGGCTGTCAGAGGAGGCTCAATCAATGCAATTATATCTTGCTGAAAGAGAAGCGAATTGTAATATTTTTTAGGTATCCCCACACAGCACAACATACCTTTTCCTTTTGTATATTCACGTATGGGGATTATCTTGTGGATGCGAGAACCAACAGAAGAAATCCTTTATCATTTCGTCACGGCTTACTCTCTAGTTTCCAGTTGGATAGACTGATATTTCTCTTTCGTAATGTGAAAAATGATAAACAATCAACGAACGAATGAGTTAAAATTTCGAGGTGGCCATTTTGCACCCTTCAAAGTATGCGAGGAAAACCCCCCCACCTAAGATCCTTACCTTAAAGTTAAGAACTGGGTGTTAAAAGCCGATTGAGAAAGATTGAAGGTGTAAGTTTGTAAAGGAATCTGCGCAGGACATACACAACACGTTAAAAAGGTAAGGATGTTCTCAGAAATAGTGCAAGATGCTCGCTCTTCTCAAAAACCTAAGAACATTTCAAAAGGACCGTCATCATCTTCCAACATGCATGATGAACAGTTGGGCAGTTTGTAGGAGGGAAGTAAAATGGCCACATTCAATGAGAATATGTCGAACATTGCTTTATGAGTAAGGTGATCGCCAGTACTTACAATGTGTGTTAAGAGTTTGCGTAGATAGACATTCTTGTACAATATTCCTTAAACGTACTATGTTGCTTTGGTCTCTTAAATGCGTGCCTGCACGCAACAAAATTAATGTAATTATTTTAGTATGAAGCACTCTGCGCATGAGTGTCTGTTGTAGGTCCTGTCAGAGTGCAAATAGGTTTCAGTTGTCGCATATTTACATTACTTGACGTCGTGTGCAAGTGGGCGAGATAAAGACCACATTTACAAGGGTTTCTTGGAATAATTAACACTTGAATGGCAGTAAGGTGATCTAGTGGGGTCTAAAAGCATAATGGAACAAGTTTTGATTTGTAACCCCTTGGCAAATACCTGGGTAAAATAAATGGAAAAAATCTGCTGCGCGATACATTATTGTCGTTGAAAATTCATAATTATCCTGGCAAACTCTATTTACCTTTCTCATAGACACGTGATTGTAGAGGAAACTTGCATTCCGCAATTGGCAACGTTGAAATAAAGAATATGTTCCTTGAACACATATTAACAGTTGTAAACTCTGTCTATATGGCTTTATATTAATCTATATGTTCATTCCATGGCAACAATAAGTAAGACACAAACAATTACGTATTGTCGAAACAAAGCAATAATTAAGTACCAGGTTCAATTGACAAATAAATTTACGTTTGCAATGATGTTTTTCTAAACAATGCATGTATTGCAAAATCAGAATTGACTTCTTAAATTATTTACCTTAATTGGATTAAAATCAAGCCAGACCGGAATATTTCTTTTGAATCAATATTAGATAAAGCAGATACTTTTATATCCTGTACAATGCCCTAGGTTTGATTTCACGGATGTTTGCTACGTGGAGAAATAATTGAAGATAGTCTATCTATATATCAGTCAATCAATGACATTGAGCTTACCCATGTCATCATTATAGTTTTCAGAATGATTATGTTGTTTATGTCCTGAAGAGCGAGCTCTGTGAACAACGTTGTTTTTGGACAATTCAAGAATAACGGAAGCTGTGGATGTGACTCGCACGGCGATAAAATCTTCACCTACAACTTGAAAATTCTGTTAATTTTTAAAACTTTCTTATCCATCATAATTTCTTTGTGAAATGTACGTACATTGTAACCTTTCATCTCATGTGTTTATTATAGAGAACAGGTTTCTGTTTTTACTGTTATTAATTTTTATAAAAGTTCCGGGTGTGACCTATGTGAATACCTAATCTGTTTACCCCATTTAATATCATAATACTTACCTATAGAGCGACCACAAGGAAAAAAACCTTGGACGAAAAGTCCCCGCGCAGCTTTCCCTTATTCCGTTCAGCTCGGGCCATAAGGAAGCATGGTCCACTCTCCCCCTCCCCTCCTCGCGGGAGTACGGTGCACAGGAGTCGCAGGTCTGCGCAGGTTGTTTTGCTTGTGGTTCCACTTTAATACTTTAGCTCAACAATATCAAAGGGGAAAACAATCTCCCCAACTTCTAAATTTTAATAACAACCAACTTTATTACAAATTTATTGAGCATTGTTTGTATACACTCAAATTTTAATGTAAAAAGACAACCTTTTTCACCATTTGCATTACTCTTTGATCTTAATCTGTATTCTTAAACCATTCCAGGAAATGTAAATATCAAATTAGTAACTCCCTAGTGTCCTGAGCTGTGGCAATGTGGTTAAGCTGTCAGGGTTTGGTCTTGAGCAAGGGAAGAAGCACCTGGTTCAAATCTAGTTGGGGGCAGCGTATCAACTTTTATCCAGATATTTCGGCCAATGTATGGGACCGTTGGCCATCCACCATCGTGAGGTAATTTAGGAGCTACGAATGAGTAGCGTAACCTGATCATGGGAACTTACAACAATAACTTGGGGTTCGTCGTGCTGACCACACCTCACCCCGTAACTGGTTAGATGATTGCTTGCCTCTGGTGAGGCATATGGGAGTGAGGTCGGCAGTCAGTAGGTAGGCCTTGATTCTAAAGGGCTGTTTCACCACGGGGGAGAGGGGTAGCTCCAGAGTACTGCAATATTTATCAGGGAATCTGCTTGGAAGTACACATAACTCTGTTTAAAGCTTTCATTTCGATGGGCGGAGATTTTCCAAATGCTTCCAGAAATGTCAATTTTATAATTCTTTTAGCAGACATTCCTGACTGACAAACACAATGTATTTATTTTTCCTTTTACCTTTGTCATTAAGCAATTCTACGAATTGACACCTGCCTGCAAGAACCTGGTACCTGGGAACTTGAGATCAGACTCATTGGCATCTGATCCTTCCTCAGAATAAGAAAAAAAGCATCTGCAACATCCAAGACTGAGACATGAGTATTTTATGATTGACTAGTTTCTGTATTTAGTTGATATCACACTTGATAATCTCTTCATACTTTTAATTTCCCTTTCTAATCAAGGTGATATAAGCTGTTGAACCATTTTCAGTGACTTCTGGTGCTGTAGTTTTTAACATAAAATACTCTTGTGTCAAATTAATGATTACAGTGAGGTAAAGAAGTCAATTTTCATGTAATTTGATGCTACAAAAGTTGAAACTTTTACTTACAAAGAACTGTAAGCAGAATTCCATTAAGAATCCATACAACTAGCTTTGATTCAGCTGGGGATAATAAAATTGTGTGTACAGAGAAGGAGATCTTGAAATAGGAATGTAGGTGCGACTTTCGATCGGGCAATGTCATTGCTGAGTAATGAAAGTGAGAGACATTGGCCGGGAGGAAGTCGTGGCTGATCGGGAAGTTGCGTTTGGGGATTGTTGGGAGAAGAAGGTGCCAGAGAGAGAAAGAGGGGTGGTATTCTTGAAGTGAGGAGGTACCAGGATAGGAGAGAGAATGTATTTATTTATTTACTTACCTTAACAGAAATAAACCTCCAATTAGAGACGGCAGATTGGTTTAAAAAAATATAATATAATACAATTACTCAAAGTCTGTTAAATAACAATTCTTCTATTAGCATCTCCAGTTACTTCTACAGGGTATTCCCGACTTCTGACGACTTTTCCACTTGTTGAGCTTTTCAGGAATTCTACCCAGCAGACTTCTGCACCTCTGGATCCCTGCAGTACTGTTTACATCTACTCACCAATAACTGTCAGCAAACTTCTGGCCGATAATCAAAAGTTCTCAGTGTCGGGCATTCACGTTGTAGCGCCAAAATTAACTGTTATGCGCACAACGTCGGGGGGGGGGGGGGGCGTTGAAACCTTCGACGGAAGTCAATTCTAGGAGGGGAAAACATTGATGGCCAAGGGCACCTGCAGGGGGCACAGAGGAGCAATTTCAAATTTATAAAAATACATTTCGCCAAATTTTCTTGCTCGCTTCGCTTGCAATGCCTGCTTTTCTCAGTCTCGTCAAGTTTCAGAGCCGTAGCTATAACTTGACAAGTTTAAAAACAAGACGCTGCAAGTAGCTGTTGCGCATCTCACACCACATTTCCCCTCTCCATTGTTCGCAGCAACGTTGTTTCGCAGTGTTGCAGCCTGGTCTGAGGATTTTCATCGAAATTTGTATTCGCTTTTTCATGGGCTGTTTTCTACCTGTCGGAGTACAGAAATTCAGCTCACCTTTCGCCAACGACTCTTTCCCTTCTCTTAAAACTTGGCCTCCCCGATGGCGCAGTGGTAGCGTTGTCGCCTTGTAATCCCGGGTTCGATTCCCGGTTGAGGCACATAGTGGTTCGGATCCCACTTTAAACTGTAGGTCCAGTCCTGATTAGCCTTACTGTGCATAAAGTGGACTTAAAATAACAAATCAATCCAATCCAATTCTTTCAAAACTTGAGAAACCATCCATTCAGATATTCCCGTGGCGGCGCTTGTGGACTCGACAACATTATGTAACTCCTTCTGATTTCGCAAATATGTTGCAACATTGTAAACAATTTCTCTGGCCTGTCCTCTAAGGAGCTTTCCAGAGCAGATTGTGGATTTCGTTGGACCCGGCATGATTTGATTTTTGCATTTCAAAAATATGCAGCCAAGAGTAAAGAGCAAGAACATTTCAATGCTTTAAAAAAGAACACAGGCAAGCATGTTATCAGATTGCCTTCTCGTAGCGATTGTTGTACGATAAACAAAAGAACCCCCACCCCACTCGGCTTTTTTTTTAAAAAAAAAAAACTAAAACTAAACACGCCACTGCTCGATGTCGCATTCAGAAAATGAAGTAATTCGCCCAGTAGTTTCTCTTCGTTATAAACGTTAACCCGCGTGCGTAATACTACAGTTTACGATCCGCGCACCGCACGCATTTTCTAAGACCGCATTAAATCAAATGAACCACTGATAAACTGATATGAGTCGCCATCGTCAATGTACACAGTAAAGATAGTTTGTCATATTTGTTTTAGCTTAATTTTGCTGAGTTGGCACCACTCGTAATCTCAAGCCAAGACTAGTGCGTAGAAGAGTGGTGGGGAGGATGACGTAATAGGAAGTGCTCCGCAGCGATCTGCGCATATCGGGACTTAACTTGTCAGGCTATAGGAGGCGGCGGGAGTCGGCCATGGGCGCCAAATGATCTAAATTTAAAAAGTTGTGAAAGAGAGAATGCCGTGGCGCCATGTGATATTATTTGCTCCCTATTAAATCAATATCGTTTTAAATTGCAAAAATTGAGTCTAAAATTTTTTGCTTCGCTCGCAATATGATTGTTTTCTGTAATGTAATGTAGTTAAATAATATGTTTTGTATATATGTATTGAATAAACTTTGAATACGTACATAATTAGTGTTAGCATCTTGCATATGCATTTTCATATTTTATGTCGCTCCATGTTGCATATGTGTAAAACATACTCTATGTGATCAAAAATATCCGGACACTCACTGGAATTAGGGCGTGAAGTTAGAAGCATCCTCCATCGGATACACTGGCAATCAATACCGTGTGGGGCCACCCTTGGCCTTGATGACAGCCTCCACTCTCGCAGGCATACTGGCAATCAGGTGGCGAAAGGTATCGTGGGGAATGGCGGCCCATTCTTCGTGAAGTGCCGAGATGAGAAGAGCAGTGGATGTTGGTCTGCATGGTCTGGCACGAAGTCGGCGTTCCAAAACATCCCAGAGATGTTCAATGGGATTCAAATCGGGGCTTTACACAGGCCAGGCCATAAGTGGGACGTTGTTATCTTGAAACCACTGTCCCACACAGCCCGCAGTGTGGACGAGAGCATTGTCGTGTTGAAACACGCAATCATCATCCACGAACTGTTCTTCGATGGTAGGCAGCATGAACGTTTGTAAAATGTCAACATAATGATGTGCCGTGACAGTACCGTGCAAAGCAACGAGGGGACCAAGCCCCTTCCAGGAAAAACATGCCCACACTGTCACCCCACCTCCACCGAATTTCACTGTCGGCACAACACAGGATGCTAAATGTCGTTCATGATGCCTTCGCCACACCTACACACGACCATCGGATCGCCACATGGTATAACGCGATTCGTCACTCCACATCACGGATTTCCACTGTTCTAACGACCAGTTGCGCCTCTCCTTACACCATGCGAGGCGGCGCTTCGTGTTTCGTTGGGTGATGTGGGGCTTATGGACAGCCGCTCGTCCATGGTAACCGAGTCGTCGTACCTCATGTCGCAGAGTCATGCTGCTAGGATTACATCCTGCCCTGGTTTGGAATTCCTGTGTGATGGTGGCGATCGCTGATTGCCGGTTCTCTCGTACTACCCTATTCAACACTCGGCGGTTTCTGTCTGTCAACATGAGCGCTCGACCAGAACGTTTTACGGTTGTACACGTCCCATTACGTTTCCACTTTACTATCTCATCGGCGACAGTGGATTTTGGGATGTTTAGGAGGGTGGATATCTCGTGCACTGACTTGTTACTCCTGTGGCACCCAGTCACTTCACCACGTTCAAAGTCTGTAAGTTCCTTCGACCGACCGATTCTGCTGTCTCGTGCACTATGCTGCCTGTAGTGGTCCCTTGCTTGCTTCACCTCGCTGTAGATGGCACCACAGAGTGGCCTACTATGCGCAACACACATTTTGCCTGGTGTCCGGATATTTTTGATCACATAGAGTATGTTGTACATGAAAGTTATACATGTTATATGTACAAAAAATATCTTGGGCATGCATTTATCATTCATTTTCTGCCATTCAAAAATACAGTTTGTGTGCTTGTTTTCAATTATTAGCTAATATAAAATTGCTGGTGTTGAAAAATATTTCAAATCGTTCGTTCCAAATAAATGCTTTAGCACAGACATCTACCCCCTTTTGCGTAATTTATGAGGGTAATAACGTCTTAGATACTACTACTACTACCACTAGTAGTAATAATGCCATTACTAATGTTATTATTATTACTATTATTATTATTATTAGTACGTTTATCCTGGTACTTGCCCCCTCCAGACAAAAATTCGTGGTTGCGCCTCTAACCTTACTTCCACACTCGCCTTCCGTATCATCACGTATGCAACTTTCAATAACCATTACACAATCGAAACTCAGTTTCTAAGTATTGCTTCATTGAATATTGAGGGCAAGATAAGATTTATTAGCTTTGAAGTTGAAACATCGCCCGCGAAAATAATACTTTGAACATCTCGTAGGTAGCCAACACTAATTAATAGTTGCACTGTGTTACTTTACTTTATATGCGTTTGTTGAGGAGTTGTGCTGAAAATATAATGTACAACTTACAGGACAGACGTTTCTCCCTTGCACATCCTTTCAATCTTCTCGTCAATCAATGAGAACAGCTGTCATGTAAATAAACCCAAAATAAGCTATTCAATGTAAAGCATACTTATCAAAGCAAGGAAAATTTTTATCAATGGTTTTGTATTAACTATATAATACGTTGTATACACGTCTATTATATTATAATTGAAAGATATCGTACAAATATAATACTATTTTGCTGGCTTTAATTTATTTTATATGTGCTTTAAAAAGCCTCGTTGGTTCAGTCGGTAAATAATCTGACTGTCACGCTGAAGAGGAGGATTTTGTTTCCAGGGTGGTTGGTCCCGAGGGGGATTTTCTCAGCAACGTCCTTGCATGAAAACTGCTTTGAGGTTCACCAGGGGTCTAAAAGAAATAGTATTTTGGGGGCCGGAACGTGATGCTAACACCACCTTCATAAATGGCCGGGATTGTGAATCATAATCCCTATATTCATTCATGGCATGTTACAACGCGCAGAAGGTACTTTTGCTTTTAAAACTTAGTGCATATTTAGTCGCCCACCGTGGCCGTTCGGTCTAAGACGTCATGCTTTGGGCTCTGGCTACGGAACGCGCGTGTTTGAGTCTCCTAGGGGAAGCGTATCAACTTTCCTTCTGAGGTTTCGGACTGTGTATGGGACCGGTGACCACCCACCGTTGTGAGGAAATTGGAGAGCTACGAATGAGTAGCGTAATTCGGTCATGGAAACTTACAAAAATGACTGGGGGGTGGGGGTGTCGTCGGGCTGACCTCACGTCACAGGTTGGGTGATCTTCCGCCTCGGCAGGTGGAAGTGAGGCCGGCAGTCGGTAGGTAGGCCTTAGCCCTGTATTATAGCTCGACCACAAGGAAAAAACCTTCCTTCAAATGCGTTCGCGCATCTTCCCTGCCGTTGTCGGTGCTCGTGGCAGTGTTGCCAGGTCAGACTTGAAAAAATTGGGAGATTGTTCCTTGGAAAACCAGATCTACTACAAAATCCGATGATCTAATAGTACCGGCTGAACGACGTTTTCGGAGGCAGGGTGCGGCATAGGCGTGTGCACTGGGGGGAAGGGCAAGGGAGCGTCCGCAGATTTTTTCCAGCGAAGGGGAAACAATGTATTTTTATCAGGCGGGTAAACGAGACATATTACCCCGTAATAATGTTGCCCTCTCAGAAAACGCCACTTGAGTTTGAAATTATCACGTTCATACATTCCTATTTTAATAATGGATGTAAATTACTGTGACTGAAATCAACTCCTACATCTGAAATAATAGGTACTTTTATGTCAACATTCATTTTCCAGAAGGGTAAGGGGGTGGCGACCATCCTTGCACTTCCTTCTGGACGTCCATGCCGCTATATAATTTTGTAGGAAATTAAGTATTTAAGAATAGTATATTAAGGATAGAAAATTAAGTATTTTCAAGCCGATGAAAGTTTCTCTAGCAAATTTCTTGTTATTAACACTCACATCCTTTATTCGTCAGTTATGCTGCCTCTATGTTGCTGCATTCAATATATATACATTATATAATATATATACTATATATATATACACATACACACACACACACACATGTATAAAATAATTTGCCCACGTTACGAAGTCAGTGTTTCTACCTAGTAAGGCAAGAACGTTTCACTGTGTTTGTGTCACTTCATCCATTTCATCAGTTTTTCATTCATCCATATTGTCGCACTTACCCGTAGAGGCACAAAAGCGACGTAAAATAACTAAAATAGAAATAGTTTTTGGGTGGGATAAAATACATCCATCTAAAAATAGTAATGTAGTAATAGTAATAAAATAATAATTATTATTATGTCCTAGCACAATTGAGTAGTGTTTGGCATAATTTCAGAGTTCAAACAGCACTTTTCACGGCTGAGTGGAGTTCCACTCTACCTCTCCACTCCATTTTCAAGTGACATGAGCAAGAAACGTGTTTTTGAGCAGGCCGTTGGAGGTGCCATAGCAATAGTATATTAAGGAATTCTCCATAGAAATCAATAGGTCTGGCAACACTGACATGAGCCGCGCCTAAGGCTCCTTCACCCTGTTCTTTTCCCCACCCGCCAGCGCGATGAGGTTCTGCGCAGGTTTCTTTGCTTGTGGTTCCACAAAGTACACATTTGAATATATGCCGCGAGAATACACATTATGAAATTTGTTTGACTCAACTCAAACATACTGCAGAAACTCTTTCCACGTAGATTTAATAGCCGGCATCCGTGGCAGAGTGGTTAGCACATCGCGCTACGAAAGGGCTCCAGGTTCGAATCCCGGCCTGGGTATGGATGTTTGTGAGTGTCCATTCATCAATTTCATCATCTTGACTCATCCCCATCTTCGCAATTAGCCAAAAGTGGCAGAAAAGTGAAGTAAAATAAACCAAATAAAAATATTAAAAACTAGATTTAATATTTTATATTTGTGTTGCTTGATTGAATTGGTGTTTTAAGTCCGCTTTTTGCACAGAAAGGCTAATTGGGACTGGACCTACAGTTTAAAGTGGGATCCGAACCACTATGTATCTACACCGGGTATCGAACCCGGGACCCCTTGACTACAAGGCGACGGCGTTACCACTAGGCCATCGGGGAGGCCATATTTGTGTTCCTTCACAAGACTTATTTTCTAATTGCGCACTGTATTATTAGTAAAACACATTTTATGTGTGTGTTGGATATGGTATAAGATTTAATTAGGAAAAGCGATGGACAATATAATATTTATACTAAGTAAATTAATGTATTATGTTCTTACAACAAATGTAACTATTACAGAATAGGAAGCAAGTGCCGAAATTGGCCGTAAGTTGTTTTTTTTTTTTTTTTAATTCCTCGCAGTAGTAAATATTGTTACAAATAAAATCTAAAAATTTAGAGCCTCAACTTTGGTGGATAAAAGACCAAATTATAATTCTCAGCTTGCATTTACCTTCCATTATTAGAAGTATCATTCGACCGAAAAGCAATCTCTGACTGTTGGCTGATAAATGGGACGTGCCTAAAATACAGGAAAACGTAACAGCATAATCGTTCCATTATTTTTCTTTTGCATTTGTATTGCTTTTGTTTTATTTTAAGTATAATTTACCACTTGGCTAATAGCAAAGATGAAAATGAATGGTGAGTAGATGAAATGGATGAAGGGAAGATCAAAAATCCATGTGGATAGGACAAAGAACACAAACAGTACAGAGTAATACACAGATTGTTGGCCTACATGCCAGAGCCTAGTAAACTCGCAAGAATGAATTTCCTAGGATATATTACCCAGAAGAAATATTGCTATTTGAATGTTTCCGGAAAAGACACCATTTATACAATAGCCATCATCTAATTCATTCGCCGGCTCGATAGCCGAGGGCGTTGAGTGGTCGACCTTCGATTTCGCCTCCGAAGTTCCCGGTTCAAGTCCCAGCATGGGAATAGGTGTTCTCTGCGAGTCAGGCACGTATCCAGCAATTCCTTTCGTGAGGGGGCTAAACACCATATTTTTAAGGGGTATAGATAGAACCTCACAATTGTATGTTTAAGACCAGTGGTGGCAATTGGGTTCCAAAACGGGGGTGGGGGTGCAAGAAAAGTTCACTTTCTATTGATAGACAAGGCTTAGCATTAAGAGACCATAGTGTGAAGTAAAAAAATGGGGAGCAACTATCCCCAAAATCGTCGCCACTGTTCAAGGCTGACAAATTATTCAGAACGTGAAATCGGAACATTTTTTACCACTCAACTCCTCTGTTTCTATTCATTAACACTGTGTGCTGGAACCATCTCAGTATGTGTGTTTGTCCATTTCTTCTCATCAGGAATCAAAACATCTCTGGCGTCTTTGAGTGTTTTCACGAAGCTGTTACACACGCACGGCATGGACAATCCACTCAACAACGCGAGATTCAAACTGTGGGCTGCGAACTGGACCAAGTATTCTTTTTTTAAAAAAAGGAACGTCAAAGAGAGGAAAAGATGGTAAAATGAGGACTGACCACCAAAAATAGTATGCATAACCTTTCTCTTCTAAAATCCTGGGAAAATTTGGTCCGGGCACAACTATAACTCATCACTAGGGCTAGGATTTTGATGACCTAAAAATTCGTAAAAAATGCCCTTAAAAAGATGCATTTATGACCTAAAAATTGCCAAAAAATGACTTTAAAAATGACCTAAAAACCGTTAAAAATTCCAAAGTAAAATTTTATTTGCACTTCAAATTACAGCAACTCTAGTATGCAACTTTTGACAAATTATGAGAGGTTACTGTTCAGTTTTGAGTTGCAGTGTGTAACGAATATTTTCTGTAAATTTTCAAAAAGAAATGAATGACGATTGTCAGCTAGCACACTTTTATACATAGAAAAGCTCCTTTCAACATCAACAGAGGTAATAGGGGCATATTTAAAACATACAATGTCACTTGGTTCTAATTCGGTTTCAGAGTCTGGCAATGAAAACGTTTTCCCACACAATACGTTACGAATAGAACATATTATTGTGTATCCTGCATTTTTCCCTAGCACTTTCTGCATCTTTTCTCTCACTTGTATTCCAACAGTACCTGGAACTGCTTCCAAATTATCCTGAACTTTGTTAAGGACATTAACTTGATCAACCAATGTAGCTCCAGATGTCTCGAGTGAAGTTATGGCAGAAGGTAGGAAGCCGAAGTTGGACTTTATATAGCATAATTTTCCCTCCATTTCGGGATCAGCCAAGAGTTCCTGTGCTTGTCTTATACACAATGCTTCACTGCTGTCGAACGAGGTTACAACTTCTTTCACAACTTTATAATTTTCACAATAGTAACCACAAGCCTCTAACCATGTACCCCATCTAGTAAGAATAGGAGCTGTGGCAAAGGCACATCAGGTGCATGAGACCTAAAAGCTAACACTCGTGATGGGGACTTGAGGAAAATCTTCTTAATGTTTGCAATCAGTTGGTCTACATCAGGAAAGTGACTTCGCAGTTCTTCAGCAATACGGTGACACGCATGTGCCAGACATGTTACATGTACCATTTTCGAGTACAGACCTTTCAGAGAATTCCCTGCTTTAACCATGTACGGTGCCGCATCTGTTATGAAAAGCAACACCTAGTCATATTGAATGCCGTCGGGTCACAATAACTGCATCGTGTTATTGAAAACTTTGCTGATCGTTGAATAATTCACTTTTTCTAGACATTCACAATTTATTAGAAACACTTGAGTATACTCGGATTCCTGCATCGTACCAATCACTACATTTGCAATGTACCGTCCGAGTGAGTCGGTACTTTCGTCAATTGACACCCATATTTTTTTACCATGAATTTTCTGCCGAATTTGATCCATTGTTTGGTTGTAGCATTTCTTGACATAATTTTTCCTTAGCGTGGAAGAATCTGGTATCGATTTCCCAGTATGTTTTTCCAAAAATGCTCGAAGTTTAGGATTATTTAGTTTACTTAGAGGAATGTCAGCAGAAATAAAAGCGTCGCACAGTTCTTCAGAAATAACAGAGGATTTGGAGGAACACTCACCCATTAACAATTGCACCGTCCTCTTCTGATCTTGAATTTGCTTCTGAGCTGCCTTGTGTTTCTCGCGGTTGACATGTTGCTCCACCGTGAATTTCTTTTCCGCAGCAACTCTTACACCACAAAGCTGACAGAATAATACTGATCCGTCCGTACTGAACGTATTTTCACCATACTGGGACACAAACTGTTTTAATTTGTACTGTGTACTTTGCTTGGTTTTTGGCATCTTGTCCAATGCTTCGAAAACCTGCTCCACTGAACAGTGCACCAAAGTAAATTCTCGCAATAAACAGGAACTTCGACAATGGCCAGATCACATGTTCCATCCATTCACTTTCAAGGAACACAAAAATTGGTCTGAGCAGATTAGAAGATAAGATTAGGCAGGGCAACGACTTTCTTCTCCTGGGGCAAAATTGCGAGCTGTTTTGAACTTCTAACAATTGAATTTCATTGTAAGGAAATCGTTATATTCGTGTTGTTTATTTTCTTCTGAGACGGATGGAAGGTTTCATATATTTTAAATTGTCTAGGGAAGATATGAAAAAATAGGATATTTATTCATCTTAATCCTTTCACGTTAATGCTGCCCATGCACTCGCAGCGTACAAGTGCTCTGAAAAACTAAGAAAATAAAAAAATGACCAAAAAATGACTTAAAATGCCAAAAAATGACTTATACAACCCATAATGGCAAAAAATGCAAAAAAATGCCCCAACAAATAGTGCTTAAAAGTTTCAGCACGACATGAAACATATAAATATTAAAAGATTTGGGTTTCTTATTCACCAGAAAAAAAGATGCAATTTCATCAAAATCCTAGCCCTACTCATCACTCAAAACTTTGATTTTCAGTTGATCTGTGCAGCTTATTTCTTTTTTAATTAACCGCTCCAATACTCTTTGACCCTCGACCCGAATTAGCACTACACTGAGGCTCCGGAAATTCCGCTGTAGTTAATGTCTTCAGCTTTGGACCCGAACTGGAACTAGTAGTAGATTTCGTTACTTTACGGTATTTAGTCCTTTTTATTTTCGAATCATTAGATCTTATAAAGCCACCAATGGACCCTGACTGATCACTAGAGCCCGGAAGTTCAGGCATTTATTTTCGTTAAAATAGGCAGGCAAGAAGGCATTTATAATGTGGTAAATAGGCACTAAAAATGAAAAAAAAGGCAAAATAAACCGAAAAAAGGCACATTTAGAAGTCGCTTTCTTTTATCTATAATTTCTGGCAAAATGTTAAAATCTAAATTGGGAAGAGCATTTCAATTTTCTCCGTCTTGATTGCACATAACTACAAGGTGCTTTTTAAGTTCTAAACATTCATTGATAGTCGTCTGTCAGAGAGAATGTTTTTCATAATAGAAAATGATCTTTCTACTTCGACAGAAGTTATTGGAGCATACATATAACAAGCTAATGTAGCTGAACTCATTTTGGTAACAGCATTTTCACCTTTTAGAATATCACAAATTGTTTTCAATTGTTTCAAGTCCTCATTTGCACTCACTACCCGTTATCACTTTTCCGCAACAGCTCACCCCTTTTCTCCTGGCACTTCCATCATCTGCTGCATAGATTCCTCGAAGATTTTCATGGATGCTATAATTGTAATTGTCTCTGGCAATGCACCATAATGTGCAAAAGTAAACTTGAATAGCACAGGAGTTTTTTCACTTCACGAATTGAAGCCGCTTCATTTTCTGGAAGAGCATCGATCACCTCACTGATTTTTTGAAGGTTGTTAGCATAATATATAGCTGCTGATATCCAGGTTCCCTATCTCGTCAAGACTGGTTGCTGAGGTAAACTAAGCTCAATCGCAACTTCCTGAAATTTTCGGATTCGAGAGGGAGATTTCAGAAATATTTTCTTTGTGTTCGAAATCAACCTGTCCACTTCAGCAGTCAATCATGCACAAGAAATGTTAACCGAAAGGCAATATCCTGACTCAGCATGAAATACTTTTTTCTCGCACTTTTCTCAATCAGCAATGTTGAAACATGCATGAGTTCAATATTACTTAAATAAGGCGAAAATTATTCACATAATAAACGGAAGAAAAATAAATGCCAACAACGTTTTTTGGGAGAAAAATAATATATATACACATTTTTTTAAAAAAAATGTCAAATTTTATTGAAAAAGGCAAAAAAAAGGCATTATAATTAAAAATAGGCAGTGGGGTCCCAAATAGGCAAAATAGGCAAAATGAAAAGGCTGAAACAACATAAGAAACGTATATCCGGAAAAATTTTATCAATATATGCAGTAGATAAAAAGAGGCATTTTGCCAAACTTTCGGGCTCTACTGATCACTAATCGACTGTATGAACTGTGACACTTACCTTTGAATTCTCATTAACCGATTCTGTTGTACAGATCAACCTGGAAATTGAAGCCGCGTATTTTAACCTCATTAGATTCTAGAACGTTCCGCAGATAAACGATTCGTTAATGTTGCCAGTAGTTCGACTCCTCTTATTCAAGAACGTTCCCTCTCGCACTTTCCAGAGATTAAAAAATTACAATGAATCGTCCTACGTGTGGCGCTACGTTTGCAGCTTCCAATGCTGACAAGTCTTTGCATAGTGCTGCGACAACACCGAAAGCGCAAGAAAAGTTTTAATGCAATATTATCAACAACAGGTAAGTGTAAGTATTTCTCTCCTTATATTATCGGCACACCATTCAAGAAAACAAAAACCTAATTTTATGTAGTGTAAACTGAAAAATTTTAAGGGGGGCCCAGCCCCCTGATCCTACCTTGGATACGCGCTATTAACAATAACAGGGTTATAGAACATTCTGTCTTGCCTCGATAATTATTTCTCTCAAATTATCATCACATTATTCAAGAAGCCATGAACCTAATTTTATGTAGCGTAATTTCCTGAAGGAGATGCTGGAGCCCCCTGATTCCCACCTTGGATACGTGCTTGACTCAATAATTATTTCCCTCCTTAAATTATCGTCACATTATTTTATTTCACACCACAAGAAACCAAAAACCTCATTTTATCTCTATAAAACCGAAAAATTTCGGGGGGGGGCTCGAGTCCCCTAAGCCCCCTTGGATACGTGCCTGCTCCGAGTGTCCCTTCATCAATTTAAAGTAATCATTACTCATCCTGTTCTTCGCGATTAGCCAAAAGTGGAAGAAGACGCTAAATAACATAAACAAATTTATCCTCATCGTGGCGATCAACTGGAGAATCTGAAACTTAACGTAAAAGTATTAATGGGAAACTCCAGGACATTCAGTAAAAATTCATATCAGAATATGCCCGGACAAGAACTTTCCTTAGAATTAGACTTTTAAAATAAATGCAATAGGTTAGTTGGAAAGAAAAGCCGGCAGTGGACTACAGCCTACAGGGACAAGATATCACGCATAATAATGTCTCAAAAATAAACTATGCATTGTTTTGGAATAAGTGTATTCTTCTATCGCGTATTTGATCTCTTGTTGTCAAATTAAATTAACAGCTTTGGTGTATAATATCAAAAGATGCATAAAAACACAGCGTTTCATGGGCCATCTGCTATATTCTACGCATAGCTTTCTTCCGCTCGTGTCCTCTTGGTGACGTCACAAGCTCTAGCCAATAACGTGCAAGTCGCGGAGTGGCCCCCTCTGAGCGCGGATACCAAGAATCAACTCCCTTTAGCAATGAAATTTCGACGTATTTATACCCGTTTTCTGTACTCTCGAACCCGTGACTAGCAAGTTAAGAAGACAAAATATTTTTTTTTAAATTACAGAAAAATGTGCAGATTATACATATTGGATTTGATAAATTATCCAAAAGATTTTGATACATCTATTTCAGTTAACAAATACTTGTACAGTCATGGAAAAAAGTTCTTCCCCATAAGGCTTTAATAGGAGCAAGTAATGCAGGAGGGTAGGCAACACATATTGCACCCTTCGATGATCGGGTGATTTTGCCTGTCTTAACACCGAGAAATGTGTTCCACGCGAAGGTCAACATGACAGGAAAGCAAACAGGGTCACGTGACTATTGGCTACGTGGAGTGTTGTGCTTCTCCACGTCCCCAGTTCTTAATCCACATTGCAGAAAAAGTAGAGCTGCATACAATATATGAAAATAGGTTGTTTTCAACTACACGCTTAATTATGATTTTCCCAATTGTAAATCTATCAGACGTGTCTCCCGATTTAGTCGGGACAGTCTTTTACTTTGAATTCCTGTTTGTCATAGGCGTAACTTGACGGGAGCAGAAAGGGCATTTGTAACCCCCCCCCCCAAATCAGGTTTCTTAAAGCTGCTAAAACAGGAATTAAATACTATGATTTGACGCGTCCAAAAAAAGTATTATATTGAAAGATTTTTCCCAAATACGTAGATATCAATTTAATACTTTGAAAGTGTCTCAGATTTGTTTATTGTCACATCTTAGTGTGGCACAGGTCTACTACAAAAGTGGAATTTCGTAACAGAAATATGAACCCACTCCTTTTATTTCGTAGCCGATTTCATCTTGAAACTGAAATTAAGAATATTAGTTAACAATGTCATTGGTAAACAATAAAAAAATGTGTTAGACCCAATTCTTTAATACCTTATCATAATCTTTATCGCAAATTTAAATTTTGTTGTAAGTCCACTTTATGCAAAAAAAAAAAAAATAATAATAAAGTTCTTACCTGTGCTTGGCGCTACGCCATGAAGGCGTATAGGGGGTGTGGGGGTAACGCCCCACACTTTCTTGATTCGTTCGTGAGTGGGGGTGATGTGATCAGCATCACGCCGCCCCACACTTTCTTGATTCGTTCTTGAGTGGGGGTGATGTGATCAGCATCACGCCCCTGACCGCTTTTACCCCCCAGGGTTTCCCCCAGGTACCCATGTCATTCGACGCTGGGTGGGCGCTGGGGCCGCTTCCAACGTTAGAAAAGTTCCCGGGCTTGAACCGGCCGGGAATCGAACCCGGGGCCTATAGCATGGTAGTCAGACGCGTTACCGACTGAGTCACCGGCACAGATAGACTAATCTGAAGTGCATACAGTTTAAAGTGGGATCCGAACCACTATGTGCGATCACCTGGTATCGTACCCCAGACCCCTTGATTACAAGGCCTTACCACTACGCCATCAGTGAGGCGCACACAATCTTTGTATTTCGACCTTTTTAAACCTATATGTATCATATAAGAGGTTGTTTAACGTTGCTATGCCTCTATGGATTATATTTAGCAAGTATTCGAGCACATAGCGTCAGGTTTCATAGAATATAAGCTTCTCTTCCATGTTTATGGTTTCCTGTCTGCAGTAGAAAAACTGGCAGGTTCCCATAGCTTTTCTTTCAATAGTCTTCCAATGGTTGCATATCATATCACTCAAATTTGATTCATTCGTTTCGAACACAATCCCCGATGGCGCAGTGGGATCGTGGGCGCCTTGTAATTTAGGGATCCCGGGTTCGATACTCGGTGGAGGAACATAGTGGTTCGGATCCCCCTTTAAACTGTAGGTCCATTCACGATTAGCTTAACAGGACATAAAGTGGACTTAAGACACCAAATCAAGCAACCAACCCAATCCCGTTATTGTCCAGATTATCGAATCCAGAACCTTCGTCGCGAATAACATAAGGAGGAAGACAACATGAAATAACCGAACAGAAACAGAACCTAAAACCCACATCGGATAGATTGGATTAAGTCGACGATACAGCACGGGTTCTGAAATGAAAAAGAATACGAAAGTTGAAGGACCTCTATACGCACCCACTTTTCCTCCACTCAATGGGGAAGATATCCTTCTAGCTGAGAAGCCTTTACGTAGGAGTGCCCTGAGGGAACTTCAAGGCCACGACGAATAAGTGTTCTGCGTGCAATGACGGGACCAAAACATACGTCAGATAGCTGTGTTCCTCCTTATTTCGTACGCCATTGATAACTGGAACACGTGACCTCGTCTTTGGTAAAGCAGAAGCCTGCTTGCTTGCCACCACCCTTTGGTTCAGTGACCTTCGCCCGTAGTCAGCAAGAGTGAATGACTCACCATATACTTGTTGTCTGTGAGGCTACACAAGAATAGATATTTCGTTAGTGGCTGTAAGTATTGTTTCATCTGCAGTTATATCAGTTAACATTTCAATAGTTTCCTTCCTAATGGTTACGTTAGTGATAAACATGTAAATTAGTTCTCGATAGTGAACGTTTTATCTATTTGAACGGGGGATTTTTATACAGCCTGCATGTATTATTTTTTCCTGAAACAAGAAGAAATTCGAAGACGCAAAAAGAGTTGTATAAGAGTAGTTAACAAAAGGAAAAAAGAAGAAGAAAACGAAAATGTAAATGCTGAAATAAATTATGGTAGAGATCGAGTGAATAACATTTTGTCATGGGTCCTCCTCGATGGCGTAGTGATAACGTCGTCGCCTTGTAATCAGTGGATCCCGGGTTTGATACACGGTGGATGCACATAGTGGTTAGTATCCCACTTTAAACTAAAGGTCGAGTCCAGATTAGCATATCTGTGCACCAAACCAAAACTAAGAAAGAAATTGTCACAGTGCAAGAAAATTTCATGTTCAACCAGATACGAAACAAAAGGGAATAATATATTGCAGGTTGGAGTTCACATCTGTAGCATCTAACCAGCACAACTATGAATCGCAACATATCGTATCAGATCCATTTTTATTATACATGTATGATAATATAAGAGAAGTAGAGGAAAGAGAAAACCAAGCGAAACACGGACGCCTTCTCCAGAATTTCAAATCTCGTTACATAAGGTTCTGGGTTGGAGTCTAGAACAGGCATGACTTTCTTGTTCTTGCCCTTTTATCTGCTTCATTTCATCATAATTCATCGTTATGGTTTACCTGCAGGGGAAGAATAATGACAATAATTGTCAATACAAAGCCAATGACAAACAGAACAACTCGATTACGGAGGTGCCAAGAAGAAACGAGACTTTACAGTTTCTCCGTCTCTCGGTTTGTCGAATTGAAAATTGCTCTCCCGTTCTCGGTCTCGATTAGTTAAATTTAGAAATCGAAAATGTATGTGAATGAATATACATGTATTTTATATATTCCGGTTTTGTAGGAGATTTCGTGAGAGATGAAATAAGTACTCTTCCATCGTATTTATTTTTATAATTTTTATTCCCTGTTCGATGATCGCGACGATAAGGACGAGTGACCATTACATGAAATTGATGACAAAATAATCAAATACCCCCTACAAGGACGGTACTCAAACCCGGGAACTTTTGCGACGATATCGAATGTCAATCACTTAATGAGCTTGACCACCGAGCCTGCTTAATGTTGTTTCTGTCAGGTAATTCGTAATAATATCCCACATTCACTATCATTTGCTTCATAATTTATCTTATTGTTGTGATTAACCTGAATTCAAAGAATTAGTTGAAAGGCAAAAATGCAACATTGAATGTCTCTGATGTTACTTCGTGCCGAATAATATGACGTGGTATTATTATATGAATTTATTAATCATATAATTTGCCTATTCATTCCATTGATTGATCCCAATTGAGCACACAAAATATGCTATAATGTCCACTCCATGGAGGAGTGGTTAGCACAGCGCGCTACGATGCCATGGGTCCCTGGTTAGAATCTCGACTTGGGCGTGGGTGTCCTTGGTAAGTGTCCCTTCATCAATTTCATCATAGCATCACTCATCTTCATCGTCGCTATTTGCCAAAAGTGAAAGAATAGCAAATCTAAATAACAAACATCCAATCAAATCGAACATCTCTACCGATTTAATTCTATACGGTACCGAATTCCCACTTTATTACTGCATCTTAAGTCATTTTACAGCATCTCAATTGTTTTCCGATTCGAAAACATTTGGAATGTTGTTTTGTGCAGTTGATTGTGCATTGTTTCGTTGTTTGGATTGTTTAATTAACGTCGCATTAATTAGTTTTAGACCAATCGTGACGGGGGAAGCAAGAGCACAAAGAAAGCGAAACAAGGAAGAGACCACGGCTTTCTTTAAAGATAGCATCCCGTGAATACAACTCAAGTGACTGCAGAATATTATGAATAAAATTTATTTCGCTTTTTCCTTTTATTTCTGTTTCAGTTATTTTACTTCGCTTTTCTTCTACAACTCGCGTTACTTGTGTCGGTGAGGAAGAATTATAAACTCGTGAAATGGACGATGGTACAAAAAAATATATGCCTCTCCCACGGTTCGAAGCTGTCAGTACAAAATATTGTCTTATTTTTAAAATTTACGGGCAAATATGGTTTGTCACGTAGCAATTTTCGCTTATCTATTTCTCAAGGGGTTCCATTGCCTCTCTGATGTCGTAGTGGTAACGTCTTCGCCATGTAATGAAAGGCTTCCGAATTCAATACCAAATAGAGAGGCATTTGGTTCGGATCCCATTTTAATCTGTAGGTCCAGTGCGTGAACTGGACTTAAACAATTAACGTGTGGCATGTGGTCTGTGGTGAGAACCATCATTTCAGCGAACCTTCTTGACGATGACTCTAATATCACTTGAAAGAATAGTATTTCCTTACGAGTAGCTCTTGTCAAGAAACCAGTTCCTGAAATTTTCTTCTGGAGGCATCGTAGCACCCAGCTGTTTGTTGTGGCTGGGACACGAGTCATGTGACTCATGCTATCAAAGCTCAATCCTTCCCGAAAACTCAGAATCACCAGGCAAACTTAAGCGAATATTTTGTTATTTGGGTTGCATAAACAACAGGCTTTAAGACGTTACGAAATTCTACGTCCCGTGGCCCAGGTATTTTTTTCTAAGACTGTACATCAATAAGTATAAAATTAAAAACTTCCGCCATTAGTTTCTAACATAAAGGTTAGTACAGCAGCGTCTTTTTAAATTTTAATTGGCGTTTAGTCGATTACGTCATAATATTTAGTTTATCGGAACAATCAACTACACTCCTTTTTGTCATAACATATCCTTTAGTTTCCAACTTTTAACTTTGCACCTTATACATTTTTCTTTCTTTCTTTATAAATGATTTAACAAATTTATCAAATTAAGCAAGGCGTAACAAACGGCTCTTTTCGAAAAATTCCAAAACATTTGCCCTCAAGTTGAACAGGGAGCGTTTTAATTCTTCGTAAGAAATACATCGGTGTCGAAACATTCAAGAATGTGCCCTTTCGGTGTGTAAGGACGTTTTTAGATCGAAGCGACACGTGTCATTAGGAAACTAGTTTTCAGATATAAATGCAATCTTTCACACCGAAGCGACACTTTCCGCTTCTTGCTTGCGTTTCGCTCGGACTGTCCCATTTTGTCAATATCGTGCATATGCAAAACTCCTTGTCGCCTGTCACTTATCACTTCGTCGGAAAGCTCCATTGAACATTATTTCCTAGTTTTCGCCTATAACATCTTAGAAAAACCTCCGGAATAATTTTCAGTAAGGATTTGAACCTGAGACCTCTCATATGACTTTTTCTTTTTGCATTCCTCTAACGCATAGAAAAGCAATTTTGTTAAGTAGAGAAAACGGTACGTTCTAGATCACCCCCCCCCCCCAAATCTAACCATTTTATAGTGATCTCTTCAAGTGTAATTTCATCAAAAATAAAAAAATTAGGTGTTTTTCTAAGTGTAAAAAGTGTAAATTTGATTTTTGCAAAAGTACAACATTCACTTTTTATAGAGTAAAATTGCAAGATTTAGATAATTCCCCCTTATTTTTTTAAAAAATTACTTTTTTTCAAATTCTAGGTGTAAATAAATAACTATTTTTTTTAAAAAAATGTTATTTATTTGTTTTGAATAGGGTTGAATTTCAAAATCCAGATGTTTCTAATTTAAGAAAACTTTTTCTTAAGCAGCAACTTCAACCAAATTAAATATTAACACAAATGTTGCAAGAATTCTCATGTAACCTAGTTTTTACTCAGACAAATCAATAGTCTTGCATTCCAAACATTCCCGAGTGTGTGTGCGCGTGCGTGTAGAGATTGATGCACATTGACCTGTTAAGAATGTCATATCAATAATACTGGCTCGGGAATGTCATGACCTTCTCTCTTTTTACAAAGGGAGAGGGTCATGTGACTTGTGCTGTTTGGTTGGTTAAGGGGAATTTCCCGATTAATAGTTTTGTCAAGAGATTTTTTTTTGCATTCCAAACATACCTGAGTGTGTGTGTAGAGATTGATGCACTTACGAGTGTGTGAACATTGTGCCATTGACCTGTTAAGAATGTCACGGTGACCCCTGCTGACTAGTTGCCTATGAGTATAAATAGAAGGTTGCTGTCTATTATTCTCAACTTTGCTGGATTGGCAAGGGAACGCACTTGTGGGCGATAGAACCTGAACAGACTTCACCAGAGCATCGGAGACTTAAAGCAGATGATCTGGTGAATGAATCTAAGTAGGGTCATAGGTGTTTATGCAATGTGTAAAAAATATTTTTTTAATTTTTATGTTAACAGATTTTATTTTCATAATTTTTTTCAGGTTTTTATGTTATAGATATAAAACATGTACATGCTTGAATGTTACAGAGAGAGACAGTCTGGTGTTTCTTGCATGAACTAGCTATGCAAACAATGTTAATCATGCAATGTATTGCAATATTTGTATATCCCTATTGATTCTTTTCCTCGAGAACCAAGTAACATAGAAAGGTGTTCTCTATCATTTGATACCAAACTCGATAATAAAATAACAAGAAGAAAGAAATAATGCCCATGAATGTGTTCGGTTTTAAGAAACATAATCACCAAATAGAGTGAATTCCAGTAAACATGGATATCATTAGGGATGTTCATCGTAAACTAAGAAGTCTGGTTATTATTCATCTAAATAGTATGTGATATCAAGTGGATGAAGATACAGGTAAACAATTACATGTATTCAACAATAATTTATGGTCTCATAAAGTTCCCGTCACAGGGACAATTCAAATAAGTATCTCTCCATCTACTGCAGCAGTTCTACACATAGGTCGAAATTTGTACAGGATTAAACACAATAATATGATTCCTAACACAACATACGAGGTGGAAGCAGGTGATTTCCTCTATGCTGAAATAATTGGGGAGTATGATAAATTATTTCCTCTCTTCATCGAAATAAGAATAATCTATCCTCTCATGAATATATAAAAATACCAAAAACAAAACAACAAAAAAATAAAACAATGGATATATTTGGAAATAGAAGGCGACAAGAGATACCAGATAATTCCAGTGACATTGCCAGATTAGACGAGCTCTTAAGAAACTTAAATCAGATTTATTAATTTTACAAAATTCACTAAATTTAAATATACAAGCTGAGATTACAAATCTCCAAACTGAATTAATTAATCCCATAGTGAAAATTGATGGCGAACTTAAATCCCTACTCCAGAAATATACTAATTTAGCCTCAATAGACAATGTTCAAAATTTAGAAGAGAGCATGGCCAAGTCGAAAAATGAACTTAATAAATTCTCAAAACGCAAGAGCAATACGAATAGGTTAATGCTAGTATTCTCGAATTACGAGAGCAATTTCTATCTTTCGAAATTCCTACACTAGAAAATATTAAAACTGAATTAGAAACAGATAAGTTACACAGGGCCATAACAGAAGTTCAAGCCAAACTACAAACGTTGGAAGATTTTATCAATAATTTACCTTCATCTTCCGAATTAAATGCCATCGCACGCAGTGTTGTCAGTATCAAATTACAGTTGGAGACTTATGAAGATTTCGGGAAGATACAGGGTACCATAGCTCATATTGAAGACACTTTGACAACCATGAGAAATGAATTGACAAATGTACAGGAAACTCTGGAACATAATTCAACGACAGATTACCAAATTAGAAAACCTCAATACCGAATCTGAACTATCCTATTTTCATCATCTCATAGATGATATTCAAAAACAATTACAAATATTACAACAATCTACGCCTACACAAGATGACATACAACAACTTAAAGATGCTTTGAGCAATGTTGCAGATGCTACAGAGTTGGATGCTGTCAAACAAGCTTTGACCACACTTCAAAATACTGTAGCTAATTTACCCACTTCCCAGGAGTTAAGATCTGTAAAAAGAGCAGTAAATCGAATACTCAAGTAAGAGGACATCAAGAACATTCAAGCGGAAATTGCTGTAATTCAAGATACCATCACTACTTTGCCTACCAACCAGATAGTCAACGAACTTCATGCATTGTTTGAAGAAATTAGAAGTCAGGTACACGATCTTGCAAGCCAGAGTACTAAATTGAAACTTGTAGAAAGTTTACAGGAGATTATTTCTAACATTAAGCTACAAATTAGTACCCTCGAAACAAGTCAAGAATATGCTTTATCAAGTTTTACCTCACAACTTCATGATCTCAAAGAACAATTTAAACAATTAAATTTTGATGTGAAAATCAAACCCAGCTATGACCACCATAAACGAATATCAAGAATCAGTATTAACCAGATTAGAGGATCTTGAATTACGTCAATTTTTCACTGTTAAGATAGTTAGACTTGAGAGTGTAGCAAATGTACGAGGGCACTGGACTTATGTTAATGCAGGTAATGTTTACAAATTGTATCCCTAGAGTCAGTCTCATTTTTTCTTGATGATAATATCAGGTTTTTAAAATTTGGCAATGTAAAGAAGGGTAAACATGTGGAAGTACCAAATTACACCATACAGAGAAAATATGGTGTGTACAGAGCACTTCAGATACCTATTGCATATTGGGATGAATCTGCAAAGAAATATAAAATACATGAGGATGAACAATTATCTGGTTTTCATGTGGAAGCTGATGACCAATTATTATTTGAAGTGAAACAATTATAGTCCGAAAATAATCCATCTTATGTCATATTTTGTTATAGCACCCGATGTCAAGACAAGATATAGTTAATGAATTACATAAAGCAGCTCGTCGTAACTACAAACGATTGAGTGTGGTAACAAAAGGTGTAGACGATTTGTTTCAAGCTGATCTGATAGAAATGACCACAGGAACTTTAAAAAATTTACATAATATAAATCATGGTTACAAATATATGCTCACAGTTATTGATACATTCAGTAAATATGCGTGGGCTCTTCCTCTAAAATCCAAGACATGTACTTGTGTTACCGAGGCTTTAAAGTCGATATTCAGTGAGGGTAGGATATCAAAATATTTACAGACAGAGAGAGGAAAGTCCGGATTTTCCCGGACATGTCCTACATTTTAGCCTTATGTCCGGCGTCCGGGAGGAATTTGAAAAATATCACAAATGTCCTACATTTTGAGGTTCACATAATATTAATTAGGAAAATATGTAACAGAAAAAAGTCATGCAAATTACAAGTCTATGAACTCCGCTTCCAAACTCAATAGTGAAATTTATTTTGATTCAGTCATTGCACAAAAATAATGAAGTTTGTCTTGCTATTAAACAAACAGGAAAACGGAAGCAATTAATGAACAAAGTCTTGGGACCACTTTCTGATAACGTCACTGTTCAATGCCTGAGCAGAATTTCTTGCCTTAGGGTTTATACTGATGGAACAAGGTGTTGCTCATTATTCTTATTCAATATTCAATATAATTTGATTGTAAAGCATGGGTATAGAGAACAAAGTTATTCAGGTGTCTGACAGTCAAGAAAAAGTAAAAAATCAACAAGTAGGTCAAGAAGTTACTAAAAAGGCAATAAATTATTCTTGTGGTCAAGAAGTTTTGCTATTGATTGGTTGATTTAGTTTATTTTACTTCACTTTTTCCTATCCCATTGGCTAATCGCGAAGATTAGGATGAATGATGGTAATATAAGATGGATGAATGGATAGTAATAAACATATAGGGACAACCGACACAAACCCCACATAAGATTATACTGGCTGCGAGTCTAGACGCCAAAGCCTCGCTTGTCTGCCAAACACAGTTCAGGATGCATTAACACGAAATAGCAGATATAATTCTCTTCTTAAATTCAGCTTCAGTTTTCATCTTAACTGGCCCTTTGGTAGGGATTTTCATTAAATAAATATTTATTTTTTTAATTACTAATTTCCAACTTTACCTAAGTAGGATGTAGAAAAGTCCAGAAAAAGTCAAGATTTCTGGATGTATTACTTTGGTAGACACCATGTTATTGAACTAAAAACTACCCAAGATGAAACCATTTTAAATTCCAGTAATTATTTTTCATAAACTCTGTAAAATGTTTGGTATTGGTCCCTATAATTTCAACGAGTTTGACTGTCCACTTTAACATCAATATATAGTTTGACTAAACCTGAAATTTTGATAAAAATTGTCTCCTCCTCCTACAAGTAGTAAGAGGTGCATTGATTAGTATCATTGCAAGTTGAAATTTTGTATTTAAACATTCGTTGGGAAATATTTTTTTTTAAAAAAACTGAAAAGTGTTAATTTTCAACTACTTCCTAACGTGTTCTAAGAAATATGTATTATTTATTGAGAATGTGTTGCGTCCTACATTTTGACTTAATGTCCTACATTTTGGGACATGTCCTACATTTCTCTTACAGCGATCTGGTAACCCTAGATAGAAATGAGCACAGGAACTTTAAAAAATTTACATAAGATAAATCATGGTTACAAATATATGCTCACAGTTATTGATACATTCAGTAAATATGTGTGGGCTCTTCCTCTAAAATCCAAGACAGGTACTTGTGTTACCGAGGCTTTAAAGTCGATATTCAGTGAGGGTAGGATAACAAAATATTTACAGACAGACAGAGGAAAATAATTTTACAATTGCACATTTACCAAGTAAATGCAACAATATAATATTAAACATTATTCCACATACAGTAATTTGAAAGCTAGTATAGTGGAACGATTCAACAGAACATTAAAAAAATGCATGTGGAGGCAATTTTTTCTACAGGGTAACTATAAATGGGTACAAATTTTACCCGAGCTAGTTCATAATTATAATAATTCAGTACACAGAACTATTCACATGAAACCTGCTGAGGTAACCAAGTATGATGAGTCTAGGTTGATCTCTACTGTTTATTGTCAAAAATATAAATACACTACCAAGAAACCAAAATACAAAATAGGAGAACAGGTGAGAATTAGTAAATTTAAACATTTATTTGAATAGGGATTCACCAAAAATTGGAGTACAGAGTTATTCACTGTAGTTCAAGTTTTACCAGGGAATAGAAATACATATATCATAAAAGATAATTATAATAAAATATTGAAGCGGAGATTCTATGAAGAGGAACTTAGTAAAACCAAATATCCAGATACATATTTAATTGAGAAAATATTACGTAAGAAAAATAATGAATTGTATGTTAAATGGCTAGGACTGCCAGAAAGAAGTTGGATAGAGGCAAAGCAGGTGATTCTTTGACACCAACATGGAATGTGGCACAGCGTTTACCAGATTTAGTAGAAACTAGTGAAAAAAATGGGAAGTTGTTACCTGATAATATAAGATGCCTCATTGTAGGTTCCTCTGGTTGTGGAAAAACCACTCTGCTGGTAGATAATTTCCTGCTTGCCCCTAATTGGTTAGATTGGGAAAATAGACACCTGTATGTATTCTCTAAAAGTTTAGAACAACCGAAATATCAACAACTCATGAAGCTGTACGAGGGACTAACATAGTTACATTTGCATCAAAAATAAAACCTCTCAATGACTGTTCGAAAAATTCTGTTGTAGTTTTTGATGATGTCATTCTAGAAAATCAAAACGAAATCTGAAATTTTTTTACACAGGGTCGTCACAAAGAAATAGACTGCTTTTATTTAGCTCAAACTTATTCCAAGATTCCCAAACAGTTACTACGAGATAATACAAACCTAATTTGTACATACTAATTTGAAACATGTATGTGATGATTACGGGGGGGGGGACTTAATTATAACCAATTTTCAAAATTCTGTTCATTTTGTTGGAACAGCGATGATTTTGGATTAGTTACCATCGACATGACTAGAAAACCTAACAATGGAAAATTTAGAAATAAAATCAAAGACTTTTTGAACGTTGAAACGATATAAAATAACCTCTAATCAAAAAATAAATATGTCTATGTGATTACCTGACCAAACGATTCAAAGGTTGGAAATCTGAGAATCGAGTATTTTATGAACAACACAAACGTCAAGACCAACCAATTATCGATGCAATGAGTGGTCTTGGTAAAGAGATTAAAGGTGTCACAAAACAAAATAAAAATCTCATAAATGAATTGGTACCTCTTACTGCTAAAAATTATGCAGATTTTCCTCCTACACCATTATCTAGTATTCACACACCTCTGACCCTAACAACCACCTAAAGCAGCCTTAGAAGAACCAGAGAAAATCGAGTTATGTCCCTTGGCAAGGGATTACCTAAGTACTGGAAAATTTGAAAAAGATGAAGTGTTTGGATTGTATCCGACCATGGAGTCAAATGAGGGTGTGGTATGGGAAATTGGGAAATCTAGAGTAACATTCGAAGGGGACAACATAAAAATTAATCGAGCAGTGGGGACAAATACAAGAAACTTATTAAACCTATCTGGAACCAACTCAAAGCTGGTAGTGGTATCAAACAATACAATACTTTACCTAAAGAATTTGTGTGGGTAGATGATGTGAGAAAACTCATAGATAGATTGCTGGTTATAGCAGGGGAGGAAAATGCTCATAACAACTTTTACAACGAGAAAATGGGTATTGTAGACATAATTAGCAATAAACTAGCTCATTTTATTATAATTGATCCCAAAGGTATAGGATACTTAATTAAAATTATCAATACTCTACCCCCTAAATTCTGGAATGTATCAGAGGGTCGAGGTTTGGTAAATTATATTATTAATAAGCTCCCAATTGAGTTACACGTACCTGGTTACCAATACTGTGGTTCTGGGACAAAACTTGAGAAACGATTAAAAAGAGGGGACAGGGGGATCAGGCAGCCAGCCTGCCTGCCTGCCTGCCTTTGCCTGAAAAGATTCTGTGAGCTCTGAACTTTCGAAGTATTTGTTAACTATATGAAGTAAAAAGAATAAAATGTCAAAATAGGAATCTCTGTCCCTTATTTTCTAGATTTTATTCAATTCGATTACTGCGTATATTTATTCCCATTATAGTGCTTAAAGTAAATACTAGGCAGATCGGAAAGTAACGCACAATATTTTTTTTCTCCCCAGAAATTGCAGCTGGAATGCTGAAATTGTACGACGAGAGAGTTTGAAGTTTGCACCACAGAGGGTATTTTTTTCCCCTCTGCAGCTCTAGCGAGAGAAGCCTGAACTACGAAACAAACATGGCGCGCATGTTACTGTCGTCCACGTGTGAAGAGCAGCAAAGTGTGGTTCGATTTTTGTGAGCCAAAGACCATACACCGAGTGAAATTCACAGGGACATGCGTGGGGACGACTGTCTGGACCGTAGCAATGTCTCCAGGTGGTGTGCATTCTTTCAAGAGGGCCATGTGAACCTTAGTGATTCGCCACGCTCCGGGCGGCCGGTTACAGCTTCAACTCCGCAGAATATCCGCGCCATTGAGGCAGCAATTGTGAACGACCGGCGTGTGCACCTGCGAACCTTATCACATACGTTCAACATTTCCTATGGTGCGGTGTACCACATTGTTCATGACACGTTGAAATTTCGTAAAGTTAGTGCTCGCTGGGTGTCTAAGATCCTGACAGACCACCACAAGGGCCAGCGAATGATGACAAGCATGGATCACTTAACGCGTTACGCCGCAGAAGGGCATGACTTTCTGAAAGGAATCGTCACTCGTGATGAGTCGTGGGCGTACCACTACACGCCCGAAACCAAGCAGGCCTCTATGGAGTGGAAACATGCTGGTTCCCCAGTACGAAAAAAATTCAAAGTGACTCAATCTGCTAGGAAAGTGCTTGTGACAGTGTTCTGGGACATGTTTTGTGTGTTATTGGTGGACTTTGCTGAACACGGGACCACTGTGAATGCTGCAGTCTACATTAAAACTTTGGTTAAGTTGCGTCGTGCCCTTCGTGACAAACGCCGCAACATTCATGCTGATGGTGTCAAACTTCTTCATGAAAATGCCCGTCCTCATGTTGCTGCTCCTGTTCGTGAGAAACTCACCGAATTTGGGTGGGAGGTGCTCCAGCATCCACCATTCAGTCCGGACCTGGCACCATCGGACTTTCCTCTGTTTGGTTCCAAGAAGAAATTCCTGGCCGGCCAACACTTTGCGACAGATGCAGAAGTGAAATCAGCAGTCCGCAGATGGCTATACTCCAACCAAACGGACTTCTACGAACAGGGCATATTGAAACTGGTACCACGATGGGAGAAATGTGTTGAGAAACTTGGTGACTATGTAGAAAAGTAGGTCAAAGATGTCAGTTCATTTGTGATTTGTTTGGTTTTTGTTACATATTAAACTTTTTGCGAAAAAAAATATTGTGCGTTACTTTCCGATCTGCCCACGTATGTAGAAACAAAAGCGAAGAGTTTTAATCACAGAATAATTGAACGACGTAACTTGCCTTCATCCTTCGGATCAAACTCATAAACTGGCGTAATTTGTGTGACTATAATAATCTTGACGATTCACTGCTTCGAGCTTTGACTTTCAAAACTGTCTGTCTTGTTTTTTGAAAGGAGCCACTGAAGTAATGCAGTTCCCTGATTTCATAAAGGTCTCTGCCTGAACAACACAAACCCAAATGGCAAGAAAAGGTAAGCTTACAGACTGGCAGGTGAAACCCCCCCCCCCCCCACCCCCCCGCTGTGCTGTGAGGGGCACCTCAAATGCGAGAACCACAGTCTACAGTCTGGAAATCCTCGAACTTTCAGAACGCGAGGAAACCAAATCCTTGTATTTATTGTTATAAAATTATGTAATTTCTGTTGAAAATATTGGGTAAATGCTTGGAATTATCTATGTAAATTCACGACACTAAGATGCACAATATTGAACCTAATTGGTATAATGGTTTAAAACTCTTCAAACGTCCCATTTAAAGCTGCTTTCACATCCAATTAATGCTGCATTTCCAATTTTTTGTACACCAAACTAGAAACCCAAATTGATATTTGATTCATTACATCACTTCGTGTATTCTTCTAGAAAAGCCTTGCAGAGTATCACCGAAATTGGAAGCATATATTGGGAGTTTTTTTTTCAATAGAATAAGAAGCAGTTATCAGCTGTTGAGAGAAACATCCAGCCAAGGCTTAAGTTCCTTGAATGTAGGAACTTACGTACTTTACTGTAATATGCTTATCCTATTGTGCAACATCTTACACCATTTTTCTGAATAGTGGACACTTCTTAATAATGGACATCTATTTTTCCCCCAGGCCTGTCCGTTATTGAGAAGTTTTACTGCATTATTTTCTTTCATTGATTCAGTTTGATTTACGTAAAAGCAACAGAAGATTTCAAGTTGTGGCTTATGTGCTTTTTCCTGAACACCCTGGAATTGACTCATAGGCATTCTTCATTCCAACTGCCTTAAGCCTATAAGAATCGTTTTGTACAAGACAGTAAATCTATGTAGTGGAGCGTTTGGACTACATTGGATTTAAGCCACCAAGAGGCATAATTCAATGAGAGCCTTATGATAAATCAGGTCTCAGTTTCATATGTAATATCGTTTTTAAATATTGTATGAGAGGCATTCAAAATATTTTGCTGGGAAATTCTACTGTACACTGTACAGTCAGATGCATAAACAATAACAGGTAAATCACCTACCGCCATGCTCATTTACTTCGTTTTAAAGTTTCACCAGTACAACCATTCCTTAACCCTTTCTAGACAAGTGACAGGCATAACCCATCATACAATTTCTGTCGAATAAGAAGGTCATAGGTCTTCATTCACTATAAAATCCTATTGTGAATAAATAACTGGCTATAATTGCACTGCGTCTCTTGTGCATGTGCATCTTTCAAATTTCAACAGCTAGATGTTACTTTTCTTTGTTGCTGAATTCTATTGTACTCATGTTGAATTACATTCTGTTTTCTTTTATACTCTTGAGAATAGCATTAAATTATTTATATGCAAATTGTGTCAATGTTTTGCAAGAATTCTGCTTTGGATTTTGCAGTTCTTGACAATTTTGATTCTAATACGAAGATTTTATGTTATTTTCATTAAATAATTCTATCTAGGTATATTACCTATTGAAAATATATTTTTAGTAACTTTTATACAATGTTATATTTTCTTTTACTTTCAAAAAATGTAAAAATTCATAAATGTGAAAGATTTACATAAAATATGACTTATTATATATCTCTTGAAAGAGAATGTGTTGTAGATTTGAGAAAGAAATGTTAAATAATGATACACTTAAACATACTTTCTATGAGATTTTCTGAGAAACAGCAAAAAAAACATCCATCTCCTGGGGAAAACTCAGTATTTAAAGGCTTGTCTGGAAAGGATTAAAAACATTGGATGTAAGATAAAATAAATTAAGTGAGTAACCATTAATTTATCTGTTATAATTTATATAGTATTCCCTATAATATCAATAATATTCTTCTCAACATCAGCAGGACAGATTTTTGTATGAGACATACGTATTATGACACTGTATTATAACCTGTTACCTGAAAAGGGTCACATATAAGCTCCAGCATGGTACTGACTACATCATCACAATGTATAAATATGAAAACTACATTGATCTACTTTCAAATTCTCACAGCTTCCAAGATGAGACCCAGGAAGAAATAACTTTCCTTATTGTCGTAATGTTACAATAAACTAGCAACAAATAAAAACACAAAAACTCGGTAACAAAATTTTATTTCAGCCTTCCACTTGATGATTTTACACACATTAGAATGTGTACCAAGCAATCAAATTTTGTCACAGCAACAATATTCTACTTAATAACTTTGTACAGTTTTGTATGCATATAATTGGAATCAAACTTTGTTGTATTAACAAAATCCTACTCTAATTATTGTTTTGTTTTATTATTTTATGTACAAATAGATTCACAAAAGTGGAAATAACTTTGTACAGGGGATTTCTTGTATCACATTTTATATTAGCCAATGTCACGACTAACATTCAACCACTGGCCGCTAGACAGTGGAAATCTATTTTGGCCCCAACATTTCCTCGGGTTTCACCCATTCATTGAACTGTTCTTCAGTCAGGATACCAAGCTTAATTGCGGTTGCTTTCAGGGTGCTTCCTTCCTTATGGGCAGTCTTTGCAATCTGAGCAGCCTGTGGTAAAAATAGACAAGAGGATCACATTACAAGTTTTGCTTATATCAGGCAGTATTAAAGTTCCCCTACTCTGAAGCCTGTTCGAAGCATTGGTTTGGAGTGAAATTTGGTGTACAGGCTACGGAGACTGTGAGGAAGTAAATACCGATGACAAAAATAGTTCGAATTTTCACCACTAGGTGGAAATGTGGTGCTGAAATAACAATGACCAAAACTAGGACAAACAAAATTTTACTTTTAGCTTATGTCAGTACAAGCAGTGTTTAATATGCATGCCATCAACGTGAATGGCCTTTTGGAAGCATAAGGCTTGATTCACATCTACACTCAAGCAACACTCAGGTCACTGTTCCTCACACTCCACTCACAGTCCACACTAGCGGTCAAGCTTCGCTCCGGTCAAGGTATGATCAACAGGAGTCTGGTTTCTTCAGAGTAGACCGATTTTTCTGTATAAAAAGCCTGCCGATTGTGCTAACTACAATGTTTAAGAGATTTTCAAGGACGGACTTGTCTGTTGACATTAATTTGAAGAAAATAAAGAAGAAAAAGAATTGCGAAAATGGGGACTGATTGATTTGGTTGATTTTTTTAGTTTTTCTCTTCGGCAAACTCAAGCTTCGCCCTCTCACGCTCCACTCAAATATTCCTTCCACCTGATCGTGACCGAAGTGCAAGCTGAGTAAAGCAAACCTTGACCGGACCGCTAGGTGTGAATGCTTTTATTTAAAAATCATTCAACAATATTTGACCGCACCGTGAGTGGAGGGTGATCTGGGTGTTACTTGAGCGTAGATGTGAATTAAGCTTAAGACAGCATGATCAATGGTCCCATGAAGCTTTTCCTAAGATGTTGTTTGCTGCACCCAGATTTCAGTGCGCATTTCCAACTGGTGATGAAAATTTGAATTTTTTTATTTTTTATATCACAATTCGCTTCCCCATCGTCTCCATAGATTCTATACCAAGTTTCAATGCAATCAGATGATTCGAACGGGCAACAGAGGGCTCTGATTAGGGCAACTTTAAATATGGTCAGTGTGGGTGTAGGTGTGGGAAAAGGGGTCATTTTTGTTGACATTAGCAACATGGTATATGTTGTGTTTTCAATATTTTTGGAATGTAGGTCAAGGTTTTAACAGTGACAGATTTCCAGATGTCCACATACATTCAGTAGCAGCTAAACTTATATTAATTTTCAGTTAAAAAGGTAAAGATCTCCACAATATCAAATAATGTAGTGGACATCACAATCAGCTGTGCACTTAACAAATTCATACCCACTGTCTACGGAAAACCAAATGCAGGCAACCAGTACATACAAGCTCTCTCTAGCCATTCCCCCAAACTAAAAGCTAACGTGTGGCTGAACGTTTATCGAAGAGCCTTCTCCTACTGCTGCAGAGAAGAGGATCTACGAGAAGAGATCACTGAAATACTCCTGAAACATGGCTACACAGAAGCACAACTTTCCACTTGGTGCAGTAAAGTGGAAATACAGGTCAGGCACCCTAACCAGCCACAATCAACCTCCAACAACCAATATAAATGGTTTGCCTTCCCCTACCATACCACCACATCCAACCGCATATCCAAAGCCCTTCTCCCATATGGCATCAAAGTAGCGCACAAACCCAATGCCAAAATAGCTGATAAACTAAACAAACACAAACGGTACTTCCTCTTCCCCTTGATAATCAAGGTGTATACGATGCAGAGTGTGAGTGTAAGGCACATTACATTGGCAGATCTGTCAATGAAATAATCCAACAGCACCTATTAGATGCAAAAAAAGCCCAACCCACTACTGGTCTTGCCAAACACATCAAATACCATAGTCATAAAATTCAAAAGGTACAAGTCACACATACTGCCCACACACTCGTAGACACCAAAATCAAGGAAACGCATGCCATAATGCACTTCCCGCACGAACTGAACATCGATAACGGACAGGCACACCACACTTGGATTCCCCTACTACAACAGTTAACACCGGGAAATAGCAGCAGACGACACAGGCGAAGACATACATTTAACAACAGCGCACCTAGTGGCGGCCGGAGAACTACGAACAAAAGACGCACGCGAAGCAACAGTACAGTGAGTTCCAACGAGGATGGTGGCAGTGGTCACTGAAATTAATAGAACAAAGTAGAAAAAACAGTTTCGTGGATAAAGTGAGTACTAGTTTCTCCATATTTATATACTCCGGCGTCTCTTTTCCCAATTATGAATGAAAATGTAGTGTTGATACAATGGAACGTCGATTTTACATTTTTCATCGGATCAATTTGAAAGAACTTAAAATGCATGAAAATGTACAACCTGGGAAAAATTATAGAATTTTGCTCTATTGGGACCACGAATGTTGAATGTATAATATGGGAAAATGTAAAAAATGGGCAACGTAAAATCAGGGTTTCAATATATTTGTCAAAAACTGGAATGTGAAAATAAACCCAAGATTTTACTTTAATGGAGATTTCTAGGGCTCATTAGATATCACTTTGAATGGATACCAGTGTCAAAACTTACAAATTACTTAAATTACTTAAAAACTCATACCAACTTCTTGAAAACTATAACAATTTTATGTTGTTCACAATGTACAACCTGTGTTCAATAAATACGGTGATATTGAATGAATGATTTCATGATTTATTTGCAGGAAATGCAGTACATGTATGCACGAATACAGCTTATTGTCCTTCAAAATAATCGCCTCCAATGGTAATGCACTTCTGAGAACGCGTGTCGAGGTCTTTCATACTTTGGGCGAAGGCAGCCTGTGGGATGCAGTTGAGTTCAGCGTTGACATTGCCTTGGATGTCGGCAATGTCCGAAAACCGTTGTTCTTTTAAGTGTTTCTTCCCTTTATTTCTTCTTCCACTTTCTTTCAGGGATCTCTCTCTCTCTCACTCTCTCTCTCTTTTTCTCTTCTTCCTTCTCTCTTTCTCTTCCCTTCCTCTCTCCTCTTTCTCTCTCTAACTGAAGGAGGAGAGAAGAAGGAAGAGGAATTCCTTCTTTCTTTCTCTCTTCCTTTCTTCGAAGAGGGAGAAAGAGAAAGTGAAGAAGAAAATGAGAAAAAGAAGTTTCCTCTTCTTTTTCTTCAAGGAGAGAAAGAGAGAGAAGAAAAGAGAAACATTTCTCTCTCCCTCTCTTTCTTTCTCTCAAGCGAGGGTAAAGGAAATAATCGGCAGGGGCCAGATCTGGTGAATAAGGGGGCTGATGGAGTAAACAACCTCCTTACGTGCCAGGAACTGCTGCACGGTTATGGTGGTATGGAGGCGTGCGTTATCGTGCAGCAGATACCAGGATCCATTTTCGGTATACTGGGGGCGCACACGTCTGATTATCTTCAGGAGGCGATCCAAAATGTTCACGTATGTGGCCACATTCAATGTCGTGCCTTCTGGCAGGTATTCTTTATGAATGATCCCTCCAGCATGAAAAACGGTAATCAGCATTGTCTTGAGGCGCAACTTTTCGCACCTAACCTTTTTGGATTTCCGTGACCCTGACGGAAGCGCTTGTACCACTTGTAAACACACTTTTTCCATACACCTGGCGCAGCATGTCGTGACATTCCCTTGGCATTTTCCCAAGTTTGAAGCAGAATTTCACGTTCGTACGTTGCTCCATTTCACCCATAAGAGCATCGCTTCACTGCACCTTACTTCCACAACACACACACACAAACTACACATCTGAACAACCACACGGCTTCGCGAACGATGACTGACAGACCTAGGGGTTCACTGTCCTGACCGTCAACCAGTAGTACCAACTACATCGCACGTCAGCAATTCATTCACCATATTTATTGAACAAACAAAGGTTGTATATTCTTTTAGCCATGAATAGGCATCCTTACCCCATCCCTCTTCCTGCTGAAACCACAGTGCATGCCAAGGTTGATAAGTCGAAAGCTTTAGCACATCTTTTTCCTCTGCTCGTCAATTCTGAATTCTGAACGGGACTGGACTGGTTCTTTCGCCACCCACAGTCAAGGGAACAAGGGAAGAACGTCCACCTTCACCACCCTCCGCCGCCTGTCCTGTTTAATGGAGGGAAAGTGGCAAGAGGCTTTGCAACTCATAACTAGCCTTCCTTTGTAGGTGTGTAATACACCCATATATTTATGGTTGTGATTGATTTACGTTACCTTGCATTTCTGCCACTTTTGGCTAATTGCGATGATGAGGACGTATGGTGATAAGATTAAATGGATGAAAGGGCACTTGCAAACAAATGTGGACAACACAACATGAGCCCCAACGGAGGACTAAAATGGCCCTGAGTCCCGAATGCAGAGCCTCATTAGTCTGCAAACTGCAGTCCAGGGTGTACTACGTGCAAGGGAGGTGGCACTTTGACATCTTCAAAAAGGGTCACCCGTGGTTTTTCCTGTTGGGAGAAACAAAGGATCTTTAAAGGAGCCGAGAAGAGTGTAAGTGCTTAACACCAGATTTGAATTGCGCCATTATCTTGTTGTTGGGTTAGCAGCACTGTTCTTACATATGATTGATTGATTTGATGTTTTAAGTCCACTTTATGCACAGTAAGGCTAATCGGGACTGGACCTACAGTTCAAAGTGGGATCCGAACCACTATGTGCCTCCACCGGGTGTTCTTACAAATGCTTGTGGCCTTATTTTAATGATGTGAATACTGAACACTTGCGGTTCCAGCAGGATGCGCTACCTGCCACACGTGCCTTGCTGCACAACAAATTTCCGGGACGAGACCTGTCACACAACAGCAGCCAGAACTGGTCACTGAGGTCATGTGATCTGACACCCTGAGACTTCTTCCTTTGGGGCTATGTGAAATCTCAGGTTTATGAAAATAATCCCTGAATCCTACCAGAAGTCAAGGAGGAAATTCGACGTGCCATTGGCGAAATCAAAGAGTGCGAGTCATCAGTAATTTCATCAATAGAATGACTACATGCAGAGCAAGTTATGGGGCACATATGACAGATATGTATTTTTATACTTGCAACATGTTACCTTTGCAATGATGTAGAAATATATGCCATTTCATGAAAATAAAATAATTTTTTCACGTTATTAAATACAGCATTTTTGTTGGGACACCCTTTATAATGTATATAAGTATTCTATCCCAACTATATCACAGGTTCATATACTAAATAATAATCGTAGTAATACAGAAATTGCAATACTGAGATAGTGATACCACTTGGGACGAGCTGGATTAATACAACTAACAAAAACACATGTTGTTAGATGATACCTTAACGGACAAACTTATTACTACTACAAATTTCATTCTCCCTTACCTTATCGTAACCAATATGAGGATTCAAGGCAGTAACAAGCATAAGAGATTCATGGAGCAACTTGTCTATCCTCTCTTTATTTGGAACTATTCCAACAACGCAGTTGTCTGTAAATGCCTTGCAACTGTCGCCCAGCAACCGGATGGATCTGAAAGGTAAGGACTCTTCTCAGTGCCTACGCTGATGAGCAGGATACACAAAGTTACAGCAACCCTCGTTTAAAAACTTCGGAAAAATGGCACTATATTACTACGAGTTGTAAGTGGTATTACATACTATACCAAAAACAAAAAGTTGAGTCAATACAAATACAACTTTATAGTTATTACAAACTAATTTAAATACTTAAAACAGCTTCGTTTCTCATCAGTGGACTATTGTTAATCACTAAAAATCTGAAAATATTTCAAGCTTGGGCAACAAACTAAGGGGTAAACTGATTTCCCCTTCCTCCCTCTCCCATGTCTAGTCCAAGTCCTATGACTCAGCAGTCTCAGTCTGTAGTAACTGCAAACATTACAAACAGTTCAAATTCCTGTTTTTTATCTTACACTGAAAACGTTAAATTTTAATTGACCATGACTGGAACACAATCATTTTCAGGCAAGAAATATGAAATTATTGTTATTTTATACAATAATTCAATTTTAACCACTTGTAACAAGAATACAACTTAAAACACTGCATTTTTCTATTCCAAATTTAGCTTCAAAACACAATGCATTATCATATATGATCATTTTTGTACACTTGTACACTGTATTTACAAGTGAATACATGCAAAGAGTATTTTAGGTTAAGGACAGCCGATCTAATACTGGATTTGTTATCCGAATTGCTAAAATTTTATCCACTTAAAAATATACTTGTAAGTGACCAAACTTTGTATTTCTATTTATCCTCCCTTGTGACATAGTTACATATGAGTAGAAACAAGTGTGAGAAATGTTTAATGAATACATATGAACAGGCTCAGCATGCTACACAGAATATATATAATTTTCACAGTTTAAATTCATTTTGTTTGTTATTAATTTAATAATGTGAAAAAAGAAGACTCAAGACCTTGGATGCAAACCAAATGCCAACTGAAAAAAAAATCGGATAGTATTTTTGTACATGCATATAATTGATATGTTCAATATCAATACCTTGGCCAAATTTTTTTATTTTCATTTTGGTTATTTTATTGGCTGGTATCGATAAATAAATTCCAACCGATACTTTCCGATACAGATCCCACTGGTATATATACAGGGTGAAGCATTTTTGATTACAAAGTTTGAAAATAATATACTCAGCCTTAGAGACAATGAAACTCCAAAAATGTGATATCACCCTTTTTACTACACTTGCCCATTTGCATACATGCCACATAGACTTTACTACTGCGCTTTGTGTGCATTTGCTGCAGTTATTTGTGAAACACTATGTCTGCCAAATGAAAACTTTTTCGGACATTTTTGAAAATGGAGGGTTGGCTACACTGCGTGGACGTGTTTGCAACCAGAATGGGAAGTGTGGAAAAGCTGTAGGAACGCATCAGGGAGGAAACTGAGCACATAACCCCAGATGTCCTTGACCGTGTGATGCAAAGTGTCCGTAATCGTCTTGTGCAGTGCATTGCTAAACAGGGTGGTCATTTGGCAGACATAGGGTTTCACAAATAACTGTAGCAAATGGACAAGTGTAGTGAAAGGATGATATATTTTTGGAGTTTCATTGTCTCTAGGACTGAGTATATTATTTTCAAACTGGGTAATCAAATATGCCCTGTGCATCGGCATTGGTATCTGCTCAGCTCAAGTTATTTTACACAGCTTTTCTCTCTCTTAGGTTAATCATGATGATGGGGATGAATGGACTGATGAACAACTAAGCTAACAGACGTAGATGGAACGAATAGAATGATACTCCCATTAGGTTCATGGGTTTTGTAGCATGTCACTCTGACCACTTCAGCCATGTAGGGTAAAATCTAAGAGAACTTTTCATACCAAAGATCCAGAATGCGAAAAAAATCAGCAAAAATAGAAATTTTGACTTTTCAGTAAGGGGATAAAACATTACCAATTCTGTAAACAACTAAATGGGGCATGAAAGTGCCATAAAATTTTTTCTCTAAATTTATTATTTGTTCTTGTTTTGGGGCCTCAAAATGTCGGTTCGTGAAAATGGAATTTTCGGACTATATTTTGAATTTATTTTTAAAACTTGTAGTAATTATTTTTTCGCCAGACAATATAATTGTGCTAGGTAGACACAACTTCTCAGTAATGAACAGAAAATGAACACATATTTGAATTACAATAAAATATAATGTTTTTATTTCTAACTTGAAAATACAAAAGTTATCTTGATTGATTTAGTTTATTTTACTTCGCGTGTTGTGCCTCTTGGCTAATTTGCGAAGATGGGGATGAGTGATGAAATGATGAATGGACATTCACAAACAACCAAGCCCGAAAAGGATTCGAACCCGGGACCCTTGGCATCACAGCACAATGTGCTAACCACTCGGCCACAGGGTCTGTTCGTCCCGCGACAATTTATAAAGCAAAGGGTACTTTAAAGTATTGTGAAAATGGTACGGGAGAAAAGTTTTGCTACTTTTTGCTGTTTTTGACAAATTTAGCTTATTTGTGAACGTGTGCTCCATTGTTAATGGGTCAGCTGGCATCCCTGAATCAAGCGTGGTCACGTGTGCGCACGTTAGGGGAATAGGTTGTCTCTGATTTCGCTATCAGCTGATGCTTAATACTACTTAATATAAAAGTAGTGCAGTAAACAGAATTTTATTAAAACGTCCCCAACAACCCCTAACACCTTCCAAAACCTTCATTAACACTTTCCCAAAAATTTTCCCCAAAGACTCGGCTATGTAAAAATTACCCAGAAGCAAAATTACTTCGTAAATCCGAGTTATAATTACATTAGAGCATTTGATTATCAATATCTTTATTGGTTAAACTGATTGTATTCATCTTGAACATCTTTATTGTATTTGACAATTGATAAAAATGAGAGAAAAGATCATGTTTGAATACCAAGCTGAAACGCAGGAGTGCACGTGTGGGTGAAATTTACACAGGCGATGTTTCTACGGCCCTGTGAGGGCAACTAACGAAGCCTCATAGCTGAATCAAGGTCATGACATTAGAAAGTGTTTACAGGAAAGGTAATGAGAAGAGTCGCGTCAGGCACACTCATTGGTAAAGATGAAAGAAATATTTCAAAATCTTTTGGGTCATTTTTACCCATTCACGTGTCCTTGCAGGTTAATGGCGATTGTGTGTCATAGAAATCCACGAAACATTATTCCTTAAAAATCTGATAAAGATAGAAATTATCAGATTAATCATTTGTTTCATTCGTGTTAGATTCTATAAATTTTAAAAATATCGCTTAAGATTGTGTTAAGACCTTTAGTGTTGATGTGTCGTGGTGCTGCAGCAAAGTATTTTAAGGATATGAAACTGTTGCTGAAAAGAAGATAATTTTCTTAAAAACAATTTCAGTAGTCTTTTCAAAAAATGTGGTGTTTGTAGTTGCTTTTTATTCACTCTATGCAATCTCAAAAGCAGATTATTAGTTTTGAAGAAAGTAGCGACAGAAATAATAAGCGATAAACTGAAGAGCTTCGCTGGGAAAATACGTCTGAGGAACTCGCATTCACAACCAAAGTACATTTAAAAGAAGAAGGAAAGATATTGCAACTAGTAAATAAATATTATTTAATGCCTTAAAAGATATTAATTTATCTTGAAAGTGATTTGATAGGAAGTCTGTGTTCCTCGCTTTAAACATTTATTGCACATAAATTCATTTTAACAATACTTCTTGCATTTATTGGGTTGGTGCGAATGAAATGTCCGCTCTGATGTCTAGTGGGAAACTCACCTCAACGAAACAACACATGGATTGACTCAGGTCACGGGTCTAACGTCATAAACTCTGTATATGTCCAGCAAACAGGCTGGAGCACCCAGACAGTCAGGAGGCAGTGTGTTGCTGAACAGGGTCGTCTGAAAGTGCACCATGGAGAACACACAATTGCGAGTGATTTGTCTTTACGAATTCAAACTCGGACATTGTGCTCAGCAAGCCGCTAAAAACACTAACAGTGCATTTGGGCCAGGAATGGTAAATGAACGCGCCATTCGCCGCTGGTTTGTCAAATTTCGTTCCGGTGACACAGCATTGCAAAATGAACCCCGTGGCCATCGACCAACATCATGTTCGGATGAGCTCCTCAGGAACGCCGTGGAAGCAGATCCTCAAAAAAGTGTTCGTGCCATTGTAGACGAGTTAGGCATACACCATACCACTGTCATTCGGCGGCTCCGTGCGATCGGTAAAGTGAAAAAGTTGGACTCATGGGTACCACATGATTGACACCAGTCAACAAGACTCGCCGTCTGGAGGTGTGAAGTTCTCTGAGTGTAAGGAATAACCGGGATGAGTTTCTGCATCGGATTGTCACTTCAGATGAAAAATGGATCTGCTATGACAATCGTAAACGATCAGGACAATGGTTGGATCATGATCAACGTCCAGGGTGGTTTCCGAAACCACCTCTCCACCCACGGAAGGTTTTGTTGCTGGTATGGTGGTCGATGGTGGGTGTGATCCATCATGTCTTTCTCAGGCGAGGTGAAACCATCAATGCAGATCGTTACAGTGCTGAACTCCATGAAATGCACCGCAAACTTCGTCGCAAGCATCCAGCAATGATCCACAGACATGGTGTCCTCATGTTGCACGACAATGCTCACCCACATGTCGCGCAAACAACGGTGCAATCTCCATGAGTTGCAATATGAAACCCTTCCTCATCCAGCGTATTCTTCCGACCTCCCTCCCACTGACTACCACCCCTTGCGGCATTTCTATCACTTCCTGACAGGGAAGACATTCGCTGATGATCGGGCGGTGCAACATGCCGTTGAGGAGTTTTTTGCGTCGCAGACTCCAGACTTCTTTCGCCATGGAATCCAATTGTTGGCTGAGCGATGACAAAAGTATGTGGCTGCAGACGACGACTATTTTGATTAACCAGGTATTGTAGTTTTGATTTTTTTTGGGCCTTTGGCAATGACGCACCTGGGCCGGACATTTCATTCGCACCAACCCAATATTATTACTATTATAATTATTATTGTTATTATTTTATTACTATCATTATAACCCTTATTTTGATTATTTTTGTTATTTAATCTATTTCTGGAAATGTATTGCGGTTTCCAAGTGTATTGTTTAGTTTTACTGTGGTTTCAAGTGTGCACTGAAATAGGTCAAAAATATACTATTTGTATAAAAATCAAAATAATCAATGTCATGTGAATTCTGTGGACCGAAAGTATGAATTATTCCTTAAAATTGATAATCTTACACATTTGTATTGATTTAGGGGTCAAAAAGGGAGCTCCTGATTTCTTTTTTTTTTTCATTCCGGATCACTGTGCAAAGTGACAAGCGACACTTGTATCTTGGGGGAAAAAAAAACAACTTCAGAAATAAATGCAATCTTTCATACCGGAGTGACACGGTAAGTTGTGTAAGTCCCTTGTCACTTGCACATCACTTGGTTTGAGCAGTTTTCTCAATCGTGTGCATCGGGTTGGCTTAGTGCGTTGATCATGCATATGTAGTGAAGACTGCTTTTCTAATTCTGGAGCATGCAGTTTGTGGTCATGTCGCTTGTTACTTTGGTCTGAAAGTCCCTAAGACTTACAACCAGGGACGTGCAGGATCCTGAAAAGTCAGTACCAGGATTGGGAAAAAAATTCCCATCCAAATCCCAACATTGGGAAATGATTTCCCGAATTTTCAGGATCCCGAACAGTAAGCAATTTTGAAATGGTCATATTTAAAAGTAGATAATTCTTGATATTTTTTGCATTGTAAGTGTCTGTCACTTCTTGGAATTGTTAGTTTTCATAATAATAATAAATAAATAAAGGGGGGGGGGGGAATGAAGTGTAGTATTTGAGATTTCCAGTGTAAGGAAATTTTTAACATTTCCCATCCCAATCCCGTGCACACCAAAACTTTTCTGTCCTGCACACCCCTACTTACAACATGTAAGAGGAAGCGAGGAAGACCTAATAAATTAACCCCTAAACAGAAACATTGGTCTGTGAGACCTTTAGTGTTTTGTAGTTCTAGTGTGGCAACACTGATTGAGCTGTCTCTCCCCACTCTACAGTACCTTATTATCAACCACTTGCCTACAGTCTGCACATGTTACTGCTCAGTTTGTGACTGTTTGTTACGAGAGACTTATTATTGTTTGAAAACGTGCAGGTCTAACAGACCGGGTGTTTCACATTATGTATTCAATGCCAAGGTTGGAAGTGATTTACATAATACATTTTCTTAGTTTTGTTCCCATGTAATTTTAGTTTTCAATAAGTTTGAGTTGTTAATCATGATTTTGGTCTTTTATTGTCTAAAAAACTTTAAAAAATGTAATAATAAATATTAAAAAATAAGGTCTCTCAGACCGGATGTTTCTAATTATGAAGTAAAGACCTATGTTTCTGTTTAAGGGTTAAGATGGGTGGATGAAGTAGATGAGGATGTTCGGAAGCTCCAGTATGGAAATTATAAAGGTGTGGCACAAAGTAGAGACAAATGGAGACACATCACGGAGGAGGCCAAGGTTCACCAGTGGACAGTAGCGTCATAAGAAGAAATGACCAAATGTTGTCATGTGTGTTACTATTGTATGTGTATTATATCTTGAAAGCACCAGCCTAACTATTCCACATTACATGATCAAGGAATTATAATGTACCTCAGAACATTAGACACCATCATAGGTTTGAAGACATTCAGTTCAAAGTGACCGTTACTTCCGCCAACGGTCACAGCTACATGATTTCCCATCACCTGTGCAGCAACCATTGTGATGGCCTCGCATTGGGTTGGATTTACTTTTCCTGAAAAAAGAAAAACAAACTACAATTTATCAGTGAAGCACATCATGCACTAAATCATAAAGTTTTTGTTGACAAATATGTATCAATTCTGCATGTCTTTCCTTTGTTATTCTGGGGAGTCTTCTTACCATATGGTACCAACGGCACCTCTGAAACTTATCCCAAGAAACCATCCACTCCGTTAATCAAAAACTATCAATACCATGACACTATATAGTTTCATTTTAATGTTTTAAAAGAAGAAACATATAAGCAATAGAGTACCATTCAGAAGTTCTACGGAAAAGGTACCATTTCTATTCCCGTTTTTCTGATTGGTTAACTGTGAAGTTGTCCCGCACCGTGGCCATGTGGTCTAAGGTGCAAGTTTTGGGCTCCGGCTATGGGATGCGAACAGGTTCAAGTCACTGGGGGGCAGGGGTGCCCCCCCCCCCCAAAGGCTGTGGATGCATCCCCCCAAAGTCAATCATCAAAATACCACAAATGAATAGTTCATCATAACCCCCCTCCCTTTCCACACACAAATATAGTTAGAATAAACATGCTGTAACAGATTTTTGTCTGAATATCAAAAATTCAATTTCATATTTAAAACATTAAATTTTCGAAATACGTAAGCTGACAGTACTCTACAATTATATAGTCAGTCACATAACATGCAAACGAAACAAATCGTTCCTGATATCATCCAACACTAAAACTGAAGTCCGCAAAGAAAACACCAGACATTGTTTACTACTGGCCGAGATGCCAACAATCTAAAGGTGGATGACATTCAAAACCTTTCAATGCAGTAAGAGACTAAAGAAAGAAAAGCATGGCTCATTTTCATGTTTGCTAACATAAAACGTACAGAACTGCTCAGGCACACTGTCCCTGTCATTATTAGTGTACTGAACCTTATTCTTAACACACCCTCCCCTCCACGCACACACCTTTCAAACTGATTCTAAAGGCATAAGAGGTGGTGTCTCATTTCAACCCCATCGCCGCGATCACCCACGGATAGGTAGGAAAACTGCACATAATAACCATAACTAAAAATCAATAACAAGTAAAATGAAACAACCCCCTTCCCCCTAATTTTTGTGTGACGATAGATAGAATTAGTAGCTAAACTATAAATGTTGTCCCCCTGAAAATTACATGACACAGGCACGTCATGAATCTCCCTTGTGGGCACCCCTGTCTCAGGGGGAAGCCCAACAACTTTTCTCCTCAGATTTCAGGTGGCCACCCACCATCATGAGGAAATTGGGGAGATATGAATGAGTAGCGTGGAAGTGAGGCCAGCAGTCAGTAGGTACGCACTGGCTTCACGAGCTGTAACACCACACGTCACTTATTAATTGTGAAGTTACACTGCCTTTATTAACATAGGTTATTAACCACGAACAAGAACAACGATGCAGAAAGACACAAACTTTTCCACCCCATACTTTCAATGTGTTTCCTGCACCACATCTTGAATGCTATTCTGAAGTCTGTCAAGGAATAAAATAAAACAACACAGAACTGACATAAACATGCCAACAAGAAGTTTTTTTTTTTTGCTTTCCTTTATGTGTATCATTGATATGGAGCAACATGAACATTTGCTGATATTGATGAAGTACCAACGTAAAATTTACCAATCCTGATCATGGATATTCTACCAATCCAATATAAAACTGCAAATGTTCCATGAAGATTTGGAATGATTCATTTACCTTTTTAATTAATGTATGTATCCATGTGAATACATTACGTCTGGCCTTAGTAAAATAATGAATTTAGACATTTTCTTTACAAAACGACGTTATACAAATTATGCCCTTCACTCATAAAAATTACAAATTACAAAAACTTATGAAGAATTTATTTTGCACTAAACCCTTTTTGTGAAAATATGTGATTGGTAAAATTATTGTCAATTTTATTGCCAAACCATATACCTATATTGGTCCACACCTATACAGTAGCAATTAATCGCACCAGAGCTTTATGGAAATGCTGTATTTTAGGCACGTTTATACATAAGTAAAAATGCTACAGGGCATCTGGCACTAATAATTATTGATCATGATTGTGTCATGTTAAAAAGGTAAAGTGCTCCCCTGTGTTTAGCAACATGCCATGAAGGCATATAGGGGGTGTGGGGGTAAAGCCCCACACTTTCTTGATCCGGTCATGAGTGGGGGTGATGTGATCAGCATCATGCCCCTGACCGCCTTTACCCCCCAGGGTTTCCCCCAGGTACCCATGTCATTCGATGATGGGTGGGCACCGGGGCCGCTTCCAAAGTTAGAAAAGTTCCCAGATTTGAACCGGCCGGGGATCGAACCCGGGACCTTGAGCATGGTAGTCAGACGTGTTACCGACTGAGCCACCGTGGCCACTGTTAAATCTGTCGAAGTGTGTGCCATAACTCCACACCCCTTATACGTCTTCATGGTGTGGTGCAAAACACAGGGGAGCTCTTTACTTTTTTGCCAACATTTCCATTGCCCTTGACTGTGAAATCAGTAGGCTTGTGTTAAACATGTAGCTCTTGAGATGAAGGAGGATCACTGACATTAGAGCAGTGACGGCACAGGGGCTAGGGAGGGCTGAAGCCCCCCAAAACTGGTCTCAGCCCCCTCCCCCCTGTAGCCCCCCAAGATTTTTGTAGTATGGTAGTAGACACAATTGACTGAAAACTTAAAAAGTAGAAGTTTACATTTTCCATTAAAAAACTTCCATTGAAGCAAGTACAATGTTCAATACATTTTCTACTTTGGTTAGATCACAAGGATACTTCATTTCAATGTGTTCTAAAATCAGGTGGCGGTGGGCAGGGACAGCTGCAGATATGCCTGGATAACTTATCATTTGATATTAGGAATTGGCCAATCATGAGTCACCAAACTTTACGAAATCTGCCATCTGCCTTGTAACTGGGCATATTCAATGGTTGTGAGATTATTATTTGATTGCTGGCACACACAGCTAAATGTTACAATTACTAACCTCCGTAAATTGTATCTCTTAGATTTCAGAATAGGTCTAACAGGTGTGACAAATTATTTTTATCAGTAGGACGACGTTCAAAGTCCTAAAAAGTACCGACCATAGCATGAATGTTAGCAATATTCTCTCGTTGGTTTCATAGCTATCTATCCTTATCGCTGCAAATATTCCGAAGGGAGAAATACGATGTTAAAGAACAAGAGAACACCTACAGGGCTACTACAAAAGAAATAGAGACTTTCAATGTTTTATAAAACAAAAACTATTCGTAATATCGATATAAATTTTGCGCTGGTAGGTTGAGGAACTGGATGTTTCGATAGGACACATTTTGAAAAATCATAGTGTTCTTGAACTAGCCAAAACAAACTCCGTTACTGTCTTACAACGACATTTTCGAACACGTTTCGGAAAACCAGCAGCTACTAGATTGGTACAGAAAATTTGAAACAACAGGGTGTTTATGTAAAGGCAAAAGTCTGGGAAGACCCACCATATCAGAAGAAAAAGTGGATCGTGTCCGTGCTGTTTTCCAGCAAAGTACACAAAAGTCCATAGCAAGGGCGAGTTGGGAACTACAAATGCCACAACAAATTATTATGTGTGCTCAACATTCAGAAAACGTTTTATTTTATTCCACAACCTTCCAAAAGTGTAGACGCAGGTATCTTACACCGGGTTTGGGCTGAATTTGATTATAGTCTTGATGTGTGCCGTGTGACACAAGGAGCACATATTGAACATCTGTGAGTTCCCGAAACAAAACTTAAAGAATTACTTTATAAAACAATGAAAAGTGTTTCATCATAACATAAATAGTTTTGGATTTATAATGCATTGAAAGTGTCTATTTCTTTTGAAGTAGCCCTTTACTACCTAATTCTTAAATGCTAAGCATTGGAAAGATAAAAATTGGGCTCGCCGTCCCGATAGTCTAGCGATAAAACAGTTGCCTTGATATCAAGGGGTCCGAGGTTCGATCGCCGGTGGAGGTAACATTTCTAAGTTCTTCGGATCTTACTAGAAGCTGTAGCTTTTGTCCCGTTAGCCTCTATGCATATAGTGGACCTTAATACAAATACGATGAACTAATAATTGCACTACAGTGCGAAAATCAGCCCACTTGGCCAATTTTATTGCTCGCAGTCCGAGGCCTACATGGTAATTAATTATAATTTGTGAGGATATGTCAATATATTTGTCTCCTAGGGGAGGTGAATTTGTAGTGAAAATATTTTTGTTCCTTGAGAGTGGCACCTTCTAAGTGGATGGTATTTCTCGCATCCTCCCCATTTTTAGCCCTAAGTTCTGAATTCCAGATAAAATGATATCATTAACACACTTTCTATTGAAATATGGTATTGTTTATTTGATGTCTACTTTATTAAGTTAGTGCCACTTTTCTGAAGGACGAAAATCTTCCGCCGCTCCCTGTATCTACATGTTATGATTTGGACAACGAGACAGAAAGGAACTAAAAATAAAGACCCTTCAGCAGCTGTTTGCAAATAGTTGAAACATTCAAAATTGCCTTTTACGAACATTATAAGCTTTTGTTATTGAAATGTGCATACCTCCGTCAACGGCTGCTTGCGGCAAATCAAGTGTTACCTTCATAATCGAATTGGTAACAAGAGATTGAGTGCTCTTTCTATTCTGTTCTTTGAGAAACAGATGGCAAAATTTTTGGATTTAAACAAGGTTGTATGTGCTCATAAGAACAGACGTATCTTATCGGAATTTCATGCTGTGGTTCATTTTCTCATTTTAGCAAAGAAGTGCTCACACTCTTTACATAGAAATAGTATTATGTGTAGTATTGACACACATTTCCAGCAAATTGATAACGAGTGTAGTTTTCTTGGTGAATTTGTACTGTTCATATGAATAGTAAGTATCCGACATTATTCCACTCAATAATGGCTTAGGAAAACAAAAGTCAATAAAATTATTGCATATTATTTGACAAAAGATTTGTGCCTGAAAGTATTTTGAATATGATGGAACAAAATGCATCTTTTCATCTGAATGTAAAATATGTCACTGGCAAAATTCTACCATAAAAAGTATTAAGTAAATACGTTTTAGTCGGTATTAATTAACCCCCACAAGAATTTGACTCCAAAATCTGTAGCCCCCCATTAATTTTAGGCTGGCGCCGTCACTGCATTAGAGAAGAAAAATGAACAGTAAGGAGCATGGATTCTTGTACTGGTTGCTTCTGCTAGTCTGTGTGTTTGGAGTGTCCAAACATGGGAGAGAAAGTTCTAAGTTAAACAATGGCAACAGTAAAGCTTATTAATTGAATAAATTTAGAGGATGAGAATTAATTTGTACACTAATAACATGCTGTAATGTTCACTTTTCATGGTTTTAAAAGGTGTGTGGTACATGTTCCTATCATGCTTTATAACAAAATAATGCAAAATAAACTCTAAAACATGAAATTTGAAGTTTATTTACTGACACATTTCTTCCCGAAGCCTGAATTATCCTGCGAGTTATGGAAAACCACATAAAATTGATTAATTCTGTTGTAAATATTTGGACTCCTTTACAAAGCAATAAACTTAATACTCTGATAAAGCCGACCTTCATGGTACAGTGGTTAGCACAGCACACTTCAACGCTAGGGGATCTGAGTTCGAATCCCAACTTGGCCATGGGTGTTCTTTGTGACTGTCCCTTCATCAATGTCAATATATCATCATTCATCTTAATTGTCGCAATTAACCAAATTTGACAGAAAAGTGATGCTAAATAACAAAAATCAAATCAAATCACATCAAATACTCTGATAACTACATAAATGTTCTATTAGAAAGGAAATGTTTATTTTGTGTAATAAGTATGTATAGTTTTTTAATCAAATTTAAGATGATATTCATCTTTTTAACACCAAAATGACATTTTTCGAAACCACTTTCGATCCAAAAATTTGGCCACTTCTGGTACTGAAATCTTTATCTTTTATTCACCATAAATATATGGCTCTACTAATAACTAAGGCCTGGATTTTTATGTAGTCCAAACATACAAAACATGTTTATAAATATGTAGTATTTTGCAATTCCCTCCATTTGTTTGTTATTTTTAGATTTTAGTGAATTTATCAAGAATTACGTCAGGGACAGTATCAGAACTGCTGACCTGCCGTCACTGTTCCCAGAATCAGAATGACTATTTGCGCAATATGGCTGGAGTGAAGAATAAAGTACACACAAGCCTTGAAGTTTGCAGTGTGACTTTAACCCCTTAAGTGGGTGTTTCTATTTCATAAATTGAGTTACAAGCGGGTTACCCGAGCTGTGTTCGGGCAGGAAAGTTTATTCCAACTTCAGATCGGGTAACGTGATTTGTTCTCGCGTATTCTTGTGTACACTATGAATAACACTTTTTAATTAAAATAATAAGTTTAAGGAATAAATATATACATAAATTCCAAGATGAGATTGTATTATCCAATGCTACTATTCAAAATGTTGAATAATATTTGATGATATTTCTGTTTTGTCAATTTGCAAAATAATTAGTAAAAGGAATAAATATGTAAATAAATTCCAAAAATTCTTTCTGTTGTGTCAATTTGTAAAATAATAACTCAAAGGAATAACTATGTGCATATATTCCAATATGTAATATGAAAACTTTGAACAATATTCAATGGAAGTTCTGTTATGTCAATTTGTCAAGTAATAAATTAAAAGAACATATATATACATATATTCCTAAATGAAAATGTATTTTCCATGGTATTATTCAAAACATTGAGAGAGTGAGAGTGTGTGTGTAACTTAAACCTAAATGGGAATTGAAACTACTACACACATAATTTAAAGTGTTGAATCTTAGACCCCAGTTCAGCGAGCCCCCAGTCCGCCCCTGTCCCAGAGGGCACATGGCTCTGGAAAACATTATAACAATACATGTCTTGTAAATGAGAGAAAGGTGTATGAACACACAAACATTCAAGCAAACTGTACAAAACGAAATGTATCTATGTATGTACAACTGTATATCCATTTAAAGAAAATAATTCCCTGCTACGGGAAAATTTGACTGGATCTGAAATGCACAAAAAGCCAACAAATTCAAGGGTTAATGCCATAAAACAAAAATAAGTAAAAGTAAGGTGACGGCTTTGTAAAAATCACAAAAAAAAATATTTTGATTGACTGATTTGTTGTTTTAAGTCCACTTTATGCACAGTAAGGCTAATCGGGACTGGACCTACAGTTTAAAGTGGGATCCGAACCACTTGTGCCTCTACCAGGTATCAAACCCGGGACCCCTTGATTACAAGGCAACGACGCAACCACTGCACCATTGGGGAGGCCCCAAGAAAAATATTTACTTGTGCCACAAATACAACGAAACTAGAGAAATGATGCAAATATTACACTTTATGTAAAAATATGTCCACTAAATGGGAAAGTTTGCAACATACCTCCAAATATGCAAAAATATGTAACATGAAATGTATAGAGGAGTTCTTAACAGTGTAATTTGCCAGCAGTGGACATTTTTGTTTGACCATATACAAAGAAAAAATACATAAAAATCTGGGCCCCACTAATGACATTATATACCGGCATTGCCTTCTTTAACCTTTAGAAAGTGGGAGCCTCTCGGATGGGAACATTTCAAGCACGTGCTTTTCAAACTTGTTGTGATGTACAAAAAAATTGTAGCGCAAGAACTAATTGCTGTAGAGATATGAAATCAGTTTTGCTTTTCTTTGGAAAGACAGGGCTTTTGGTGGAGGTGAAATTTATACATTGTGCCTCCCAATAATTAGTGTTAAAGGAAGAAGAAGAAAATTGAAAAAAAATGGCATTCGGTACACTCCTGTGGCCACCATAATAAACGGAAGTAAATAAAAAATTGTAGGGTGAAGCAGTGGTACATTCCTACGACCGTTCGAAGTTTCATTGAAAACAGGCTGATACTTATGTATGTAAAAAATAATTACAATGTATAAGAGCAGCAGTGTTGCCAGTTTGCTAGACTACATAATACCTTTAGAGACATACAAATGAAAAAAAAAAGAACTGAAATATCCTGTGTAGTTTTTAAGAAATGGAGAATTAATTGGTGCCACGTGGTCAGGGTACATTTTGAAAATCGAGCCTTTGCCCCCATGTCTTCCCTGGACACTTGATCGTCACACATTGCTTAAAGTGTTGTTTTTTACACGTAAAATTTATATTTTTCAAAAAACAGCAGAGGTTTAGAAGTTATAGCAACTTTTATCTCATAACATTACAAGGGATAAAGTACTTTTTCAATCTCCGTTCGTTAATAACAGTAACAATTGATGTATTGTTTTGTAATTCGAGTATGTCATACCCTCATATGTATACTAATGAACAAAAAGACAGAACTGAAATAATGTGTGTAGTTTTCAAGATATGACGTGTCAATTTCTGCCATGTGGAGGTGGTTTCGATTGAAACCAGCCATCCCAAATGCACATAATTTGGGTGGTGTCACTCAAACCGGCCATCCGTTATAGGCTAAAGGACCCATCCCAGCATCCAGGCGAAGTGAGTGAACCTCAGCCGTGGATGGATTTCAAACACTCTTGAATATGTTCTTCAACAGAGAAAACCACTACATTGTAGCTGCATAGAAGTCAGTTGAAACGACAGCATGTGTGAATATGACCTTACCTGGCATAATGCTGCTGCCTGGCTCGTTCTCTGGCAGTATCAACTCGCCGAGTCCACAGCGGGGTCCTGAACCTAAGAACCTTATATCATTGGCTATTTTCATTATGCTACACGCCACCGTGTTGAGGGCACCTGAGATTTCAACCATAGCGTCATGTGCAGCTAAGGCTTCAAATTTATTTGGAGCTGTTACAAATGGAAGACCTGCAAAGGAATAGCATACATTTGTACGGATTTGGGTATTACATTGCTATTAAAATGACAAAACAAAAATACACAAAATTGAACATAATGATTAAATAAACTACAAGGCTCATTCAATATATAACCGGAAATATGTTGTAACAAATATTTATTACAAGTACCAAAAGAACTACAGTATGTTTCAACATAGCCCCCCCCCCCCCCCCTTTTAGTTCAATGCACCTACGCCAGGGCACTGATTTCACAGGGAAAAAAAATATTATGGACGCGTGCGTAACCACTCATGCACCACTGACTGGAATCATTCTGTCGTGATTCTGGAACCTCGATTCACTTAGTCCATCTTTCAGTATGCTAAAGGTGTGGAAATCGGGCAAATATGGAAGGTGGGGTAAGCGCTCAAACTTTAGGTCCTCAATGGTAGACAATCCGACACTGGCAGCGTGAGGTCTCACATTGTCATGGAGCAAAAGGACATCAGTGGACACCATACCACGTCGTCTCTGCACACACTTTCCTGAACCTTAGTATGTCATGACTGATATGTGGGCTGATCCTACACTTATTTCCATCTGGGAAGCAATTTCACTGACAGTAATACGGCGGTTCTTTCTCCTGTATCAAGTCCTCCACTTGAGAAATGTTGCTTTCCGTGACTGAAGTGACAGAGCAACCTGGACGCGGAGAATCTTCAACACTGGTTTGAACTTCTGAGCCCACTCGTACACTTGTGATCAACTCATACAGTTGTCACCGTTCTAAACTGTCATGTGGTGATGAATACCTATCGGCACGCCTTCACTCAACAAAAATCTCATGACACTTTGCTGTTCCAGATTGGAGCACTCCTGTAAGGGTGCTGCCATCTTGTGTAACTGTTTCCCAGCGTCTCGTGCACAAGGCAGGCGTGCCAGTCCTAGCTATGAATAGCTTACAGATGCCTTCACAAAATAACAAACATATAACAATCACGGTCGTATTTTAGATTTTTTATACTGCTCTTCCGGTTATTTATTGAATACACCTTGTAGTTTGCTACTTAACTGTAGCAGCTGCAGAACTGTAAACACATTTGCTAAGTTGATAGATAGATTAATCTGACATGCCTGCTTAATAAAGACCTATTCCATTATATTCTTTTCTGTAATGAACATGACATGATTATGAATATATACTACAGTAAACAATGACCTACAACTGAGAATGACTGTCTCTCACCTTCACCGGTAGTGATCAATTGTTTTGTTAAATACGCTGCTAAAACTCCCAATGGAATTAGCTCAGAGTAAAAAATGGCATAAAATGCCTATGGAATATTCACGGGAATACAGTGGTTGAAGTGGGGAGAATGTGAGAGAATGCTATCCCATAGTTAAGTATCTCCCAAAACTCAACCAATCATTCCCCCCTGCTAGGAATTTCCACGTCGAGAACTACTGCAATTGAATATTATTCTCGATCCTCAAACAGAACAATTCCAGATATAAAAGGGCACATTTTCCTTCACTGAGAAAAAGGAGTGTGAACTGGAGAGATTTACACAGTCTGGGGTTCAGTGGAAGCTAGAATTTTACAGGGGCACATATGGAAGTATTATTTTTCTCAGTACTCTAGGACAGTACTCTTCGTCCCAGTAAATGAGTTTTTTTTAGAAGTTGAAGCCCCGATCTCAACAATTTTACTTGTATATCTATCAATTTTTTCTTTATAGGTCAGGAGCAGCTTGAGTACTTGCAAATTCGGTAAACATCGATTCGCTAAGGACAAAAAGGTTCTTGATATAGTTAAAAGAGCAATCGCTGAAGCTAAAATATCGCCACTAGAACAAAGTCTCACCTAAGCGGGAATAACATCGAGAACTTTATAAAAGCTATGTATCAACGCCAATGCTAAGCTCTAATATTCTGAAGCTTAGAAACCCAATTAAAATCCCATCATTCTTCCAAAAAAAGATGGTCCAGTGCGGGACATACAGCACTCTATACCACATGTTTGCTTTTCATTAATAAGTAAGTACCTTTGGAATTTAATAATTATAAATAAATTATGGCATAATCAAGGAGAGTATTTGATTATGTCCAGCCTTGTTGAAAAATATAAAATTTGGTTTAAATTAGACGACAAGGACTGGATCTACTGGAATCTTTTAATTTCCTCTGCCCATATATTTATTTAATTTGGTAGTGATGATTTTCATTGGCACGTTCCATTTCAAACACCAAAAAATTCCAATTAATCTGAATATTTCCACTTCAATATATTTGTTAATGAGAATTGCTGCGCAAACTAAATTGACTGTGGTGCCTGTCCGTCAACGTCAAAATTTGGAGGCAGGAAGCAACTCACTTTCTGGTAGGGATGAGACTGATTAATCGGTATCGGCTGATATAGGCATATCGGTGTATCGGTAAAATTAGCGATTATTTTACCAATCCAATATATCGATAAATATCTTATAATTTTGTGCAAAACTCTTCTATTTTGTTGTAATTTTTATGGATAATCCCCATGTCTAACTTTCTAAAAAAAGTAAATGTCTAAATATTCAACTTCTTTTGCACTGAGTCACCTCGAAACTCACATTTATTAAGATCAATGAACCTTTCAGGTTCTTCACGGACCATATCTAATTTTATATCGGATCGGCAGAATATCGGTAAATTTTATATCTGTACTTTATCAGTATCGGCCCATCCCTACTTCCTGGTAAGATCGTTTCATCGCTTATCGCCATTGTAACAAAAGCACTTCCTTTTTTGCTGGTGAACTCCAAACAAAAACCAATGTTTCCAGGAGGTTGCCAGCTCAGGCTGCAAGTCACGCACTTCAGAAGAACCTCTTGTGGTCCAGTATAACTGGCGCTAAGACCCGATACCGGGCAGTTGCGAAACACTGTTCTAGGCACATAGAACTACCCAAAGCACATTATCAAAGATAACAAAAATTGAAGAACAAATATTTGCATTCACCGTAAGAAATACTTGGGAGTACATTTAACACATTAACTGCCACATAAGTTGCATTTAATTCATGCTAGTTTTTCACCCAGGGCCTTGTGAAACATATTTAACTCACATGTATCTTTACCTTGGGAAACTCGTTGTGCACTGGAAACACGCTACCATGCAATAACATACATGTTATGTGAAGAGTGGCTCTGTAAACAAAATTTTGCAGATGGTTCATGAAAATCTTATTTAGTGATCCTGTTATTGTTATAATTAATACAAACAATTTAAAAAGCATGGATCAAATGAATAGATGTACATTAACTTCTTTTATATATATTTTTGCCTTTAAATTTCACTTAAATCTGACAAGTAAACAAAAAAACATTTTCAGTTCTCCGAATTGTGAGTTTGGTCTTGAATTATTGCTGGTGAGCTCCTCAAATGATATTTTACAATAGTTTTCGGCAGAGTCACGTTACAAATAACAAAAGACTCAATACTCAGAAAAAAACAATAATGCTTGAAAACAAAATATGCTGCAAGTCAAACATAACTTACGTGCCGTGGCGTGGCGTGCAGCGTAATAATTGATTCTAGCGCCGCGTGAGTTGCATATGACTCACCCACATTAAATAATTAAAAATAACAATTATTTATCTAATCATCAAGAAACATATTGCTTTCAATGTTATATTCTCGTAATAAAACTTCGTGGCCCAAGGGATTTTTTTCTATTGTGGCAGTCAACATGTTGATAATAATCTTTTTAATTGATTTGAGTTTGTGTTTTAAGTCCACAGTAAGGCTAATCGGGACTGGACCTACAGTTTAAACTGGGATCCAAACCACTATATGCCTCCACCAGGAATCAATCTTTTTAATAAGCTTAATAATCATCACTATTTCTATCAGCTCAGCCATATGTACATATACAGCAGAATATTACAATCCCCCCCAGATTTTACATTTTCCTGCATTTTAAGTTTTCTCACCTGAAAAACACAAAATCGAGGTGCCTCTCTATTATGTTGCAAGCAAAATAAATATAATGAACTAACCTGTTAATTCGGCTACTTTTGCAGCCACCTTCTCTGCAAAGCCTTTCCTTGTGTTAAGACCAGTTCCAACAGCTGTCCCTCCTGCTGCCAACATGTACACTCTGGGCAATGTATCCTTTATCCTCTCAATTGCAAATTCAATCTGTTGCACGTAACCACCGAATTCTTGACCTAACGACAATGGGACAGCATCCTAAAAGAAAGAAAAATGAAACTTCAATCTGGAACATGGTATTCTTCTACTGTATTAGTATCTATTGCTAAGTTCAGACATGCATTGTACGACCGATTATAGCAGAATGCAGGTAAATCGCCACCTACTGCTCTGAAGATATGACCTGCTCTCTTAAGTTCATTTCATGCACAGACAAGTTAATTGGGACTGGACCTACAGTTTAAAGTGGATCTGATCCACTATGTACCTCCACTGGGTATCAAATCTGGGACCCTTTGATTACAAGGTGATAACATTACCACTATCTGTGAATACATGGACACATATTGTTGTTTCTGTAAAAAGAAGAGTGGAGCAGATATGATTCAGTAATATGAACTTACTTATTTCTGCTGCATATCTTCATTACACACACACATTTCTTATCTATGAAGTGCAACACATAGTGCCAATAATTAATGTGACAGAGAGAGACAAAAGAAAGATGCAGGCAGTGGAGATGAAATTTTTAATGAGTATATTGAAGAAGACTACAAGGGACAGAATAAGGAATGAGGAGATCTGACAGACAGTGGGTGTGGTGAAGCTTCAGGACAGGATAGATCAGGCACAGATGAGGTGGTTCGGATACATGAAGAGGATGGGTGCAGAAAGACTGCCAGTAAGAGATTACAATGCACAAAGAGTGGGAATAAGGCCAAAGGAGAGACGAAGATGGTGGTGGAAAGAGCAGATAGTGGAGAGTGTTAGGAGAAGAGGACAAGATTGGAATAACATGGAAAGAGAGGAGTGGTGGAAGACCAGGAAAAATGGAGAGGCTTGACTTCTATGCCGACCCAGCCAGAGGCAGGAAACCACGAAGGATGATGATTTCATATCTTATGTAGCCTTTCTGCCACTTTTGGCTAATCGTGACAATGAGGATGAGGAATGATTAGATGAATTTAATGAAGATATGCTCACAAAGGAACACCCATGACCAGGCTAGGACTCAAAACTTGGAAATTAAGAGTTGCAAGACTGTGAAAGCTTGCTACATTCACTGGAAATTTCGTATCTGATGAGAAACCCTCCTTTTTTTAACACATCTCCGCAGTCACATGCTGGCTCTGCTCTATCGTTTTACTGAAATAAACAACCTGTCTGCTCTCATCATTTTTCTTACGAATCGTTAGTTTCACCTAAAATTGAATACTGTTCTCTGATCTGGTCTATGGTATGCCCCTCAAATTTAGATAGACGTAATTCCTTCTTATCCTCCTCCGAAGCCGTGCGGACTAAGGTGCTGTGCTTTGCACTCCAACTGCGGGATGGCATGGGTTCGAGTCTGCCTGGGTTCTTGGCCTGTGTATAGGACCGGTGGCCACTCACCATCGTGAGGAAATTGGGGAGCTATGAGTGAGTAGCGTAAAGCGGTCATAAAAATCTCCTATAATGGCTGAGGGTTTGACGTGCTGACCCCACGTCACTCCATTACTGGTTGAAGAACTCCACACCTCTAGGTAGGATTGTGGGAAGGAGACTGGCAGTGGGAGATAGGCCAAGGCCTTTACAGGGCTGTCGAGCCATGGGTTATTATTTATTAATTCCTTCTTGGCCATTTTTCATCAGCGAATTCCATCTACAAAACACTTGCAAAAGCCCATCCTTCTGAAAATGTTAAATATCCATAATCCTCACACGGGATGCAAACTGGCAAGACAATTTATTCCTGGATAATAGCCAATGGGAACATCAGAAGTAACCGCCTTCGCCAGGAAATTCATTTGCGAGTGCCGCCTCGCACAATAAGAAGCACTCAAGAATATGCCTCATCCAGCATTCCTTGTACCACAGACTACCCAGCCAACATAATAATTTAATAAACCAAACAGACATTTTTCAAAATTAGGCACATCTCAGAAGGCTGTTGTGTAAAAATGTGTATCATATGTAATTTTGGTTTATATTGTTAAGGTTTGTTGTTATTTTCTGTTGTTAGTACAATAAAATGAAAAATGGCTAATGCTGTATTTGGAATCCTCTTTTAACATGTTCCCTGCCAGAGTGGTTTCACAAATTCCTTCATCCTACCCCAAAGTGGTTATTGGACTTCATTCTGCAAATTTCGCTTTCTTCCTGTAAAAAATAGAACAGCCGAAACACTTTTATGTGCATCATTGTTATACTCGTGACCAACGGCACACTAGGAGCAACGAAGTTCAAGCCACATGTTTTGATCATAATGACCAACATAGAATGCGCCAGTTTCAGTCATTATGACCGATGTGGCAGAGAATGTGTTAAATAAATAAATAAAAAGAAAACTTCATATTACCACGTCATATCTTATAGAAATGAAAAGTTGCATGCTTACTGAAATGCTACATACCTGAGTGTGAGTTCGTCCTATCTTTATGATGCACTCAAAGTCCTGTGCCTTTTTGCACAGAGCTTGTAAAAGATGCTCCAGACCTGGCAACAATGTGTGATTGACTTCCATGGCCACAGCAATGTGCATGGCTGTCGGGAAGGTGTCATTGGAACTCTGGAAAAATAAAGGAAGGCAGGCCTCGAATATACTGTGGCACCTTTACGATACACTGAGAATCGCTAAGTACAATATAGGGTTCCATTAATACACAACTTTTCAAGAGCCCTTTTTTTAAATATTCATTTCTCCTACCAGAGTCTCTCATTGAATGATTTAAATTATCTGTTAGGGAGGGAACAGATTAATTCACAGAGATTCTCAACCCTATTGGGCTTGTAACACCCTTGAAGGCGATTAAAATTCCTTAATGCCGTTGTTTAAAATTTAATATTTAATCATTTGAGTGAAATATATAAGCAGAACTAAATAAAATACACAAGTACAGTTTTACAATAATACTTTTGGATAAATATGGAGAAACTAGTAATCACTTTATCCCTTCTTTGTTCTATTAATTTCAGTGGCCACTGCCACCATCCTCGTTGGAACTTGTACGAGGATTCTGGCAGTGGCCACTGAAATTAATAGAACAAAGAATAAAAAAACAGTATTGTGGATAAAATGAGTACTAGTTTCTCCATATTTATCTACTACCACATCTCTCTTCTCCCAATTATGAATACTTTTGGAATTCAGTAAACTAACCACTGCAATATAATGTGAAATAACATGCTCTAATGTTCATTTTTTGATGTTTTTGAAGGGTGTGAAATATGTGTTGTCACGAAATGATGCAAAATGAACTGCAAAATACGAAATAAATTCAGAAACTGGAAATTTAGGGTTTATTTACAGACGCAACACTTTCTGAAGTCTGAATTATCCTGTGAGTTATGCAAATCACAGAAAATTGATTAATTCTGTTGTAAGTATTTGGTAAGTAAAAATCGACTCCTTTACACAGGAATAAACTTAATACTCTCATAACTAAATAAAAGTGTTATTAGAAGGAAAATGTTTTTTTTCTGTAATAAGTGTAGTTTTTAAATCAATTAGGGTTATATTAACCATTTTAACAACAAATTGCCATTTCATGTACTGCTTTTGATCCTGAAATGTGCCCAGTAGAGTACTGCATTTGACTCGAAAATACTCGATCGAACGTCCCACGCTCAATTGCACCACATTTGTAGTTGAATGATTGACAACGTCCCATATTTCAGAGCCTAATAAGCATCACCGTCAACCTAAAACCCATACATGGAAGGAAACCACTCTATGCGATTACAATTCTAAATAATAAATCCGTATATTATTACGTAAGGCTCAAATACAATATATATGAAAGTATGCAATATCTACAGACCGAAACGTATGGATACACATGCTGAGAGACCTGCATAAGCAATTACAAATATCATATCACAGTGCAAGAAGTACGTGTACATCATTGTTCACTTACCGAAAAGGCTAATCATATTCTGCGAAATAATAAAATGCAGTTATAACATTCAATCGAACATAATTTTAATGTGACAATAATCGTAGAAACATAAAATGTAAGCCTTGGTAGTTTCAGCCCATTATCATCTATTTCATTTTCACATATGTTGGTAAGATTATACAAAACTGCATTTTAAAATGGAGATATGACTATGTTCACTTATTTTTCAATTTCACTTCGTATTTTACTTCACAATCCATATTTGAGGACCCATTACCCATAGAAAAATGACTGAATTACGTGTACTAATAGGCTTCGTGAGTTCCAGTGTATTCCGTTCGTTCGAGCGTTTATCGCTCGAACGTAAGACCTATCAATTCTGCATGCCGCTCCACCCTGCAACACACAAAATAAATCTAAAGAAGCATCTACTGTCCAAACAATAGTGTCTGGATTTGTCTTTTCTGTAATGAATGGGAATGAGGTATTGGTTTTAGTTTTAGCTGTAATAATTGTATTCTAATTGTGGTTTTAGATTTAACTCTGCACCTTCAGTGCATTAATTGTTTACATTATAAGTATGAATGTTTTTTTTTTTTATTCGTTCTACTGCAACAATGATTTTCTAGAAGTGTAAAGTGTCAATTGTAATATGTTTTTTTAAGGGTTTGTTGTAAGAACGGGCCGCGAGGCCGAAACACGCCCTCTCAATAAAGACAACATTATTATTATTATTATTATTATTATTATCTAGCATTGCCCATGCGAACTATTTGCCGTTCGAGTGAAAAATGCTCATTGCAGCACTCTCGTGCCGAGATTTTGTACTGATAGCTTGTTCTTTTATTCACCATAAATATCTGGTACAGATTAGTGTTAATTTCTTTCTACAACTTGTTCATTTATATTGATGTCACCTCAGATATCCTATGGCTGATTGGAGACTAGAACGTTTGAAGCCTGCAAGAAGACAATGACTTGTTTAAAAGTTACCAAATATTAAGGTTCATACCTGACTCATGTTAACGTGGTCGTTTGGGTGAACGGGCTTCTTACTTCCAAGCTCTCCTCCCATCAACTGGATCGCACGGTTGCTAATTACCTCGTTAGTGTTCATGTTCGTTTGGGTGCCTGAACCGGTTTGCCAGATCACAAGAGGGAAATGGTCATTGTATAGCTGGCCACTGATAACCTAGAATAGAAAAAACATAAAATTCAACGTGTGCAAAAGGGGAAAGGAAGGGTGGATAGGAAAATTGTCTAGCCCAGCAAAAATTGCTGATGCTTAATGTTGTGATTCCACCAAACCTTCTTTGATGCACAATCTGCCATCTTAAGTGACAAATGTCACTCAAAACAATAACTAGGGGTATGAATATTTCATTTTTGATGAACGCACGAAATGTGAAATAACACATTGTAAGTCATATTTTTGAAAAGTGTGAGGTGCATTTTGCTACCCTGTTTTGTTACGAAATGTGACATTAACTGCAAAATGCGAAATAAACTCTTGAACACGAAATTTAGAGTTTATTTATCGACATGACACTATCTGAGGTCTGAATTATCCCACGAGTTATGCAAATCACGGGAAATTGATTAATTTTGCTGTAAATATTTGAGAAACATAAATTGCCTCCATTTACACAGGAGTAAAGTTAATACTCTGATTACTACATAAATGTGCTATTAGAAGTGAAATGTTAATTTTGTGAAATAAGTATAGTTTTAAAATCAAATGTAGGTTTTCATTTACCATTTTAACACCGAAATGGCATTTTATATATTGCTTTTGATCCTGAAATATGCCAAGTTTTCTTACCGAAATCTTGATATTTCATTTACATGTGGCTCTATCAATAACTAATCCACCAAACAAAAATATTTTAAGTCCACTTTATGCAGAGATATGTTAATCAAGACTGATGCAACATCCGCGTAACTGGAATGTAATGAAATAAGCTCATACAATTAGAATAAGCACGTATGTTGTTACAAGAGGCGTTGGCAAATGTTCTCCTCCTGCATCCACACATTTACAGTGTGAATTTAGCAAATTTTCACTAACACGTATTATACGGCGCACGCTTTTAGAAGGAACATGAGTTCGGCCAATACCCAGCCAGTGCTACTGCGCTGTTGCCAAACTAACTGCTAGCGCAAGGGAAGGACAAAAAATTCGCGATATGTCCATTATTTTTGATAATGCATGCACGGTATATATGAGTACAGTGAAATAATATAGTGAATATTTCTACACAAGACTATAATATCATATCACTGTAGCACATACGAGAAACCCATACCTGAAAGAAGCTTGAAGGTATTTATTTATTCATCACCGCTCTCGTCGTATTCCTCGGTCTCCGTATGGACATCCGCAGGATTTTTCCAGGGGGGGCAAACAAGGTATATTTTCCTCCGTAATAGTGTTGTTCCCTCAAAAACATTGCTTACATTTGAATATCATATTCATGCAATAATTAACACATATTATTGTGGCTGTAATGAAATGATATGTGAAAAATATATAATTATTGGTTGACTTTCATTTTCCAGGGGGGCCACGGCCCTCTTTGTCCCCCTCCCGGACGCCCATGGGTCTCCGTGTCACTGATTTCACTCATTTCCGAATCACTCTCCTGGAGGTTAATGTTTAGGTTTTGCATCCTTGGTGCCTGTACTACTGGTGCTAAGTTTTGAGAGTGACATTATTTAAAATAAAAAGAACACACGGAACACACACTATCGCACGAAAGGGATGTATTTAATATTTTCACAAACTGTTCTTTGTGGCGCACGAGTGAACGATGAGCGAATAATTTTACACCGGCCTTGCTACGAAAACGCTGAACTCAAACTGACCCAGGCTTTCAATGTTCGAGAACGCCCAGAACAATGAAGGGTCATTGTTTATATCGAGGCGAATTTAACACCCACAGTTTTCCCTAGACACAACAACTCAGCTACGTCAACAAGGTGGCAACGAAAAAAAAAAGCAGGCTGAAGGAAATGAAAGGTGTTTCCCTTGTTTCTTCAAGGAACGATAACTTGGGCTGTAGGCGACGGAAATTCATGGGACTTGGACAGTCAGGTTCAAAATGTCTTTCCCCATCTTATGATGAACCTTAAAGTGGCGAGTTTTATAAAAACGTCTTCCGCGCAAGAAAACTACAGAACACGGCTTTTAACTTCCGCGCCGCAGTCTCCTAATTGTACAACGTTGAACTCCTGCCATTGGTTGATCGCCACGCACACCCTCTGCGTGGCCCCACCCGATATCGCTTCTAAAAGCGTGCGTCGTATAGTTTCTCTTCCGTAATTGCTTCAATTTCTCTCCTGATATTTTCTTTGAATCCTTCTAATGTATGGATTCAGGTTTAAACACTTGGTAGCTCGCCACACACATGTCATGCAAATGTCTGTTTCTTGTGCAAGGTGCCGGAAGGATTCTCTAGGATTATGTTCCAATTGTGCTCCAACATCATCTAGTTTCTCCTCACTATGCACACGCCATTTCACCCTTTGCTTTTATCAAAAACAAACCCTGCTTCCCTAAATTTGTTCATCTGAACACTGTCTATATGAAACATATGAAACAGGAACATCTGGGTACAAAAGGCATTCTAACTTCCCTACAAGAATTCGTAATGATGTTAGAGTTGTAGACATAAAAATTCATTGTTTTAAATTGTACGGATCGTGTGACATTATTAGACTGCAGAAAAGCACCAGTAATACGTAAACTAAAACAAAACAATCTAAAACACTTGTTAACACCTTAACACTTCACAAACATGTGCAAACTGGACACCAGCTATCTGGATACTGAAGCACTGACACATCCAGAGCCAAGGTCAGCATACAGCTGTGGGTCTAAATGTCGGCAGACATGGTCCCACCTGCCTGGCAAATTGGCTGCCGCTCCGCGGACAACTCAACCGTGAAAGGTACTGTATTATTACTAGGGAGCAGGTTTTAAAGTGCTAAAGAACTGAATAATATTTACTTTCTATGCTCGAAAAACTGGGATATATGCGGATAAAAGTAAAATAATATTTTCATTCCAAAACTGTCAAAAAATAAATGAATACTCACAAGTGACAGCAGGACGTTTGGTTTGGTTGAGTTGGTGTTTTAAGTCCACTTTATGCACAGTACGGCTAATCGGGACTAGACCTACAGTTTAAAGTGGGATCCGAACCACTTGTGCCTCCACCGGGTATCGAACCCGGGACCCCTCGATTACAAGGCAATGACGCTACCACTGCGCCATGGGGGAGGCCCTGACAGCAGGACGTAAGATGCTTGTTGCATTCTATTTACAAGGTAACCAAAAAAAGTTCTTGCAGTTTTTGACATCCCATTAATCATGCGCTCACAGAGAGGAAACGAAATGACGCACGTGCCTGCCAAGCGATCGGGAGTAAGTGTGAGCATCGACTGTCAGTAATACAGGCATGTTGCGCACCCACAGCAGTCATAGCTCGTCCAGTGTCGAAGAAAAATGGAGGTATCGAAGCAGCTTGTTCGCGTGTGTTTGGTGTATGACTTTAAAGTGGGCCTGTCAGCTGCCGCATCAAGTCGCCACATTTGCCAGGCATTTGGGGAGAATGCCATGAACGAACGCACTGAAAGGCATTGGTTCCAGAAATTCCGTTCGAGAGATGTGAGCCTTTCGGAATAACCTCGCAGTGGACGACCACATGTGTTGGATGACGAGGCCCTGAAAGCAACCATCAAGAAGGACAGGGGTCTAACTTGTGATGAACTTGCAGAAAGGTTCCATGTTTCCGCTGAAACAGTCAGACTGCACCAGCATGGAATAAGGCAGTCATACAAGTTAAGCAAGTGGGTACCCCACACATTGTCGGCAGCCAACAAGGAACAACGAGTGACAGCCTGTTTGTCCTTGCTCACTCGGCACCTGAACACACCCATATTTGATCGCTTGCTCACTGGTGACGAAAAGTGGGTCCTCTATGACACTCCCAAGCGTACCAGACATTGATTGTTGCCACGTGACCCTGTTCCTCACACCTCAAGACCACCTCTGCACCCACGAAAGGTTATGCTCTCTGTATGGGGGAATTGTCGGCAAGTGGTGCATTACGAGCTCCTTCCACCTGGTCAGACCTTCACTGCTGACCTCTACTCTCAGCAGTTGCAAAGGGTGCACAGTGCATTGCGGCAGAAGGAGCCGGCATTGGTGAATTGCAAGGGTGTGCTGTTCCTGCACGACAATGCCAAGCCACATGTGGCAAAGAGGATCTGGAAGACCCTTCAGCAACTTGGCTGGGAGACACTGTGCCATCCACCATATTCACCAGACCTTGAACCAAGAGATTACCACCCGTTTCATTCCCTCAACAACCACTTCTGTGGGAGATCCTTCGCAAATGAGGGAGACCTGCGGAACGCACTGACGGACTTCTTTGCATCCAAGCCTGCCGAGTTTTATCACCATGGTATTGTGCAGCTGCAGGAACGTTGGCAAAAGGTGTTGGATGCTGATAGAGATTACTTCGAAACCTAAAGGTATGTACCGTCCACTGTATTGCTCTTTGTTTATCACTGCTCTAGAACGGCAAGAACTTTTTGGTTACCTTGTATAACAATGAAAAACAAACCATATTTTCAAATTATCCCTTGAAAATCCACATGTTCACTCTCAAGAATGTGAGCAATTGCACACAGATTTTGGTACTTTGTGTTTTTTTTCTAACAGATTTTGAAAATTGTCTCTAAGCACTTGCATTTGTAGCCCTGATATAGAGTTCAATTTCATTTCAACTGCACTAACGTCCTTCACTGTTCCACTAGCTCCAAGATGCACCCAGCAGCAGAACAAGAAAGCAAATGTTGCGAGGGTAGGGTTGCGAATGTAATATGATCGACCAGCTGAAGATAAAAGCTCTTAGTTCATTGAACTTTACAAAAAAGACAGCAAACCAACACCTATCCTAACCGCATTAAAAACTAAAATGAAATCGTACACAAGGCATTTTCAAACAAGTTACTACAAATATGTAAAATTATTAACTGGATACCCTTCCAGTGGCAAATTTTTGTCGTCCTTGTTAGTTCCCAAGAGGGGAGTTTGAGCAGTTCGAGTTTTGTCACAATTTCTACAAATCTAGCAGACGTCATGAAAAAACTCGGCAATCTGAATGCCATTATTGCATTGAGAACATTTGAATTACAAGAATGTTCAACTCTACAAATAGAAATGAAACAGGTTTCGACAAAACATTTTTTCTCTCTGATCACTCATAAATTGCTTTTATGAATTTTTTCTTTGTTGCGCATCAACAATTTTGTTTTTAAGGTTTTCTTTACATTATATCATATTTGTTTTAACATTGGTATTGTCATAATTTTAATGTGCTTCATGTATGTCACTTCTGACAATTTGTAACATATGTATCCTATGTTTTGGTTCATTTCAATAAGGGTTGAATTTTACTTGGTCTACTGTATTATATTACGACAGGTATGGGAGGGGAGGGGGCAAGTGATAGTCACCTGTTCCCCTGCCTGATTTAGCACCGCACGCCACTGTCTGTTACTAATGGACACAATTTTTCATTTGCGAATAACTACATAAACAACATGAATCAGACAAAAACAAAGAGCTGTGATTGAGTTCTTTCAAAGAGAGGGTTGTCATATGGAGAGGATGCAATTGGCATTAGCCATGTCAGAAGATGGATGAAGAAGTTCCAAAAGGAAGAAACCTCAGTGACGGATAAACATCAAAGTACTAGACCTGCAACCGCAGTGATGGACGATGTTCTGGGAGAGAGGGGGTGTCATCTGTACAGATTTTTTGGAACGTGGTGCAAAAATGTGCAGGCTTTAAAAAAGTTGAGGGACGCTATTTAACGAAAAAGAAAGCACATTCCACTAGACAGTGTTGTCTTGCACCACGATAATGCCTATCCTCAAGTGTCAATGGAAAATGTCACAGGCCATTGCCAAAGTGGGGTGGTCAGTAATGCCCCAACCCCTTAACACGTTCAATGCCGGTCCATTTTGCATTGCATAAGCCACAGGCCGTTGCCTGGATGTGTTGCGCACGTCAAAATCCGTTACCTTGATTTTGTTTATATCACAAGTATTTGTTATATTTTGATAATGTACAATTCATATTTGTTATTTTGGAGGAGATTTTGGAGGGCGTCACACGGTGTGCGTCACTGGCCTTTCGCATATTTTTTTTTCGTGAGAGGCCAGTGCCACACGGTGTGTGCCATGGTATTATATCACTTCTAACTGCAAAATGTCAAAAAAAGGTATCGCTAAAGATAAACAAGAAACTTTATTATTGTTACAACACATACCATACATTCAAAACTGAAAAACAATGTATCTTCTAAGAAATAAACTTGCTTTCGGAAGCACAAATTCAGACAAAACTATCTATTCTTGCACACATAAGAGTGAAGATTACTTCCAGAACAATGAACGTGAAAAACACTTCAATAAAAATAGTAACATTATGAATCTACTCACAACAGTGCACAGGCAATAACACAACTCACAACAGATTTCCAAACACAGGCCAGGTTGATTTTCAGAGTCAATTGTCTTCTGAATGTTGTTTTGGTTGCAAACTCTGCATCTTGTTCTGTGTGTTCTGTCAAGCTTAGATGGAAGATGTTCCATAAGACATTGTTGTAGGAGGTAAGGCTCTTTCTGATAATATCACCATCACTAGAATCGTTTCCAGTATCACCAACACCATCATCATCTTCACCATCTGCGTCATTCGTCATATCAGTGCATCCTAAGTTCTATGCCAAGTCTTCTAAATCATAACCAGGGGGAGGTTTCGAGGGGGCTGAAGCCCCTCTCCCCCAGAAATCCTAAAATATCAAATTTAAATAGTGTATTGTGATAGTTAATTTTACTTCATTAGATGAATCTTGAAGAATAAGTTGTAATATACTGAGAAATTCTCATGTTCAATGCTTCTATACCTCTAGTTCTTCGCCTGTAGATGGCAGCTACTGATAAGGAATGAGCCCTCCCAGCCCCAAAACAAAATCCTAGCTAGGGGCCTGGAATCAACACATTTTTCACTGGAGATGACGAATGATGCGTGGGCAATTTTATGTAACTTTGCTTCTTTTAATGTCCTCTTGTTTACCCTGTTAGTACAATGTCCTTTTGCCTTCGGCCGCCCTGCAACATATGGTTTCATAGAAACAACACAAAATGCGTAACCACGAAACCAGTCGTGTAAATCAATGCAGTAGTATGTCCCTCAAGAGGCCGGAATGAATACAACCTCCCAAGCCAATAAGCGACTCACAACTGGCGAATGCTAACTAACAATGTCAGTGACACACACCGTGTGATGTCAGCTTCTCTCGGTAAAAGCCGATGACATACGGTGTGTGTCACCGGCACTGAACGTGCTTCATCAACGACACACGGTGTGTGTCACCAGCACTGAAAGTGTTAAAGTCCTTATTTATCCCCATGAGACTTCTATTTGTTTGCTCCTCTCAAAAACAACCTTCGTTAACAGCATTTCCAGGACATGGAAGATATCGCTGTGAATCCATGGGTAAAAAAGAACCTCAAGAGTTTTTCCAGAGCAGATTTCTGCATTTGGTTGAATGGTGGCAGAAATGTATCGAAAGCAAATGACAGTATTTTGAGTAGCCTTAATAGGTACCTAATATTTGCATCTATTTTTACACAAACTTCCAAATTGTTCCTCCTTCACATAATTTTACAGCAGACGAGGCATTAATTTCGGGATGACCTTTGTAATTGAACAACTTTATTTTACTGATGTAAAGACTTTTTAAAATCCTGAAATAAGAACAACTTACCTCATCTGCTGCTTTGCAGATATGCTCAGCAACCTTTGGATCTAAACCAAACTCCTTGTTCACCATAGCCGCTGCTTTCTTTAATATGCCCATTGCTTTAATAACTGGGAGCTGAAAGGGAAAAAAATTACAACTTCAAGCTGAATAAAATGAAAGGCAAGTTCATAACAAAAGTAATTGGAAGAGGCATTCAAGCAAAACTGGGACTTTTTGGTGTACAAAATGATAAACACATTTGTTGTAGTAGAAACTATGTTTAGTGTTCCTGTACTTATGTTCTATTTTTTTATTTGCTTTATTTTACTTCGCTTTTTGTGCCACTTCAGCTAATTTGCGAAGATGGGGATGAGTGATGATATGATGAAATTGACGAATGGACACTCACAAACATCCATGCCCAGGCCAGGATTCGAACCTGGGACCCCTGGCGTGGTAGCGCAATGTGCTAAACACTCTGCAACGGGGGCCAATGTATTTATGCTCTTGTCCCAGCATTTCACTACTGTGGAAAGATTTGAGGGGTTCAGAGCACAAGTGGCGTACCTCCACTTTTCACGGCAATCGACTTACATGTATAACTGAGAATTGTGAAGTGTCAACATATCAGTGCTAGAAGTATCTCCTAAGTTTCAAATTCTTGCACATGTTTATGCTCCAATAGCTAAACATACAGAGTGCTTCAAAAAAATGTATACACACTTTAAAACATGATAAAAAATTTATATTCCCACCTGGGAGGAATATCGTTTAATATCTAAGAAACTAAAAGTTAAAATATACAAAACAGTAATTTTGCCTGTAGTATTATATGGGTGTGAAACTTGGTCCCTTACATTGAAAGAGGAACTTAAATTCAGAGTATTTGAAAATAAGATCCTTAGGAAAATATTTGGACCTAAAAGGGATGAGGAGACAGGTGAGTGGAGAAGGTTAAATAATTTAGAACTACATAATTTGTATGCATGTCCAGATATTATTAGAATAATTAAATCAATAAGACTTAGGTGGGCTGGCCATGTGGCACGAATGGGAGAGGAAAGAGGAGTTTACAGGATTCTTGTTGGGAAACCTGATGGTAAGAGACCTGTATGAAGGCCAAGACGAAGTTGGAGGGACAACGTTGAGATGGATTTAAAGGAAATTGGTATGGATGGAAAAGAGTATATAGATCTTGCTCAAGATAGGGACAGATGGAAGGCCTGTGTTGCTGCAGCCATGAACCTTCGGGTTTAAGAAGGCTAGAGAGTTAGTTAGTTAGCCTGGGAGGATGAAATAAGGTAGAAATGTAGTGTGATGTTTGCTCAATAGATGGCAGCAGGTACCATTGCTAGCGCCACTATGCGGTCAGTGGCGAGTGATTCATATCAACATGCGGAAGTACGGTTGAACTTTGAAGAGTGTAAGAATTTGTTAAAGTGGTAGTGGAAATTTGAGAATGTTGTTGAGGTTCAGAGACAATGGAGACGTGAGTATGGTACTGATCCCCCTTCACGGTTAACAATTGCTCGCATACATGAGAAATTCGAATTGCATGGAACAGTGTGTGATGTGCACAAAGGCCGATTGGGGTGACCTCGCACAGCTACAAGTGACAAGTCCTCAGCTGCGGTACTGAAACGGTTTCACAGGTCGCCACAAAAATCTACAAGGCAATGTGAGCGTAAGAGTGGTGGTGTAAGTGCTACTAGCGTACTACGCATTCTGAAAAAAGGCAAGTTTAACGTGTACATTCCCAGGCTGGTACAACAGTTAAGTGAAGACGACCCAGATCGCAGGTTACAATTTTGTAAATGGTTTCGGGACATGGTTGACAGTGATCCGGGATTTGCAGGGACCGTGGTTTGGTCGGACGAGGCACAAGTCAAGCTCAATGGAACTGTCGAGACACAATTGTGTGTACTGGGCAGAAGATAATCCCCACATCACTGTTGAAAAGGCTGTGAATATGCCTAGTGCAACTGTGTGGTGTGGATTGTCATTGAAGGGACTCATTGGATCTTTCTGTTTTGAAGGTAACGTAACTGGTGAAAGTTATCTGACAATGCTTGATGGTTCCATTTTACCTGCCATTCGTGAACTGTATGGCAATGAGAGGTTATATTACCAACAAGATGACGCACCTCCGCACTACCACAGGGATGTAAGAGCATACCTTGATCAAAATGTACCAGGCCACTGGATACGATTCAGGGGTCCGATCAAATTCCCTCCGCCCTCTCCAGATTTTACACCCCTCGATTTTTACTTATGGGGAACAGTAATGTATAAGGTGTACCGCAAGAAACTAAATAACCTGGACACACTTTGGGATGAGATTAAAACAGCGTGTGCAGAAATCCCACTGCAAACTTTGGCGAGTGTTACTGAAGCAGTATAGATCAACCACAAGGAAAAAAACCTTGGGACGAAAAGTCCCCGTGCAGCTTTCCCTTCTTCCCTCCACCTCGGGCCATAAGGAAGCATGGTCCACTCTCCCCTTCCCCTACTTGCGGGAGTACGGTGCACAGGAGTTGCGGGTCTGCGCAGGTTGTTTTGCTTGTGGTTCCACTATAGTGGTCCGTACTCAGAGATGTAATGATGCTGGAGGCCATCAGTTTGAGCATTTATTGTAAAATTGTAAGCGTATAGCCCAGAAAGTGCATTGAAATCATCAAACTGACTCGCAACCTTACTTTCAGGTAAATACACATCTTTGTATGAAGACATTTTAACATTTTTTTTCTTCTCCTGAAGTGTGTATACATTTTTTGGAAGCACTCTGTATTACTAAGCTACCTACATACACTACCTGATCATTTTGGCTCGAAATTTAGCCCCATACCCTATACATTTGGACTTACCATTGCTAAATGGAAAATTCTCAATAAAACCCTGCTTAATTTTCGTAACTTACTACCATTCTCAAGTAGCTAGTTGTGAATAAAGGCAAGTGGCACAGAACTGTTATCATTTTACACATGGTAGTGAATTTTAATCATGTTTGTAAATACTAGGGTTACCAGATCACTATAAGGGAAAAGTAGGGCTTTTAGTCAAAATGTATGACACAAATCATTCTCAGTAAATAATACACATTACTACAAGATGTTTGCAATTAACTTAAAATTAACACATTTTCAGTATTTTTAATAATGAATTTTTCATGATTCCTTACATACAAAATTCCCAAACTTGTAATCAATATTAAATGATTCACTTCTTAATACACACATTTTCATTTGTACTTTTCAGAGGAGCGAATTTTTCTCAAAATTTCAATTTGTTCTGTATATCTCTTGCTTTACACTCAAAATATTAAATAACAATAGGAAATATGTTGTAGGATTACTTCCATCGTTATAGATGCTAAAGCAAGAAATTACACTTAATTGAACAATGCAATCAAAAGAATGTGGTCCCAATACTGCGTTGATTATAGCTGCAGTCGTCATTCTAGCACAAAAATATTGCGTTTGCAACGTCTGAATCAAAAGAAATTTCTCTTTCGAGCTTTGAAGTGCAGCCCCATAGACTTATGACTTAATGATTTCTCTTTGTTCAACTGTAACACACATTTTCTTAACTCAAATTATATGACGCTAAAAATGTAGGACATTTATGATTTTTTCCTAAATTCCTCCCAGATGCCGGACATAAGGCTAAAATGTAGGATATTTATGATTTTTTTCCAAATTCCTCCCGGATACCGGACATAAGGCTAAAATGTAGGACATGTCCGGGAAAAAGAGGATACTGGTAACTCTAGTAAGTTCAAACTGTGAAAGTACTATCATTATAAAATAATATGCTACAAATGTCTCTATTTTATTTCTTTGACTTCAAGCGACATGCCACTTTAGAGTGAGCTCGCACAAATACACTGTGGCACTTTCTACTCCTATTTTAAGTTATTTTATGTATTTTTTCTACATTACTATGATAGTCACAATGATTAGATGAAAGAGATGAGAAAAATGAATGCAATGAGATGGATTGGAACCTATGGCATCTCACATTCTCCCCAAAGACAAACAAAATAAGCACCACTGGTTTGTCTAATAATTTTCAATTCATATTTACATCGCATCAAATATGGAAAAATATGGTTTGCGTTGACTGGTTAATTTTGTACTGCCTCTTTAGGCTAACTGTGATCATGAAGATGAATGATGATTAGATAATTGGTGAAGGGATAGAGCCCAGGACTCAAACCTGGAACATCAGTGATTGCGAGTTCAGCATTCAATGCACTTGTTCACAAAGGTGCCAACATGCCAATTTTAACTGATAATGTAGCAGAACAATAAGGTTAAGTATAGTTTCTAATCTGACTTACTGGCATTCTCTCTGATTCATCCCCTATTGGGAAGTTCATCACGGAGCGGAGGGTCTGAGCCCCATAGAACTTGCTCTTCGGCACCTGGAGTTCACCGAATGTATCATACTCTTTTCTGTACTCATCCTGCAAATACAAACGAGAAAACTAAGTAGACACAAATACAATTGAACAAAACTAAAATGCACATTGCTGATTCAGAAAGTAAAAACACAAAGTGAATAGCTTCTTAGGTCCTGGGTGTGTTGTCTCATGTATTCAGTCACTCTGGCACAATGAAACATGTACAAGGTAGAATCAAAAAGTAAGGTAACAAGTGCCCTGAAAATGTACAACGATATGCTAGTAACTTTTTTTTGTGTGTGTGTTGTAGGTATTGATGGATAGTATCCCTGGTGACCGCTAGAGAGCAGCACGGTGACACAGTTGCAGAGAATCGCAGTTCAAAGATGGCAGGGTTACTGGAAACATGGTCAAATGTGGACGTGCGAAGTGTGATCAGGTTTTTGCATGCGAAGGGGAAGAAACCAGCCGAGATCCATCGGGAACTTGTGGAGGTGTATGGAAACAACGTGTTATCCAGGAAACAAGTGTGGTGTTGGTGTAAGGAGTTTGAAAATGGTAGGACTAACATTAATGATGATCAGCGAAGTGGCAGACCGTCAACTTAAGCTACCCACCAGAACATTTGTCAGGTGGAGGGAATGATTAGGGAGGATAGGCGAATCACACTGTCACACATTGCAGATGCACTAAACATTTTGTATGGTTCTGTGCACAACACACTTGGCTACCGCAAAGTGTGTGCACATTGGGTACCAAGAAATCTCACTAATTATGACAAAGACAGACGAATGGGCATGAGTCTGAACCACCTGATCCGTTATCAACAAGAAGGGTCGTCATTTCTGTATCGCATCATTACGGGTGATGAGACACCTGTGCCATTGTGGACACCGGAATCTAAACATTCCTCCATGATGTGGAAACATCCATCATCACCCCCATCCAAAATGTTTAAAACAGTAACATGTGCAAGGAAAACAATGGCCATGATCTTTTGGGACCACCTTGGTTGATTCACCTGGAATTCCTTCCACGTGGTACCACTGTCAATGCTGTGACCTACTGCCAGACATTGGACAGATTGAGAGAGGCCATATGTCGGAAACGACCTGGAGCACTCAGGGAGGGTGTATTGTTGTTACACGACAACGCTCGACCTCACACAGCGCAGCTCACCCGTGACCATGTCACACGTTTCCACTGGGAGGTTTTGGAACACCCTGCATACAGCCCTGATCTTGCACCCAGCGATTTCCATCTGTTCGGACCAATGAAGAAGCATCTTCGAGGACGACGCTTCAACACAGTGCAAGAGGCACAGGATGCAGTGAAAACCTGGTTGGACAGCCTTGACACTGATTTCTTCACTCGTGGCATTGATGCATTGGTCACCCGCTGGAACACGTGCTTAGACAAATATGGTGACTATGTGGAATGTTAGTGTGCAGTGTCATGTATACCCTGTCACAGTTTAGGCAACCACGACATAAAGGTTTCTGTGGAAAAAAAACTTGTTACCTTACTTTTTGATTCTACCTTGTATGTACACTTACTTAAACTTTAATAATATGAAGAATGTAAATAACACTAAATATAATGAAGAGTTCCTCACACATTTACACGTATATGACGAGGCGTACAACACACGTACGTCGTCTCTCTACTCAACTCGGACTCACACTGCATGGCAACGCGGCCAATATGAATGACAATTCGTCCGAACACAAAGTTTACTTTCTATTTCCAGTTCTCTTCATTAATTAAGGTTTAATGGATGTCTGACAGTAGTGACAATGAGGTCCTGCGGTGTGTGGATGTGATGACTTCAGAGTTAAAAAGGACCCCTCAAAAAGTTGATTCTCTGCTTGTAAAGTGTCTGTAGCTATCATCTCCCACCATTGGCAGCTTGTGGTGAAACAAAATGGAGGGGCGATAGGTCACAAATTTGCTCTATTAGTAATGCGAGTTTAAATGACGAATTTCTTATAACAGCCAACCTGATAAGAATTTGATATATTCGTGTTTACCAAATATCATGTTTTACATGTTTACATCTATTACAATAAATTTAATACTCCCTCTGTCCCAAAATGGTAACTTTTTATTTATGTTCTTTTGGATACTTGATCGGCCAATTTGTACTGATCCTTGACTAATAATGTTGTATGACTCATTCCCGTGTTTCATTTTCTTCTTCTGCATACACCAATGTCACAGTTTGCATATCGGACACCAAACAGAAGTGTACCGGACAATAATTATGGGACAGAGGGAGTAATTATTTAACAGTAATACGAAGATCACAAAAGATGGAAGAAGAAATAGAATTCTAACAGATTTAGTTGTAATATTTTTTAACTTAATAGAGGGGAAAATTCAGAGGAAGGGAAATTAGTTTACATACAGCTTGATAAGCATAATAACGAACATTTACGTGCACTGAACATGAAAATTAGTAAGTAAAATTAAGACAGAAAATGTTTCCTGTACAACATGACTAATTGATATGGCACCAAAGTGAAATCTGCTTTACCAGAACCTCTATCAATATACTAAGTACAACTACAAACTAACCAGAAACCTTCTTCAAACACGCTTGTAGAAAAAGTTTATCCAAGACATTCTAGATTTTATTTTCTTGGAAATAGTCTTACAATCTGGTTGTTTTATTGCTTCGGGGTTGCCAGACAATTTTGCCAGATTTTCAGAAATTTGTAGTTCACGGGTTCCTGCAGCAGCTTCTGGTGAGCCAATTGCGGGTGAGTTTAGATGATGAATTTCTAATTTATTTAACAGCCAGCGTGAAAAGAAATTGTGATATTCGTTTTTATCGAATATAATGTTTTAGGTTAGCATCTATTATTTAATAGTAAAACTGAGATCATGAAAAATGAGAGATGAATTAAATGCTAACAGATTTAGTTGTAATATCTTCTTACCTAACAGAAGTAAAAAAATACAGAAGGGAAGCTGCCAGACAACTTTGCCACAATATCAGGAATTTTTTGAAACATGCTAATCAAAACATGTATTTCAATCTACATGATGTAGACTACATCATTGTAATCCAAATGTGCTTTCCACTAAACACATAGCAAAAGTACAACGCATATATACAAAAACTTTGCAAGTAACAAGAATCTGTAGCCGACTTCCATGGCTAACATACTGCAGGGTCCCGGGTTTGAATCCCAGCCTGGCCATGGATGTTCTTCGTGGGTGTCCCTCTATCAAATTTATTATATCATCACTCATCCTCATTGTCGTGATTAACCAAAAGTAGAACAAAGCGACGCTAAATTAAAAAAATCAAACAAGAGTCTGCATATTTTCAGTTCCTCACTGGAAATTACGATATGTATTGTTCTATGCTTATGTCATACGTGAATATACAATGACTTTTTTCCAACAGTTGGTAATTTTCTTTCTGATGTTAACACCCTTGTTTCTGCCAACTCTTCATTGTTTACAGTTCTCTGGAGAGAGCGGCCAGCTTCGGCTAGGTGGTTGGGTTTTGTACGACGAAAGCCATCATCCACCCATGCACAGCTCCCGTGCATGTTGTTCTACCCATTTGCCTCGCCTCTTCCCTCACCCAGCCTTCCCTAACAATGCTCGCAGAAACGTAAAGTGGGAGGACGGCGCTCCGCAATATTTCTCCCGCATGGTGGCGTGCAAACTTCACTGTCATGGAAGAATAAATACAAAACTGACTAACCAACGATCTGTAAGCAACAAAATATTTGCAATTCAGACAATATGAAAGCTATAATATATAAATGTTAATGTAATGTTCGTTCGCTTGTGATTATACACAGATATCCCTATGCGTGGCCACCCCATTTCCCACATCTATCTAGATAGCATGATGCCATATTAATTCTACAGAGAACATGCATTTGTGTGACAAGTGTTTGTCGTTTTCATCCATTTTTATTATTAAATCCTTCTGGTTTCTTTCTTTTCTTCTTTTATGATGTGTGTGTGTTTGTGTGTAGATAAAATCAAGGAGTTCCTATGTGTTGAGTGAGAAACAATTTTTTTAACCAATAAAAAATTAACACAATACAAACAATACCTTGCAGATTGAATCACATGCAGTAACTATGCTATTTTGTTCCACAATGTCCAAATATCACAAGTCAATTTTTAAATTTCTGCCTTGCTATTTCCACAGTAATCATCATACTGTATGTAAGACATATTTTATTAAATTTCCTTTAAGATATTTTAGCAGGTAAAATGAAGTGGCATGATACCCTATATAATGGAAACTACACAAAAACATAATGAAATTTGATTTATATAGGCCACTCCACAGTTCTCTGAGGGTTGGGGGAAAGCCAGTATCGGTTTCTGAAACTCCAGAGTGGCTTACAAGAAACAGAATGTCGATTCCTGGATGCCACTTGTGCAGATTCGTATAGTTCTTGGAATATAGTACTGTCACAAAAATATTTAAATTTTATTAAAAAAATGGTTTTCTTGAAAATTCGAAAACCAGAAGTGTGAAAAAATGTCAATACTGTACTTCTAAAAATTATCTCATGGGTTATCATGAAATTGAGGATTTAGTTTGTTCCTTGTGATTCTTGATTTATCTTCTAGTTTTTTGTATTTCATTTATTTTGTCACTTTTTTACCTATTGGATTAACTGCAATGGTGAGGATGAATTATAAACTATACTGACCAATATAATTTGATTGTAAAGCAGGTATATAGAGCAAAGTTATTCAGGGTGTCTGCCAGTCAAGAAAAAGTAAAGAAATCATCAAGAACATCAATTAAAAGGCAATAAATCATTCTTGAGGTCGAGAATTTTTGCTATCATAATGAATGATTGGTTGATTTACTTTATTTTACTTCACATTTTTCTGTCCCTTTCGCTAATCGCGAAGAGGAGGATGAATGGTGCTAAGATGGATGAGGGGACAGTCACAAACATATAGGGACAACCGACACAAGCCCCACATAAGATTATACTGGCTGTGAGTCTAGACGCCAAAGCCTCGCTTGTCTGTCAAACACAGTTCAGGATGCATTAATATGAGAAAGCAGATCTAATTCTCTTCTTAAATTCAGCTTCAGTTTTTATCTTAAGTAGCCCTTTGGTAGGGGTTTTCGTTAAATAAATATTTATTTTCTTAATTACTAATTTCCAACTTTACCTAAGTAGGGGTCGAATAAATAAACGTTACGAAAAACTGAAAAAAAGGTTTTAGAAAAGTCCAGAAAAAGTGAAGATTTCTGGATGTTATTTTGGTAGACACGCTGTTTTTGAACTAAAAACTACCCAAGATGAAACTTCTGGAACCATTTTAAATTGCGGTAAATCTTGAATATTTGTTTGCCATTACAGGTCATAATTCAAATGTTGAGACAGTACTTTCATTACCATCAGCACAACAGACTCACGAGAGAAATTATTTTTTCATAATGTCTGTAAAATGTTTGGTACTGGTCCCTATAATTTCAAAGAGTTTGACTGTCCACTCTAACATAAATAATAACAGTTGGGCTGAAAAGTTCATAGGCTGACTCATAGATGGCGTTACTAGAATTAAATCCATGTGATTTTTACTTAGTACTAACCTTCAAAAGATACGTGTATAAATTTCACAGCTGCCGGATAATTAGTTCGTGAGATATAGCATTGTGAGTGAAGCAGCTTTTGTTATTGTGAAAAAATGGATAAAAAAGAATTTCGTGTGTTAATAAAGCATTGCTTTTTGGCGAAAAAAAATACTGTTGAAGCCAAGGCTTGGCTTGATAAACATTATTCGGACTGTAACGTTTTTAATATTCAATATTATAAACTCTACAAAAAGTGAAAATTGACGTAAAATATAGTACAATTTTCAGCCATCAGAGGCCTCTGTCCTCGATTGCTCGACCGGTGCTGCCTCTCGCGGAGCACTCGGTATATACGGGCTGGACGTAAAACCGCACACAGTGCAACAGAGGAGCTGATACTGACTGGAACGGAACTCGACCACTCCCCCTTTGGTCGCGAGAAGCCAGCGAGAGACGTACCTAGCCTGAGGCCTGCGAAGACGGAAGCCCTCATTGCTCGCCACTCGTAAAATGGACTGCATCTAAGGGAATAATTACGGTGATTGGAGTGCGGCATTGCAGGACCTTTTTGAGGCTGAACTTTTATGTTACATAGGTACGTAAACTCTCTGCTGTGCTACAAGAACTTTATAATTGTGCAACGTTCCAGATCATTTCCCCCCCCCCCCCACTTTTATCAAAAGTAAAGTCTATACTAATCTTTTTACATTAGTCCTCCTACGTGAAATAAGGACAAGAATTGTTCGCCAAAATTGTCGAAGAGTGAATGGGGTGATTTATTAATTTGAATTTTGATTCACATCTTATTCCCGTCGCCCAAAGACTTATTGCGTTCGAAAAATTGAACTTTTGACCTGCGCGCGTTTACTTCCTTGAATCTACGAACGTAACAATTGCATTTTTGGTCGACGTGGTAATGTAATCGTTCCGCCCATTCGACGTTCCGATTTTACGAACTAAGACTTTGGTTAAATTTTCTTGCATACGAACAAAAGAAATCTAAGTGTCCTCTGCAACGTATATCACCTTATCCGGGACGCATGTTCCTTCCCTCCTTTACCCCTTTCTCGGTAGCATTTAAATCGGGAGAATTGAGTTAAGGTTAATGAATGGCAAAAATAATGCCGTAAGGCAAATCAGGGTAAAATCTAAATGAAGACTTGCAACGCAATTAACTTACATGGGAAATAATTGGGAAGTATTTGTTGATTGTCTAATGTGGATTGTTTAATTGAATTTAAGTAATATATACATATGCATTTTGTTACGCATGATTGAATGATGCTCGTTAACTGTTGTAAATTAATTGTACACGCAGGACGTGTATGTAAATTTGACGTGCTCTCGCGTCGTTCATGTGAATAGTGTTTTGGCTTACGCTGATTGTTCTGTTTTGATTATTTTACTAGCTTTTTGGTGTTCATGAAATACATATAGTAATTGATTAACGTAGTTGTCTTGTTGATGATTCACAAATACAAATTGACCTTTTGCCTTACTTGAAAATGGTAGTACACAAACGAATGTGTGCATAAAACACAAGACACAAGTCCAAAGGATGATTGAAATCCAGGTTCCATTTTGACAATTGTAGACACGTTAGACAAATGGAGTTAGTGTTATACAAATTTGTAAGGACAAATTAACGCAACGGAGAAAGCACGGTGTGTCATTCGTTGGTGGACCCTTTTGACCTTATGCATACGCTTATATATACATATCTAGTTTGTGTGAATATTGCATTACAGGGCTTTGTCTTGCGTTTCTCGCCGGCATTGCTCGTAGACTCTTGCACTGCCGATCGAGAAGGGCGACACAAATCGTAACTTGTAATATATAGTGTGAGGCTTCAAACATCGTTTAAAGTTGCGATTGCCACGCAGCCGCTTTCCAGTTTAAATATCGCGAGTAATCACAACTAACCCCCACTATAACATTACAGGACTCTGCACCAGGAAAATCAACCGTTGAGAAGTGGTTTGCTAAATTTAAACGAGGCGAAATGAGCATCGAAGACGATGCACGCAGTGGACGCCCCAAAGAGGCTGTTACCGACGAAAACATAAAAAAAGTCCACAAAATAATTTTAAATGATCGTAAAGTGAAGTTGATCGAGATAGCTGAGATTATTACATAGCGTTGTTGGAGCGTTTAAAGGATGAAATCACGAAAAAACGGCCCCATTTGAAGAAGAAAAAAGTGCTGTTTCATCAAGACAATGCACCGTGTCACAAATCAATGAAAACGATGGCAAAATTATATGAATTAGACTACGAATTGCTTCCCTATCCACCATATTCTCCAGATCTGACCCCCAGTGACTTTTTCCTGTTTGCAGACCTTAAAAGAATGCTCGCTGGAAAGAAATTTAGCACTGATGAAGAGGTAATCGCCGAAACTGAGGCCTATTTTGAGGCTAAAGAGAAATCGTACTATAAAAATGGCATCGAAAAATTGTATGACCGCTATAATCGTTGTATCGTCCTCGAAGGCAACTATATTGAATAATAAAATCGAATTTTGTCAAAAAAATATTTTTTACTATGTTAGCCTACGAACTTTTCAGCCCAACTGTTAAATATAGTTTGACTAAACCTGAAATGTTGATAAGAATTGTCTTCTCTGGGAAGTACCACTTAAATCATGTAGTAAGAGGTGCATTGATTAGTATGATTACAAGTTTAGAAATTTTACATTTAAAAATTCATTAAGAATTCATTATTTTGAAACAGAAAAGTGTCATTTTTCAACTACTTTCTAACGTGTTCTATAAAATATGTATTAGTTATTGAGAATGTTTTGTGTCCTACATTTTGGAAGGTCAAGTAAAGCAGACATTTATGTTGTAATATTCCTCCATTCAATCATTCCAATTTCTACCCAAAACAAGTTCAATGAGCATTCTGAGTGGGATGCAAAGATAAACCTTATCTAACTGAATGACAAAAAGCATTGACACTGCATATTCAAATAATACAAAGGTCAAACGGCCACGCAAACAGCCATGTCTTTTAAATTTGTTCTGTGTGTGCTATCCAACACATTCATCTTTCGTAGGAGGTCACGGCAATTACACAACATCCTGGTCACAAGTCAAGCCAATGCCATATCAGCTCATATTTTGAAATGTAGATAAGCCACTTCCTTCAACTTGGACGAAGAAATACGATGACCTTTGGCATTCCCGTCACAACATGGGAATTATCCTGTTGGCACTACAAACACCATTCCTTGCTATTATGAAATAACATGCATGTAAAATAACGCAATTAGTTTGTTTTTGAAATAGAAACCGAATCCACAATAACTTTGACTTTTCTGTTTAGATACATTTTTGAAGTGCGGAACAATGTATTTGCAGATTTGTAGTGTTTGGAAGATATTCTGACAAGTAAGGCGAAATGTTTTCTTTCCATATTTTTTGGCCACATATACCTATAGGGTGATGCTATATAATTCAGACAATCATTTACAACACGTAACGGGCAGTGGCATGCCCAGGATTTTCGAAAGGGAGGAGTTATGTACATTTTTTCTGGTAGTCAGCCTTCATTTTGCCATCTTTTCCTACCTTTGACGTTCCTTTTCTTTAGGAATACTGGGCCAAAGGGAAGGGGGGTTTTAACCTCCATCCCACCCACCCTTGGGCACGCCACTGGTAACGGGCATCAAGGTGAAAAATGATTCTTAACACTGCAGTGGTCACATGGATCATAGTAGTGATCCACATGTTTATGGCCGCGGTGGCTCAGTCGGTAACGCGTCTGACTACCATGCTAAAGGTCCCGGGTTCGATCCCCAGCCGGTTCAAATCCGGGAACTTTTCTAATGATGGAAGCAGCCCAGGCGCCCACCCAGCGTCGAATAACATGGGTACCTGGGGGAAACCCTGGGGGGTAAAGGCGGTCAGGGGCATGATGCTGATCACATCACCCCCATTCACGACCGGATCAAGAAAGTGTGGGGCATTACCCCCACACCCCCTATACGCCTTCATGGCATGGTGCTATGCACAGGGGAGCACTTTACCTTTTTTTAATGTTTATGTTCACATTCTACTGCTGCTTGGCAACACTGGTGACCTTGGGTCCCAGTATACCTTTCTGGAACAGTGCAGGAATTCTGTTTGATACCCTGTTATTTGAAAATGACCCATTGTTGACTTGTTATAGATCTCACATTTCAGTGGAGCACAATACTGTTTGTGACTATTGCTGGCAGCATTTTCAGACATTCGGTATTTTCATATATAAGGTATGCCCAAATGAAAAGGAGACTATGGTTATATCTAAAAAATATTATATTACAGAATATTTGCATTACATAATATGTGAATGACAGTTAATGTCACATACACATAATTGCCATTGATATTGATGCACTGATCCCAGCATGTAGGAAGGAAGTGGATGGCTTCAGTGTAGAAACTCCTGGGTTGCTTACGGATCCAGTTTTCAATGGTGTTCTGCACTTCTGCATGCTCGTTTTCTGTGCGAAGAAATTGGATTACAGCGCTCTGATCTGGAGGAATTCATAAATCAGGGTATCTACTAAATGTCTGTTTTTAAATTCCAGGTTTGTCCAGGTCTATTTATATTATTTTCCAGGTCTATTTTTTTTAAACAAAGAAAAGTTGTTATTGTTAATAACCACTACCAAAAGGTCAGTTGAAAAAAATTTGCAGTAACTAACAAAAGCAAGCTGAGTTCTCACCTTTAACTGCTGAAAGCATATACTGAACAAAATATTAAGTAATCGCTAAAGAGATAAATTGAAATTGAACCATGTAAAAAATTGCATTCGTAGGGTGATGAAATCACAATAAAACAAAGGGAACTTGGGCCTATTTTTTTTCTATCACAATGATTTATTGACTTAGTTTATTTACTTCACTTTTTTCCCCTTTTGGCTAATCGTGAAGATAAGGATAATGGTGGTAAGATAAAATGGATGAAGGGACGATCAAAAATATATAGGGACGATAATGCAAGCCCCCACATAAGATTATACTAGCTGTGATTCCAGACACCAGAGACTCGCTAGTCTGCCAAATGCAGTCCAGAATGCATTAATAGATAAAGCAAGTGTAATTCTCTTGTTAAATACCCTTCAGTTCTCATCTTAACTGTATTTTTTATGTAAATATTTTCTTAATTGCTAATTTCCAACTTTACCTAAGTCGGGGTCAAGTAAGTAAATTTTAAGAAAAACTAAAAAAGACTAACTAACTAACTCTCTAGCCTTCTTAAACCCGAAGGTTCATGGCTGCAGCAACACAGGCCTTCCATCTTTCCCTATCTTGAGCAAGATCTATATACTCTTTTCCATCCCTACCGATTTCCCTTAGGTCCATCTCAACGTTGTCCCTCCATCGTCGTCTTGGCCTTCCTACAGGTCTCTTACCATCAGGTTTCCCAACAAGAATCCTGTAAACTCCTCTTTCCTCTCCCATTCGTGCCACATGGCCTGCCCACCTAAGTCTTCTTGATTTAATTATTCTCATAATATCTGGACATGAATACAAATTATGGTCAAGAATTTTTTATTTGTTATTTTGGTAAACACCCCGTTGTTCGGCATATATCCAAACGACTTTGTGATGCCACTGCCATCTGTGAGATAGAGCTGCAGTTATGGTTCAGCTGTTCTTTCAGTCATGGTTCACATCTTGCACGTGCAGGTGATGTGTGTAGCTGTCAAGTGGCACCAAATTGAACCGTTATTGGGAAGAGTAAGTCGTGACTCTTTTCCATGCACATTTCTCATATGGCCAAATAGTATGGTTTGACCGTCAGGAAAATCACTGTGAAAGAGACACTATCTCAGTGTACACAACAAGGGTACGTTGGTAAACATTCGCACACAAAGGGGACCCCAGAAGAGGACACCAGTGAAAGTAACGCCTATTGTTCTCCAAGAGATTTGGTGAATGGCCAGGAAAATCAACCAACGCAACGTGAGATGGCTAGGAGGGTGCATATGGCTCCTTCCATTGTCAACATGACCATCCATAACCATCTCGGACTAAGGTATGTTTGTGAAGCCTGCATGCACCTTCTCCTCCCATGCCACAATGCCCAATGCAGTATCAACTGCAGAAAACTGTGAAAGACATTGGGGTACATATCGAAGACTGTGGCCACAATGGGCAAAGCGTACATGTACCTCACTGGCAGTGGTCATGTTTAGTCAATCACTTACCTACTGCTGCACTGATGGCTACTGCCAGGACATTTTTCGAAGAGGCTTTATGGTTGTCACCAGATTCAGTTATGCCGGAAAGTTGCCGATACATAAGGTGGACAGAAATGTGAAGGCGAATGCTGCTGCCTACTATTATTCATCAATTATTACGCCCATCTTCTGTACATGTAGGTTCTTCTTAAAGGTTCACATAACCACTTTTTATAGATAGAAAATAATATATACAAAGGCTGTCCCAGAGAAGGTGAGACAGATTTTTTCCTGGCTTGGCAACACTGCCTATGGTTTCGCCACTAGTCTCATCCTATAGGATGACTCATTCTGTTTCCGTAGCAAGTTGTCAGATGTTGCGAAACCACATTAGTGAGCAGCTGTGTTGATTTACGTGGAACGTGTTTCGTTTACCCCTCCAGGTTTTTGTGCATAACATTGCTTTTCACGATGAGTATTCAAGATGAACAGCGATATACCATAAAATTTTGTTGGCGTTTAAGGACAAGTGCTGCGGAAACATATGCAATGTTTCAACAGACATATGCCGATCAAGACAAACTGAGTAGAGCCACAGTGTACCAATGGCACAAGTTGTTCAAAGTTGGGCGCGAATCAGGCGTATCCTGGACAAAGACTGTCTGTGATTAACGAGACGCTAGTGAATACGGTTGCATACCGTGAGGGCTTTTCAGGATTACGCGACGAAGAGAAAATTAATTCTCCGACGGACAATAGCGTTTGGCACGTACACCTTCAAACATCATCACACATCGTTATTGTGTTTTGTTCATGTTCATTGGGTATCCAGTGTTTCGAACTGTCTGTGTTTGCAACGAAAGTTAGAAACATGACGTGTTGTGGATGCGTGGTGAAATTCGTACCGGGTGTGGAAGATCCAGTGGATTCTTTAATTTAATTGAACACGGGATCATGAAGAAAGGAAAGGAATGTAAAAATGTGGCAGTGAATGTAATCTACTCGTTAAAAGGAATGGGCTGTGGGTATATGCCTAATATGACGTGTAGTGGATGTGTGGTGAGGTAAGTTTTTCGTGTCCTGGAAACGGATTTCTTCAAATTTAAAAGTTTGGGCTCATTTGGGGGCAGGTGACTCTGGCCAATTTCTAACATGCCTTTAACAGGGACTCTATAGAGAAAGCTGGATTCCAAGATGATGTAACATGGTGTCTACCAGTGAAGAAAGACATGAACATAAAGAAATCAACAACTAGGTCAAGATGTCAATAAAAAGTCCAAAAATTATACTTGTAAAAATTGGCAACGGTTCCGATTGTTTTATGATCTTTTTCAAATTCTCCTAGGAGAAAGACTGATTATCTTAGAATTTTGGAAATCATGGTCACACGAAACTTGAACCTTCCTTTGAAAAAAAGTTATTTATGTTGAAAGAAACAACTTAAAAATTACCTCACGCAAGCATGCACGCTTCCCATGCACAATGTATTTTCCGTTGACAAACGAAAAAAGTAAATCAGAACCTTAGTAGAACGCATTTAGGGACATATGGCAGATTTCAAGATGACGGCCGTCATCGTCATATGCCCTATAACATTTCCCCCACCCCTATTACAAACCTGCAATGTTAGTTTCTTGAAATATAATGCCATTCAATTTTTATTCAGGTGTTTCCACACTTTTGGACCACCCTGTACCCAGTGGTGCCATAAGTTCTGTCCCCCATTCCAATAGGTGTAAATAACACAAAATGTTGTAGTACACTAAATCCTTTATTGCCAAGTGTACATTAGGGACACAGGAATGAAACAAAACATAGTCTATTCAAAGTGGCCTCCTTTGGCCAGCACACTCATCTTCAATCGTTGAGGCCACGCGTCAATCACGGCACACACCACATCTTGGGGTATGGAAGCGGCTGCTTTCACTAAATCAGCCTTAAGCGACTCAATATTGCGGTGAGATTTCTTGCAGGCCTTCTCCTCTAAGTAGTCCCAAAGGCGGTAGTCCAGTGGGTTGAGATCCGGGCTTCCAGAGGGCCAATCCTCTGCGGCTATGAAGTTGGGAACATTGTTGGCCAACCACTGCTGGTTCATCTTCGCCATGTTTGTCGGCACGGAGTCTTGCTGGAATGTCCAATCTTCACCAGAAAAGAGTGTGATTCAATGGTTTAACTACCTTCTCCAAAACATCGTTCTGGTAATTTGCAGCTTAGGTCTTGACTCCCTGTTCGCAAAAGTGCAGCTGGGTGACACCGTCGTACGACACGCCCCACCAAACCATGACTGAAGCTGGATGGTGGCCTCGTTGGACCCTAGGAAGTTTGTCGGCAGCTTGCCGAGAACTGTGGGCATAAATCCTGTCATTTTGCAGGTTGAATTTTTCTTGTACGGTGAAATTTTTTTTATCGGTGAAAAGGATTCACCTGTGTTTCCCGTCCGTGTACCGCTGGAGTAACCTCTTGGCTCTTGTGGTTCGTATCTTCTTCAGAGCAGGTGTCAGCAGTTGTCCTGTGGTTCTTCTGTAAGCCCCAAGTTTAAGGTCCTCTTTGATGATGCCGGACATCGTTCTCTTCGGTATATTCATCTCCCATGCCATAAGTTTCTGTTTTCGAAGAGGATTTCGACGAATTCGAGCAGCTACGGCTTTCACACCTGCTGGCATCTGTGAAGTGCGCGGACGGCCACTTCTAGCTCGGTCATCGATAGAGGAGATGTCGTTGAACCGGTTGATGCACCGATACACAAATTTTTGCGTAATTTGTAATGGCTTTAGAAGATTGAAAATCTCCACCGGTGACTTGTTGCACTTATGCAACGCAATCACAGCGATCCGATTCTCCTTGCTGCCCCACTCCATGTTAACTGGACAAGTGAACGCCACAAACTAGGGACTGGTTTACGCTACAGGATGCGCACGACCTATTGTAAACACAGCTGGTCGCGGACGTCAGTCGAATGGGCCGTGTGGAGCTCATGCACTTAGGGACAGAACTTATGGCACAACTAGGTATATTGGACAAATTATGCTTCACTGCTAGTTAGGCATTTCATATCAATTCCATACTTCTGTTATCAATTGAAACAATGTCTCTCTGAGTTTGATCCCTCCATTTTTTTCAATAGCTCTGCTGATATGCCATCTATTCCTCGAGCTTTATTGTTTCTTGGGGCTTTTAATACTTTTTCAAATTCTTGCCTTGTAGGGGGTTCACTGCTTCTTCATTTTTCTAGCAAATCTTTTCCTGCTACTTTCTTTGCGGGCATTCACTGACTGTGTTGAATTTAGTAGTCTAGAGAAATACTCTTTCCATCTATATTTGACTGTTTCCTTATCTCTCAGAAGTAGCCCATCCTTATCTTTACAACAGTTTGTTCTGGTTTTAAATCCTTCTTTGATTTATCTTACTTCGTTATATGCCATATAAGTATTGTTGGACTTAAATTGTTATCCAATATGAATTATTTTCTCTGTTATATACTTTCTGTTCTTTTTCTGGCATATTGTGTGTACCTCTTTATTGCATCTATCTAGTAATCCACCTATGTCAACAGAACAAACTCATTCATGAAAGGGCTCAAGTTCCTTTTGCTTTATTACGATTTCATCATGGTACAAATGCAATATTAACATGGTTTGATTTCGATTTACTTCTGTTAACACATACTGCAGAGTTCTGGCGATTCAAGATTTTGTTGAATATGTGCTTTCGTAGTTAGGTTAGCCAGGTCAGGTTTGGTTCCCTTAGCATTAAAACAAAGTCCCTAAACATTCTACTACGGTTGTGATTTACTTCTACATTAATTCCCACGATACTTACAGTGGCAGCGATTTGGTTCCAAAACTCAGGGGGAGGTGGGGGGCAAAGCCAGTATATTTCCTCTTGTAGATAAGGTTTAGCATAGTGCAGGGGGGGGGGGAGAACTGTCCCCCCTAATCGCCGCTACTGCTTACAGTCGCTTGTCATCGGGAAATACATCATCTATGGGAAGCATGCATGCTTGCGTAAGGTAATTTTTTAAGTTGTTTATTTCAACATAAATAACTTTTTCGAAATCCAAACAGTGCTCATTACTTTACGGAAGGTTGAAATTTTGTGTGCCAATGATTGCCAAAATTCTATGATAATTAGTCTTCCTACTAGGAGATTTTGAAAAAAAAATAATCATAAAGCAATCGGAACCATTACTCACGGAAGCCATCAGCGGTAACAGTTCGTTATATTGGAGACACATTTCTTCATTTTTACAGAAGAAACTACTTACGGTAATGAGTTTCCCTTAGGTTTCTAACGTTCGTTGAGGTATTTTTTTTCATTGTGGAATCTATTTGACCGGGAAATCATGTATTTTGCAAGAGAAATATCTCACCGACACACAATTGCCATTGCTTTCCTACGTGAAGCAGATGTTTAGTGTTTCCAACTCCTTTTTTTTTTTTTTTAACTATGCTTACCTAACCTAAAGAAACCTTATCGGAAATGGTTCGTGGGGCTATCCGTCAGCTGCCCATGCATAATGTGCAATTTGCACACGTGACGAACACAATAGTAGGTATTTTTCGGTGAATAAGGTTGGAAACACTGCATACCAACAACGGCAGTCAACGTGTGCCTGCCATATTGTGTGTTAGGGAAGCGAAAAAAGGAATAACAAAAACTACTCTCTATGTGAAAAATTGTGTTTGTTTTCGTGTAAAAAGCATAATGGCACCTTGAACTATGTTCCGCAATACACAATTCGTAAGTACGAACCATGAGAAACACAAAATATCCGATTTTAATGTGTCTCCGATATAATGAACTGTTACCGCAATCAGCAAACGAAAATTGAGCCCTGATAAAGTTGTCCTTACATATAAACGAGAGGCTTACATTTACCAGCTGCTTTTGAGTGTGTGCGGGCAAAAGAGAGAGAGAGAGGTAGGATACCTTGGCCAACCTAACTTGTATTTGCAGTACGCAAATGCAAGGGGCAATTTGATTTTCAAGTTATTATTATTTTCAATTTGCCACAGGTATTCTATGATCGATTGATTGATTAATTTAGTTTATTTTACTTCACGTTTTGTGCCTCTTGGCTAATTTGCGAAGATGGGGGGGGGGGAGTAATGAAATTGATTAATGGACATTCGGTAAATATGAGATATCGCCCGAACGGATTTCTTCAAATTTACAGGAGAAACTACTTACTGAAATCAGTTTCTGTAGCATTGGCGAAGTTCTTCGAGGTATTTTCTTTCGCGAAAACTGAAAACTTGATCATAGAATGCTGCAGAACAAGAAATAATAACTTTTTATGTAAGGAACTTGCATTTTCTGTAAAGCGACAACATTATGCCGTTGTTTCCATTATGTACCTGCAGATGGAGCGAGCGTCGAAAGTCACGCGGTCTCGCCAGTGTTTCCAAACATGCCTTTGTTTACGAGATTTTTTTTTAACTATGCTTACCTAACCTAACCCAACCTTGCCGGAAATGGTCCGTGGGGCTATCATGAATGGTTTGTGGGGCTATTGTGAATGTTTTTTTGGGGCTATCCGTCAATGGTTTGTGATGACAATGAACACGAAAGTAGGTATTTTTCGGTTCAGAAGGTTGAAACACTGCATACTCACTCCAAATCGACAAAACACAAGCACGACGCGCGATGATACATGACGAGTGCATGCCACATTGTCTATTACCCAAGCGGAACAAGAAAGACAAATAAGACAAACAATGACTCGTAATATGAAAAGTTGACACTATTTTATGGAAAAAGGCATAACTTCACCTTAAAGAATCTTCCGCAATGCAGAATAGGTAAGTATCAATCCTAAAATTAACGAAATAAACGAGTGAGAGGTGTTCGGGCGATATCGCATAATTACCAGACATTCACAAACAACCAAGCCCGAGCGGGATTCGAACCCGGGACCCTTAGCGTCGTAGCGCGATGTGCTAACCGCTCGGAACGTATTCTCTGGGACCTGTAATGTGTTGTTTATTGATAGCTGACTATACAAACAACCAAGAGGTGAGACATCTGCTGTGTTAACCCAAATTAAATCAGTATATCCAATTGATGCTCTGGAATTTATACGTGGAATTGCATGTATGGAACCTAAAACCAGATATATTCTAGTATACTAAGAATCAAATAATTTAGCAAAGATCTTAATACACTAGTAAAAAAAAATGTAATACATTTAGTTTTGTGCAAAATAATTATTGACAATTTCTTTGTCTTGTATGGAAATCATCATAAATTACAAATGAAATACAAATGTTCTGAAAAGTTAACAGAAACTTCATGCACTTTAGCTTCATCTAATATACTAGTTCGATTTGTTACATTAATACGAACCATTCTCGAATGACTTGTGCTGAAGTTCACATGTATGCACCCCGACACGTACTTTACTTGCCGTAATTGACGTGCAAGGCATGTACTTAGTCGAGGTGACATAATTTTCGTAAACATTGTTGATATACTCTTTGACCTCCGGCAATATGGAAACAGGCGTTGATTTTTTTTATGCAAAGTTATTGGTGTTGCTAAGGTTTATTTTTAACACAGCGTGAACGATCGGTAGACCCTTGTGAACATTACACAAGAGACAATCTACAGATGGCAGCACTTGTCACGCAAGCAGACCATATTATTAATGTTGCTTGCTGTTAAAGCAAAAGAAAAGTAAAATAACATTGTAAGAAATATCTTTTCAAGTGTTTTCCCTTATGGCTTTGTTTAGCTAAAACAAACGATATAACCTAATGATGTCACTATCTTGCAGCTGATTAAAGGTAAGAACCATCCTGATATGTATATGTGATTATGTAGTCTCTTGTCAAAATGATACATCTCAGAAAAAGCGTTGATATTACATTGTATATATTAATGTTATTGTTTACTATTTATTCATGCTCCATTTATTTGACTTATATTTGCAGTATAAATAGTTTTACATGTTACTCTTCTTGGTAAAACCGGCTTAACTTTAGAACATACTACAGAATAAATGGACGTGAACATTACTGATGAAGGTATAAGGTGCATTCGACATATAAAAAAAGTTACGTAATTCCTGACGGGGCTTGGTTCGATCTAACTAGGCCTACTTGCCTGAAATCTTAATTGCAGTATGTTGAAATTTTGATAAGGTGAACAAATACAGCATGGTAATTATATTTTGAGTCAAGACACTTGTTTATTTTCTTGTTCCTAGACTTTTTTAAAATATGTAATGCCTTGCCATTAATGTGTTCGTTTATTAGTAAATATCGTGTGAATCGTGATGTTCTTGCCTAATTTATGATGAAACACTTATTCACTTTCACTGCGTTAGGGATGGAAAGGTACGTATGTACAATTAGCAGAAATGAATTCAGATTAGTTAACAGTAGTAACTTTCCAGGTAAAGCTACACGTTAGAGATTACACATTTCCTGTTAAAATTCACTTCGAAGAAACCGTGAATTTAAACAGTAAAATTCACTAGATTGTGCTAATTTGAATGGCTTCTAATTAGACACTATTTTATGTACAAAGTAAATGTTCCCATTTGGGACTGACAGCACAAGTAGCCTATTAGGCTGAGGATACCTTTTTATGTTAATGGTGTGCCATTAATTGTGTATTATTGTTGCATATGGAATTTGTTTTACTGAAAAATATATGTTAATTACTAGTATATTGAATTATTACAATTACTGCCCAGTATTATTTTTCCTTGATGAATTCTAGAGATATTTTAACACAAAATTATGAATAACAGAAATAGTCGGGAAAATATGAGCCAGTTTTTTAAAAATCACAATTCACATCTGATATACCTATTATGAAAATAATGGATGTGCTAGACCAAGAAAATGCTAATTGTACTCTAGTTATTTAAGCAGTTCTGTCCTTTTTTACATTGATACTTTGGGCTTGAATACTTAAAAGCAATTCTCTGAAAAGTGAAATCTAAGTATCAGATTCTCTAAAACATTTAATTCAGTCATGTTATGTATGACAGACATTATGCTGTTTGAAGTAAGTCTTGAAGCTTTCCTGGTGATGAATGATGAAAAGATTCTCTCGGGCTATCGACCAGATGAGTTGTGGAAAAGATTCCAAGCTTTTGAGAGCTAACGTCAGCCACTTTCAGAGCTTGTAATCTTTTCCAAAACTCAACTGGTTGATAACTTGAGAGAATCTTTTCATCACATATGCTGTTTGTCTGAAACTCAGAAATATATTTGTACATTTATTTTACTGTAGTGGTGATTATGTCGGTTTAAAAATTGTGTCTGAAACATTTAATTATACGTGGTCTGTTAGGAAAGTAATGAGACTGATTTTCTGTAAACGATGAATTTTATTATTTTTACAAATCAAGGTTATCCCCTTCCAAATAGTTCCCTTGAGCAGCTACACAGCGATGTAGGCGTTGTTTCCATTGTTCGTAGCAGTGCTGGAAGGCTTCTGCTGGAATACCTTGTAGCTCGTCGGTTACGCTCTTCTGGATATTATCCAAAGTATCAAAATGGCGTCCTTTCAAGTGGTTTTTCAGCAAGGGAATAAAGAAAAAGTCACAGTGACTGAGATGATTTATGATTCATCACCTGTGATCACGCAACTGAAGAATTCTGGCTCCTTGTCAAGGCGGTCCAGAAGATCAAGACACACATCCCTCCGATGGGTTTTCTGCTCACGCGTGAGGCTCTTTGGAACAATCTTGGGGCACACTTTTCTCATGTCCAAATCTTGTGTTAAAATTCCATGGACGGTACACACATTCAAATTTAACTCACTACTGATCATTCTCACCATTAATCGACGATCTGACCTCACAAGAGACCTCACTCTTTCCACATTGTCATCCGTTTTTGAAGTTGAAGGTCTTCCCGCACGAGGTTCTTCTTCCACTTGTTCTCGGCCTTCTAAAAAGGACTTGTGCCATCACAACACTTGTGTCCTAGATAGTGCATGTTCTCCATAAGCCCTTTGGAACTTTTCATAAGTCACAGTAGCGGATTCACTAAGCTTAACACAAAATTTGATGGCGCAACGTTGATCAAACTTTTGCCAGTTCATTTTCGTAATGCACCTCACAAACACAACTTCACGTCAGACGCTCTCAACAATCGTGTAGCAACTGTAGCAAGTTGAAACTTGTACTGAGTCAACGGCAAGCGTTCACCTACCTGCCGTGTGAAGATGGAGGCAGCAGCGTTGCCTGCATGTGCACAGTGTTGCCAGTCTCATTACTTTCCTAACAGACCACGTATTGTTATTTGGAAATCAGTTCATTATTATTACTCGTCACTTTATGGAAGAATGACTTTTTATCATTATTTGTCTCTTTATCGTCCAGAAATATGACTGTTATTATGTCAACATGTTATGTCTCTGAGTACACTTTTATCAATTTATAATGACAAATTAAAGTTTAATATTCCAAAATATAAGTGTGTGTGTAAAGTACATGCCAATGAACGTTTTCTCATTATTAGCAGGTTATTCCACACCAGCTCAATACTCTGTTTTAGGTTGTAATGAAATTTACAATGATCCAAAAGCTATTTTTTAAAAGTAATAACCAAGTTACAGTAACAGTTACTGGTAATTGAAAGTAACTAAGTTACTTCTATAGTTCGTTTTTCAATTGCAGACCCTTAAACTTGACAAGTTTTACCAAAGAGCAAGTAAATTACATTTAATACTCAAACAGATCTTAATTTCTGTGTTTGAAAGTAACAGTTACTTTTTGTCAGTGACTGCGATTAGGGGGCGAGGTGGGCAGTTGCAAATTTTGCCCCCACACTATGCTAAACGTTATATACGAGGGAAAGAAAACTGTCTCCCCCCTGTTTTTGCACCCCCCCCCCCCCCCCGCAGTTTTGGAACCCAATCGCTGCCACTGCTTTTTGTTGTAGAAGTGATATTGTCAACAGTTACTTTCAACGTTTAACTTGAAAATTTGTAACATGGGTCAGAGCTAAATGTGACACTTCTATTTTAAATTATGTATCTGCTCTGGATACTAAGGTGAATGAATTTTCATGTTAAATTTAGAACGTGCAGGATTCATAGCAATTCGTCATTTTAAATTGCAGGCGAAGACTTGAGTGTTTTGGGTGGATTACTGTGATTCATTTGTAACTTGATAGTGGAGCTAGGAACAAGTCATAAGAGAGTGGATCTTGTTTTTAATAGAATCAAAGAGCAAAAAACAGGTGCAAGTGAAATTGCCTAAATGATGATAATCACATACAAAGAACCATAACCAATATACAAATAAATTTTCAAATTTTAATCAGGGACCATTGGGTCATTGTACCCCCTCGAGAATTACCTTGATTTTTTTTTAAAATCAGCTTCAATGACATCGTGATCGATGATTTACGTAATATAAAATTAGTTGTAGTGCTCAGAAAATGCAAATAACTGAGATATTTGATTCCAAAGTATGGCCCACATAAGTAAAAACCAGTTGTATGCACACTCAAATAGTTAAAGAACATGTCCAGAAGATCACCTTGTCAAACTTTGCACTCCTCACTTAAAAAAATTAATAAAGCATAAAAAATTGTAATCAATTCCAAACCTAACACTCCTAATGATATCACCTCTGTTTTGGTTTGGTAAGTTTTCAGTCCTTCATGTATGATTTACTTTTATTTTATAATACATTTATAAAATTGTAGATAAAGTCCCACCTGCTATTGTTGTGGATTGTCATGTTGTATACTATATTCATTTGGGTACTAGTTTACTATCCTTCGGACAGATTTCTTCATTTCTACAGAAGAATCTACTTACCGTAATAAGTTCCTGTAGCATTGTCTAACATCTGGAAGGTGTTTTGTGTGATGTGGGAATGTTTCATAGCAGAAATTCAACCATTGACGCATAGCCCCACGAACCATTTCCGGTAAGGTTAGGTTAGGTAGGGTCACAATAGGTTACAATAGTTAAAAATTGGTTTCGAAAAAAATATGCGTAGCCCCACACACCATTCTCGTATAGCCCCACAAATCATTTGTGGAAACGTACGTTCTTCAGTTACAAAAACACTTTTTTTTAAAAAAAAATTGATCAAAAAAACGTGAATACACATTAAAAAATGATCCGCGAAGCAGATAGGTAAGTACAAATGTCAAAAATTGACGACACTCAGAAGTTATAGGTGTCCGAAGGATAGTAAACATTTACCTTCATTTGTGCAAAGCCTTTAGGTGGTTCTGCTTCACGCTAAGGTAACAGGCATACTTTACTTAACAATAACACATCTCTGTAAGCTAAAAAACTATCTGAAAATGTTCATAAACAACATTACCTTCATAAATCATGCAAAATATTTCATTTTTCCGGGGGGGTACAGATGCTCTAGTAAAGCGGACCCCTGAATCCATCATTTCTCTGTTGTAATAACATCAGTAAAACACATGCAAGCCTTCATATATTTGTAATTTGCAAGAAAATTGCCAGCATAACGTAACAGTAAAAGTATCTCATGGTTACTTTTCAAATGCCAGTAACTGATACTCAGTTACTTTTAATGTCTAACCTTCTGTACACTTCTCAAATTGAAATTCTTTCCAAGGAACCTTGTTACTTGATCACTAGTTTCAATGTGGGCCAGTAGCGGTATTGTGTGCTACATGAGTTTTGAATGTTGTGTTGGAAGTTGCATTACATCTGTAATCTAAATGTCTGTATTGAAGAACTTGAGAAAATATTCCACAAAAGCTGGTCCTGAAAAATGCTCATCAAAATGAACTAAATGGAGACTATCTTGAAACTGAACACACTTAAATGAACAAATAAGACATAGCAAGATTCTAAATGTCTTTAAGGACTTTCATGTTAATTTAATATAGGCTATAATATTAATAACATTAAAAATGATGGTTGTTTTTTCTCTTTGTGTATAGTAGCTGCCCTCATGATGGCTAAGAGACCTCCCAGTTAAATGGCCAGTTATTTGAAATTTAAGGAGAAGCTTCTATGATAAGTTCCTGCTGTAACCAGAACTGAACAGCAGCTGATCATGGACCACTATAAGTAAGTAAGAACTTTGTAGAAATGGCAGGATGTCAAAGACACAATTTTCAAAAAGCTATACTCTGTGTTTTGTGTTTGAATTTAATGGTTGTAAGTCATGAAATGTGACTAGCTAACTTGCTGTCTTATAGGGAATATAACATTGCTAATTTGGGTAAACACAAATTCTTTATGTTCGAGAATGTGTTGAGGAAATGTACAAAATAATTATGATCATTCCAATTTATGAATATGCAATTATTGTTTCCCGATGGGAAACCAAAACGAATAGTTATTATCCAAATAACCAACCTTAAACAATTGATAATAACTACTATTTTAATTAGTATATCACTATTAACCTTATATTATTACTTACGAACCTCACTAACAGCAATATTAATAAATTACATAACCAATATATGAATTATTAATAATAAATCCCTAAATCTTGTATTTGTTTCCTTCTTATTAACCAATCAGTTCATTTCCTTGCTTTGTGAAAGATTCTTCTATTTCTAAAGTGATTTAATATTTCTCAAAAATTCTACAAATGTTGTTATGGTTCTAAGGAAGATCAACCAGCACTTCCAGTCTGGCAAGTAGCAGGGTGTTCATTCAATCTAAATAAGGGATGTTTATTTTTTATATATTGTTATTGCTGAAATTGAGTTAGAACAGTTGGAAATGTAACGTAGAAATATTTCGTAGATGTGTGTTTTTACATTTCGGTAGTTTAATATCATTTTTCTGCCAATTTGGCTAATCGCGATGATAAGGATGATTAGATGAACATGATGAAGTGACACTGCCCAGGTCTGGATTCGAACCCAGGAACTTTAGTGGCAAGGTCAAACATTGTTAATATGCTCAATCACTGAGTTGGTAGATATATTAATACAGTGCAATCCCAATATTATATTCCTGGATTTTACATTTTACATGCTTGGATTTAATACGCATTATAACCCTTTGTGGATGAGCAACGGTCATAGCCTGTCGTTCACTAGAAAATTCGACTGTGAATGAATGAGAGTCTATAATCGCATCAAGTCTTGTGCATGTGTGTTGTAACATCTGTCTCAAATTCCAACTGCTAGATGTCGTAATTTCTTCGTTGCTGAATTTTACTTGTACTTGTGTCGAATTACACTGTGCTTTTGTTTATACTCATGAGAATAGTGTTGAATGATTTACTTGCAGATTTTGGAACTTTTTAAAAGGATTCCACTTCTGATTTCACAGTAAGTGATGATTTCAGTCCCAGGAAGAAGTTTTTTGGTTATTTTTCATTAATTGTTTTCTATATTATATGTTGATAATATGTTTTCAGTAACAATGTTTAATTTTTTTACTTTGAAAAAATTGTTACAGAAGAAATTCATAAATGTGAGAAACTTTATATAAAATGTAACATATTATATATCTCTGGAAAGAGGACATGTAGAATTCAGAAAAAAATGTTAAATAATAAACACACTTAGCAACATATTTTCTATGATTTTCTGAAAAACAGAAAAAAAAAAACTGTTTGCTGGGAAAAACCTTGGCCTTTCTGGAAGGGGTTAAAATAGGCACGAAAAGGTTCTACGAGCTGAAAAATTCTTTGTGTTTTTTGCATTATGAACACTCATACCAATATCATAATAAGCTAGCTCAGTATACAATTGATAGGTCAAATATTGTTTAGTAACCTTGAAATTTTCAATAGTCCATATTCCTGCATTAAAGGTTACATGAAAATAGTTGCTCAGCCAGTCTTTGGATTCTATTTTGAGTGCTCTATCGCTGAGCTACTAGGTCAGCCACTGATGTCATCACAATTACTACGACTCTGGTCTGTGTAAGGGTTCCACACATTCACAATCTTGGCCATTTGTGGAGGTGATGTGTTCAGCACTATGCTTTGCACAACTTTACTCCCAGTTACTTATTTAGTTCAGTCTTGGTGAACCCCACATCTGCTCCATGTGTGGACATTGCTAAAAAAAACCTTCACCTGAAATCACACACCCTGTGAATTGAACTTGGGTCTCCCACATGGCAGACACCTCACCGACTGTACTATTGCAGCTCTCTTTGAAATTATTGTGGTTGAAAATTTTGCTCATGAATGACATGGTGTGTTGCTTTAAGGTGAAGAGTGACAGTTTCGTGTGTTGCTTTAAGGCGAAGAGTGACAGTTTCATGTGTTGCTTTAGGGCAAAGAGTGACAGTTTCGTGTGTTGCTTTAAGGTGAAGAGTGACAGTTTCATGTGTTGCTTTAAGCCAAAGAGTGACAGTTTCATGTGTTGCTTTAAGCCAAAGAGTGACAGTTTCATGTGTTGCTTTAAGCCAAAGAGTGACAGTTTCGTGTGTTGCTTTAAGGCAAAGAGTGACAGTTTCATGTGTTGCTTTAAGGTGAAGAGTAACAGTTTTGCACAAGGCGTGCATTTATTTCAATGTCGTCTGAAGGGGCACTGCTACTAAAAAGAAACCAACTATACAAGAGAGCATGAATGTCTCATGTTTCAAGTCAAAGCAATACTTTTCTTTTGTTCGATACCTGGTGGAGGCGCATAGTGGTTAGGATCCCACTTTAAAGTGTAGGTCCAGTCCCGATTAGCCTTTCTGTGCATAAACTGGGCTTAAAACAACAATTCAACCAACCATAGCAATTTTTTTATTATTGAAAAATATGATAAATAAAACGTTTCAAATTCCCATTCATTTTTTAAGGAGAAAAAATGCAACAACTTCAATTTTAAGTTACAGCTAATCATGTGAGAGTTTTCGACATTTTCCTACAACAAATCAAATCTTCAACATGTCCTCGTTCCATTCATGTGTTCTACACTATCGGAAGTGTGGCATTCCCAAAAGAACAAGTAAAATAAAACCCCAATAAGCATAAGTTTTCTTCTCCTCCTACGACCACCCAGCATATAGACCTCTCTTCTCCAGCTCGCTATGGGGAAATGTCAGTCTGGGAGGAGCAGTTCAGGGTCCTCGTGTCTGGCTGGATACACACTGTTCCTCTTGCCCTTACTATCCAATTAATTTGATGCCCACTTTCAGGCAATTCCTAGTTTAGCAAGGGGTTTGGAACCCACATGTTCTTAGCTGCATTACTGATTTTGTAATATTTCCTTGTCTTCTTTCCAGGCTTGCATTCCTATGCAAATGTCTCATACGGGTAATACTTGTGATTGTAAACAATATGTACTGCATCCCTACATACGTTGTCTGGATGATGATGTTTCTACCACTTAAAAAATGCCATCCGGACCTTTACTGGAGGATCGAAGGCTACTTCTTTCATTGGTTGCTAGCGATGGTCAGCATGTGGAGTTGGTCAGCTGGTTACGATAGTAAGTGCCTAGCTTGTTAATATTGGTATTGCTACAGTAGGTACAATCCAAATGTGTTCTAGTATGGCTCATTAAGTCACTTTAGTATTGAAAATCTTGTGTTGAATACGTTTGTTACTTAGATATTTTCTGTAGAATGCATATATTTGGATCTAACGTACTGCACATGTGAATAACAACAGATTATATTTGCTGTCAAACTACAGTTTGTACCTAAAGTCATGGTGAAGTGGCAGAGGTTTTTATTCCTATAACCAGGGCTCGAAAAATCCCGGTCGCCATGGCGACTAAAAATTTCAGCCTGGCAACTGATGTTTTGCTGCAATATTGCCATTTTTCAAGTTTCCATGTACGAAATTCTGAAAACTCCAAGTTAAAATTGCAGTACAGCATAAGTTAGCAAATGATTTTTTTTATCAACATTGTGAACATTTCATAGAATAAATAACAATTTCTTACTCTTTGTCCCCCAGACCCCCCCCCCCCACATTTCTCACTTTCTCACATGATTTAACGATGTTTTGAATACAGTGATGCTGAGCTTCTTATAGATTGATTGATTTTTGATTGATTTGCTTTATTTTACTTTGCTTTCTTTTTTGCCACTTTTGACTTATTTGTCAAGATTGGGGTGAGTGATGATATGATGAATGAACACTCACAAACATCCATGCTCAGGCCGGGATTCAAACTTGGGGCCCCTGGCATCGTAGCGCGATGTGCTAACCACTCTGCCACTAGGGGCGGTTCACCTTCTTATAGTATGCACGATTGCTAGTAGGTGGTTTCCTGGTGCCTGATTTTTCGAGCACTGCCTATAACTACCTTATGCACAGTAGCGGCGATTGGGTGCCTAAACTGTGGGGGGGGGGGGCAAGGGTAGTTTACGTTTTCTTGGTAGACAAGGCTTAGCATTAAGAGACCATAGCGCGGGGGCAACTCCCCCTGGTGACCACACTGTAAAGAAGGACTTGCCTAATCCAATTTCCAATGTGTGAAAAGCACACGAAAATGGCACGTTGGAACTTGTATTAATCCCAACATTCAATTTTGTTCTTATCATAATTTTTATTATAGTGCACGGATGGACATAGTTTTGGCAAAGTTTAATGCAGTGCTGTGTTGTATTGTTCTCTGGAAGGAGGTACACAGATGTGGTTTTAAAGATCTCTTGGTAAAAAAACATTAAAAAATACTGGAAAAGTCAGTGAAATTATATGCATATTTTGAGCATGTCAGAAATGTTATCCTTTTTTCCATAGTTTCAACAATGTTGTTATTTGTTTGATTAACTGCAATACTAGAGACATAACACTTATTTATTAGATGTTAAATTATTACAGAGTGGACTGGACAGTTACTTAAAAGTACCTGGAAAGCTCAAAGAAATTTGGTTTTGCAAAATGAGTGTGAACCATGCCTAAGGATATTTTAACACACATACATAGTTTTTATGCCATATTTACATTCAATAATTATTATATCAGATTTAGTTAAATATCCATTAGAATCAGACAAAAAATAAATAAATAAAAAATCTGCTGACTACATCTGAATCTGTAAATTTCCTGTTGTGTCACGTCACTAATAAACATCTTGAATATTCATTAACACTTCGACCCCTGGTAAGATGTACTTCTTGGCATAATGTCCTGATCAATTTTGACCATTTTTTTTTCTTTAAATTATACTTCCTCAATGATGAACCCCCAGCTGTTGTTGTAGGTTTCCATGACAGGGTTATGCTAGTCATTTGCAGCTCCCCAATTTCCTCACAATGGTGGGCAGCCACCAGTCCCATACACAGGCCGAAATCTCAGGAGAGAAGTTGTTAGCTTCCCCCAGGAGACTCGAACCTTCGTGTGTCTCATAGTCTGCGCCCAAAGCATGATGGCTTACACCACATGGCTACGGTGCGGTAATTTTACTTCAATTGCTTGCATTTGTTGTTTTATATACAGTGCTAAAATTCAGAATAAAATCATAAAATATACATTTTTTTGTTTTTATGTTACATATTTTATGCATTCTATGGTTGATTTGTAGTGAATATGATTTCTAAGAAATTCAAAGAAAATAATTGTGTGTTTATTCATGACAAAAAGATATGAAAACTTTCATGTGTTCAATGAAGTTACACATTACAAATTTTTGCCAGGGGTATAAAAAGTATGGAGTAATCTCCATAATATTCAGGTTTCCTGATTGTACTAGGGAGGGTAGTAATTTAAAATTAAAAAATCTCGCATAACATACACTGAATTTTCAGAATACTGTATGTAAGCATGAGGTGGCTAATTTTTTCAAATTGCAAAAATTAGCATTTTTAAGTGCCAGCTCTTTTTTATTGTACGGAAGTGGGTGAAACTTTAGTAGTTTTATTATGATACAGGATCTTCATTTTTTATTAATGGCAATTAGGGGTCCAATGTTACCTGCTTTTTTTTTTTTTTTTGCTTTTTATGGGCTTTTTTCCCCCTAAATTTGAGGATGTTGGTGATTTGTCGAAAAGTGGTGTTTCGTTGGATTACCTGCATATTTGAAGCAATTTTCATCAATTGAGCTGATGTTACAACCATCCCCACTAATATTGATACACTGCTTCTTTTTAGGAGCATTATACACTTCCATTATTTTTTATCTCAATAAATTTTTAACCATTTTTAACATGACTTTGCATGGTCGGAGGAACATTATGGTACTACATACTATACTATTTTCATTCACTGCATTTTTTATGTGGCCTGATTGACATGCAAATTTTTTTTGTAAAATATCCAACTTCTACTTTTTATTATTTTCATTATGAATAAAATGCAGGGTGGGTGAGAAGTAACTGGACATTGAAAATGTGCTGTAGTTTTTGTAATATTTAAGCAATCTTAATGAAATTTTCTGTACATATACATTATGGAATAGGATTACATATGTGCATACGAATTTCACAATATGATAGGAGATAGGGTCATAGGTTGACTCTCACCTATTGGCTTATGTCTAAATTGTCCTAAGTTTACTAACTTTCCTCAATCGGACTTCTCATAATTTTTTTTACAAGGCAAGGATCCACAACAACTTAAGTTACACAAACTCCTATGCATGCAGGAAAAACAGATGGTATTTCTTTCACAAATAACACACTAAAACATAATTTCAATATTTACCTTCTATTTGGAAAAATGTACATGATATTAAGTTTGATGAACGTTAATAACTTTGAACACTGAAAGAATAATTAACATGGAACTTACAAATTGTTACATCTATGTCAATGTCATTCTAAAACCAACTTTCTAGATTTTTTTATTTAGATCTATCATGTCAAGGGTTCCACACACAGGTTGGTCGTCAACCACAGTTTAACAGAAATGCATCATCACTGACATGGCCATTAGAAGGTCCATATTTTGTGCATGACATCTTGACAATGTTTGGCTCATCGTATCTCACTGGAAAACATTGGTTAGCTTGTTTTCATGGAAGACTTATGTGCTGTCACAATTTGCACTTACCGTTCGGGCCTGGTTGGACCACAATTTTCCATGATGTTGGCTGGGACGACATTGGGCATCTCACGAATGGCCTGCCAGACCTCACAGCCTCTGACTTTTTCCTGTGAGGCTGGGCAAAGGAGGAAGTGTGCAAGACAAAACCTCTCACTGTGGATCAATTGGAGGTTCGGATTTGGGATGTTCCGAAGTAAGACCATGGATTCCACCCCGTTCGTTGGAGGAACTGATGAATTCCTCTGGTGCCTACATTGAATTTTGAGTTGGCACATATTCCATAATGTATATGTACATAAAGCTTCATTTAGATTGCTTAAATATTACAAAAACTACAGGACAAATTCAATATCCACTTACTTCCCACCCACCCTGCACACTTCCATTGAGAGGAATGTCATTCAGCACAGATAAAACTGACTTCAGCTCTCTGTGATAATTAGTTCTGCTAGGATCTTTTTTGTACATCCCGACCATTTAAAATGCATATGCCTTGAAACCCAGTCCACAAGAGGATAACAGACACAAGAGGCTCGATTCACTAGGTCAATGCAGTTGTTATAGAGCGACCACAAGAAAAAGAACCTTTGGTGAAAAGTCTCCACGCACCTTCCCACCCACCTGTTCAACTAGAGCCATAAGAAAGTCTGTTCCACGTGGGAGTATGGTGCACAGGAGTCACGAGTCTGCACAGGCTCTTTCGCCTGTGGTTCCACTATACATTCCAACAATGTAATTATAGCTTACATGTCAAAACGAGGGATGAGCCAGTACTGATGCAGATATATCGATATCAGAAGGTTTCAGTTCCGATGAAATTGTGGTATTCTCAAAAATGCCACACAACACTTCTGCAGAAACAAATAAATACATAGTGGATAAAAGGATGGAGGGCCACATGTGCTAAATAAAAAGTAAAAAGGGGAACACCAGACACTAGAAAAACTCAATTTTTTGCAAACATGACGGCTCTTTCCACCGACATCTTGGTCTCCCCCTTGGCCTTATTCCCACTCCTTGTGCATTGTAAGCTCTTACTGGTAGTCTTTCTGCATCCATCCTCATGTGTCGGAACCATCTCATCTGTGCCTGTATCACGACCTTTTTACCTCGGATTTGAAAACAACACGGTCGAGATCGAATTCACATTTTAAGAAAATTAAATTAAATTGTTTTATATTTCACATTATCAGCTACCTAAAATTCAATTCAAATTTTCACATAAATGAAAATTATCACATATCAAGTATAAAAGACTTATGTATTTTGAGAAAAATTTTAACAAAGTTGAAGCACATACTCTTACATATCATTCAGTAAACATGCAGAGAAAAATAAGCATTAACTTGTAAAACATTTCATTTCTACACATTTCAGGTTTTTCTTCACGTTTGTTAAGATGTCAAGTCAAATTATTATCATTTGTAATTACTTGCGATCTTGCGAAGATTTTTGCGAGATAATTTTCACATAACGCTTGGAAATAACGAAGCACAATTCAAGACGAATTTTATTTATAAACGCTTATATGAGTTTAAGAAACTCTCCAAATTCAGATTAAACACTTTTGTAAGTTAACATTCTAGGCCTTTCATTTGTAGCTACATATCATTTTCCACAATACTTATCTGTTAATTCAGTTGCGAGAGAAAATGGCTGCCATTATTACAACTTTGTAACCGTTCACTATTTTCATATTCTTTCACTTTTTTAAAGTTCTTCACGGAGTTTCCGAAGATCAAAACCGCTACTGCTCTTTATGTGACAAAATAATCATATTTATCGGACGAATCTTGTTCTTTTAAGAATATTAGATCCCATTTATGTCCTTGTCAAATTTTTCGACTCCATTCTGGTCCCAGGCGATCTTTAAGATGAAGCAGTGTATCCGAACTCACACTGTTACAACTTTTTTCACAGAATACAAACTTGCGAATACTTTTCAAGTGACAAATTTAGAATTGTACAGTAATTATACATTAAAATACTTGTAAAATAGATTAGATACAATAAAATAAATTTTACAATATTTCCTTACATGTTTACGTATTTTATTTTCATCTTTTACCGTTATTTTAAGTTTTACAATTTTGGTGGGAAAAAGGTTATTTACGCACAACTTAGATTTTTCCCTTTCTGTGAGTTGGCTATGCTTGCAAGTTTAGGATTACTTCACAACTTTTGGATTACTCTACAAGGCGCTTCTTTACAGCAAATCGTAAGTTTAATGTCTAAAATCAACCAAAATTATATTAAATGGTTTGTACATGTTAGTAATATGTTTTAAATACATGTTCGTGCCCAAATACTTATGAAAGAGCAAATAAAAGCTATTGAGACCAAACATATGTGCAATTATGCATAAATTGGCAATTTTCGGTAAGCATATTCTTGATATTTCACTAATCAAATTACATCGCTGATATACATAAAATATTTTAAATACGTGCAGTTTACATATGTACTTCCATTAAAACAAAGCCAAAGCGATGCAAATTAATTTTCCACAAATATTAACTACCAAATACGACCTCAAATCGTAAATTTCAACTATAAAAATTATTTTATTTTTCATGTTATGATGGTAGTCATTATGATACCGTCATACCTGATCTATCCTGTCCTGAAGCTTCACCACCCCCACTGTCTGTTCCTTATTCCATCTCTTCTAATCTTCCCCAATAAACTCCTTAAAAATTTCATCTCCCTGCCTGCTTCTTTCTTTTGTCTCTCTCTGTAATCGTCCAAGTCTCTGCTCCCTATGTAATTATTGGCACATAGTAGTAGGTGTTATATATTAGCTTCTTGCATTTCATAGGTACATCCCTGTTCCATATTAATCTTCAAACGCTTTGATATAGTCCACCACCCATTTGTCCTCTTCTGTTTACCTCCTCAGCTATTCTTCCACTTCTATCAATTATCACTGGTCAACAAGATATTGCGTATCATTGTTTTGTCGTGAATTCTTATAGATTTCGACCCACTAAACATGAATCCAGCAACGATTTTGTCGAAATGTCAACATTTTGAAAGATATTTGCATGTTTTTTCTCTCTCGCACTGCTGGCTTAGCCACAGCAATATGGGTGCATTTACTCTTACAGTCGCTAGATGGAAGCACAGTTGTTGAGTTTCGAAACTCCCTTCATGTCTACCTCGTCTGTGTGGTTTATCTATACTGAACGCAACTCCAACTGGTGGCTGTGAAACATCGAATCAACGATCAGTTGAATTTTCTTCGACTGAGATCAGGCATTTTCGAGTCACAAGGTACCGAACGTTGTGGGTGGCATTTTTACAGGACCACAGATTCGTTTCATGCTAAATAGTAATGAACTTAAACAAAATATGACCGAGCTGGAAAGCTTGGGAGGTCTTCCACAACCTGGTGAAGGGATTTCTTGTCCACAACAGAAGTGAAGCTATTGACGATCAAGTTAAGACACTAATTGATAGATATAGAGCACTGGGTTGTAGAATGTCTGTAAAATTGCACATGCTTCATTCACATCTTGATTTATTTTGGCAGAATTTGGGAGAGAGAAGCGAAGAACACAGCGAACGCTTTCATAAGGACATTAAATTCATGGAAAGCAGATACCAGGGAAGATGGGACTGTGCCATGATGGGTGATTACATTTGGGGATTAGTTCGTGACGAAGGGGAAGGGAGTGTTTTCCACAAAAGACAACGAACAACAAATATTCATTTTTGAGCATGTTGTCACGTAAGATGAACTAAATTAAGGGACTGATGTGTAATACTAATGTATTCTGTTCATTTCATTGTATTGCTTTAGCTATTTTTCATTGTTATACTGTTCATTATATATGTAATTTACTGGGTACTGACTGTACTGTGTTTGTAGTTTTATGTTTGTCTACATAAATACATATGGCATATAGGCTACACATTGCAATTTGAATAAAAAATAATAAACGACCCATATCATCCTAAAAACTGACATTACAGCAAAACCAATGTCATATTCATGTTCAGCGGGTCAAAATTATGAAAGTAAGACTGAAAAATAAACATAAGGAGAAAGTTCCTGAAAATTTGTAGACCAGTGTTATGCTTCCTAGATATTTGAAGCTATCCACTACCCTCAACTCTTCCGTGTCTATCTTTATTCTTGGTTCATTTCTGGCTCTGTAAGAAAAAAGGCAAAAATGGAAGTTTTGAGATCTGCAGTGTCAAGAGGTCTGGATTGAAGATGTAGAAGCACGGAAAAGTAAAAATGTTCTTTCACCAGGGTTGTCAAAAACTGTGAGTGGTGGGATGAGGACATGGGAAGGGTGGGTGGTAGTGGTAAGCGAGAGGATTAGAGTTATGTTTGTTTGGGGGACTTACTGGCTGCCCTTGTTCAGGTCAGCGGGTGTGATTGCACTCATGGCTGATATGTAGACCCTCTTCCATCTTTTGCATACTGAGGTGTTGGCAGATTGGGGTAAGAGGTGGATGATCGCTACCCGGAAACAGTAATTGAAAGGGATATTGTGGTGGTTGGTATGGACGGTAACAGTGAAGCCCAGGAGGGGTGGTTGTTTATCGTAATGTTGAGGGCTGTGGATGTTTCCGACAGGTAGAAGCCACCACAGATGTTGCAGGTGAGGACCTGGATTAGGTTGGATGTGTGGCAGATCCCTGTGGGGTGGAGGGTAAATTTGCTGGGCACTGTGTGAATCAGGAAGGTGCAAGAAGCGATGAGAAAGGGGCAGGTTTTGCACCTTATGGTTGCATTTGTGAGCAGGAGGATGTTGGTTATTTTGTGAAGGGGTGTTGTGGATGTCCAGATCCCTGGACTCCAGATAACAATATTTTCCAGATTAATTTCGAAGTGATACTACATCGACATGGACCTAGTTAACTGCATTAACTCAAATTATTTCTTTTCATTACAGTTGTTGAAATGGGTGACGACATTACATTTTGTCTAGAAGAAAGAACGCTTGTTATTGCCAATCATCAATCAACAGCAGATGTTCCTCTTTTAATGGCATCGTTTAATGCGAAGAAGAATGTTCTTCCCAATCTGATGTGGATTATGGACAGGATTTTCAAGTTCACCAACTTCGGAATTGTTTCTGTACTGCATCAAGACTTTTTCATTGTGTCTGTAAGTCTGTGAATTGTTAATTTTTCTAGTGTACACCAACTTTTTTGCATTATTATTTAACTACTGTTCATGCAAACGTGATTGATTTGGTTTATTTTACTTCCCTTCTTGTGCCACTTTTGGCTAATTTGTGAAGATTGGGATGAGTGATGATATGATGAAATTGATGATTGGACACTCACAAATATCCATGCCCAGGCTGGGATTCGAACTCGGTACCCCTGGCGTCGTAGTGCGATGTGCTAACCACTCTCCCACAGGGGTCGGCTGTTCATGCAAACACTCACAGTGTGGTTTTTCTATTGTGTTTGTTTTATTTTATTATCATTAATCATCAGTGATGCAATTAACCCAAAGGTAATCAGGTTTGCAGATGAAGTAAGTACTTGTTTATACGGTATATTGATGTACGAGGGACAGACTAATGAAAATGTTTATCTAGTATATTTCTACATGTAGATTTACAATAGTTTGCTACATTTTAGTATATATCCATTACTGATCCACATACAGGGTGGCTCAATAAGTCACTTAACACCCTCAGTACAAGGCCACTGCAGCGCGCAACATGGAAATGGTGATGACCAATCGTTATCTGGCCAAGGGGGAAACACATTGACACCACTCACACGGTCGGCAGCCATCTTGATGTCCGCCATCTTGAATTAAACTTCAGAATTTTAAATGGGAAGGGGGTCGTGCGACATATCAAAATGGGCTAGAATTTCACAAGAAATGCAATGGTGAAGGTTTTTTCGACGTATCTTTAACCAGTAAAAAGTTATGACTGAATTCTTGTACCAATTTGCTCCTTTTCGAGGTGTTAGAAAAATGCCTTAAAATTTGTTTAGCACTTCGGTAATGCATCGAGATTAAAGTGACGTCTATGGAGAGACGTTCGCATGCCATTGCACATTATTTTAATCGGATACATCCATGAAGAGCTGTGCATTATGAATGGTTGTCGCGAACAATTTACAGTGTGACGCTTCCATTGAATTAAAAGTCCTTCACAGTGACAAGGCTAATGTTTATGTTCATAAGGAAGTTCATAAACAGAATATTCGATGATTTTTATCTGATAACCCATTTTCGACAGATCAAAGCTGAATGGTTAGTGTTGGTAAGTTAATGGTGTGGCGTGCTTTGTGGAACACGATTGGTTAGTCAATTTTCCATCAACGGAACCTTAAATGCTTAGGGCTACTTGGATTTGTTAAATAAACAGTTTTTTCATCCTTGCTTATGGAAGAAGGTACTTTTTACAGAGTTTTTTCAATAGTGAAGAACACCAGAACACTTATGGGAACGTTATGAACCAGTTTTTGTCCAAAGTTAGTTATCAGATGACAAGGGTCACATATTCTGTTTATGAACTTCCTTATGAACATAAACATTAGCCTTGTCACTGTGAAGGACTTTTAATTCAATGGAAGCGTCACACTGTAAATTGTTCGCGACAACCATTCATAATGCACAGCTCTTCATGGATGTATCCGATTAAAATAATGTGCAATGGCATGCGAACGTCTCTCCATAGACGTCACTTTAATCTCGATGCATTACCGAAGCGCTAAACAAATTTTAAGGCATTTTTCTAACACCTCGAAAAGGAGCAAATTGGTACAAGAATTCAGTCAACTTTTTACTGGTTAAAGATACGTCGAAAAAACCTTCACCATTGCATTTCTCGTGAAATTCTAGCCCATTTTGATACGTCGCACGACCCCCTTCCCATTTAAAATTCTGAAGTTTAATTCAAGATGGCGTACATCAAGATGGCCGCCGACCATGTGGGTGGCATCAATGTGGTTCCCCCTTGGCCAGACAACGATTGGTCATCGCCAATTTCAAATTCCATGCCGCAGTGGCCTTGTACTGAGGGTGTTAAGTGACTTATTGAGCCACCCTGTATATAAGTCTTGAGTTAGTGCCTGTATATCTCAGGAAGGTGAATCTTTGGGATGCACTTGCAGTCACTTATAACCCATTGCGAAAGTCTTTCCAGCCATCTGCCTGCGAACTAAAGCCATTGTCGTACTCCCTCCATTCGTAAACTTGCTGGTATGGTAATCATGCACATGAATTTTCATTTGACAGAGAATTTCTACAAGTTTTAGGCTTCCAGATGGCAAGGAACCACTGCTCTTCACTGCCGCAAGTGTGTGAAGGAGGCACCATCTTTAAAAATGATGAAAATGGTGCTGTGAAGCTCAGTTGATCAGTGTTGTATCCTTGAGGTCATTTTGTAAATAACAGTTGATACCTGATGTGAATTTGATCTGTATACAGTATGTCATATCAAAAATTAGCCTCAAGAAGTTCATTAGTTCAGAATTTGATCTCTCCTGAAATCATCTTTAATGATGCATGTTTATGTTAATTGAGCGGCTTGGGAGTAAAACTTTATAACCCACACTCCATTCAAAATTGAGTTAACATTGGATTCAATTGTTGCAGTCGAAAGTTGCTGTTCAATACTGAATGAAGTTTTATCTGTAGCTGCTGATTGCTAGACCACAAGGCACCATCTGGGTAACCCATAAGCCACAATGCAATGGATGAACTTCACTTGCATTTTTCTCGGTTTCATTCTGTTGTGGTTTATCAAGTTTTACTCCCTAGCTACTGAATTCGAATTTTGGAAAATTCAAACTTTTTTCTTGTCCCTGGGAGTTTGAATTAAAAATAAGTCCACTGTAATTAATTTCCCAAGATTCCTTGATGAAGGTTCTGGAGTGAGGTCTGAAATGTTGGATAGAAGAATTGAAAACTAGCTGCTCAGAAATACAACTTTTTTTCTTGTTTTTTTAGACATCTTTTTGTATTACTTATATTCAGTGGTTTTGTGAACATTCAAGGAAGTTTTCAATAATCAGGTAATATTGGTAAAGGATCTATGAGGGTCATACGGAAAGTAGTACCCGTTTGTGCCGTGTGGAGTGATGCGAGTAGCTGCCGCTCAAGGTCAAAACGACTTCAGTTGACTGTCTGCTCAGTGTGTGCGAAGTTTTGTAGCGCTGTCATTGTAGTTATTGTTAATATGAGTGTTTACAATATTCAAAAGAATTTAAAATGCCGCCACTTTTGAAGTTAGGGTTTTGATCAGATTTCTCAACGCCATTAATATCCGACCATCTGATATTCAACGTCAATTAAAGGAGGTTTATGGAGACAATGTTATTGATGAGTCGTCTGTTCGGTGCTGGTGTCGAAACTTTAACTCGGGGGGGGGAGAACGTCCATGATGACAAAGGTTCCCGTCTTGTCATTATGGACGAACTGCTCAATGCAGTTGACGAATTGATCAAGAACGATGGATGATTTAAAAAATGTTCAACCATCCACACTACATCTGGCTACTTCAGATTTTCATCTCTTCACAAAACTAAAGGACTTTTTGGGAGGAGAGACATTTCACAGTGATGAGGAACTGTAAGAAGGGGTGACTACTTTTGTCAATGGACTGGCGGCACAGGAATATGAAGCTGGGTTACAAAAACTCATCACACATTATGACAAATGCTTAAATGTACATGTTGACTATGTAGAGAAGTAGCTTAAAGTTTGTTGTTAACAATTAGAAACTTTTGTCATTTTTTTTTTTTAAATTAAAAAACTGATACTACTTTCCAGATGCCCCTCGTATATCGCTATCAGATTAAAGGGCTATAGACTAGTGTTGTCGTCCAAACAATATATTGCGATATTGAAGAAATATCAAGTAGACGATATATGGTCATGATATTTTGGAGATATATATCGTGTTGGCAATAGATTGTCACGATATTTTGGTGATATGTTTCATGTTGGTGATATATCGTCATGATATTTTAGTGATACTGTATGTATTGTGTCAGCAGTATATCATCATGATATTTGGTGATATATATCGTGGAGACGATATATATCAATATATATATGGAAAAAGTATCATATCATCTGTGACTATATTTTCTTAACAATATATCACAATATCAAATTTCCGATATCGTCCATCCCTAGTATAGACTCAGATTTAAGCAGAATATTTATATTTTTAAGAAAATAGATGATGTCTATGATGCAATACTAGTAATTGTATGTACTCGTAATGCCTATAAATCTTCCATAGTTTTTGCAGTTGAATTATTTGCAGATTATGATTGCTTTTGTTTCCAGGGGAGGGATAAGAGGGAAGCTTCTCTACAAGAACTTGTTAAACATTTGAACGATGTATATATACCTCTTCGACGCTATTGGATGGTTTTATTTCCTGAAGGAGGCTTTCTAAGGAAACGTCGAGATACAAGTCAAAGGTATTTTACCTTCTTTATAAAAGTATGAATAACTTTAATTTGTAATAGTTTGAGTTTTTGTTTTAAGTCCAGTTTATACACAGAAGGCTAATCAGGACTGAACCTACAGTTTAAAGTAAGATACGAACCAGTATGTGCTTCTACTCGATATTGAACTTGGGACCCCTTGATTACAAGGCAATGATGTTACCACTACACCATCATTGAGGCCTGTGAATCTGTATAATCACTGCCATATTCTTATCGCTCTTCATAAGGATTTTTTGAAGGAATAATAGTGACAGAATCAACAGTGGCATTACTCACCATAAATAGCTGAAGTATAAATGTTCTTAAACAATAATTCTTCCCGTATTTGTATTGTGATATTATATATATATATGGTCAATAATAACCACTTATCACTGTTTAGATAAGGTAGTGCACTAAATTACTGTCCTTATTTATGGTTAAATACTTAACTTGTGTGAAGTGTTTCCCCAGAGGTGTTTGTAAATACCATAACAGACCAACTTGTCTAACTGGTTCTTTCCCTTGACACGAGGCCGGCAATATTACATAGCAAGAGATGTTAGACCATGTGAACTGTGTATATGGTCAAGGTGTTTATCTTAATATAACATTTAGCTATGAAAGATAACTCCCACCCTCTTTCTCCAAAGAAATACACAGAATACAACATAACATAACACTTTTTACAGCTGTATGAAGTGTACAAAGTATCAATTTTTTGCCATGATCTGTCTGTAGTGTTGTATACACATATAGTAGTTCTATGTCAAACTTATTCCAGCATATCTCCTGAAATACACAATGATAAGAAACATTATCTTTGTACAACTTATACACACACACACATCATGTATTGATATACATAAATACATAAGAACCCATTATCATCTTACAATCTGTTGTGAACTAGTTTCCTTTTTCAGCAAACAATTTTAAATAGGAACTAGTTTCCAAGGGCAAGTAGCTTATCAGGTACAAAACTGGTTTACTCCAAACACATGATTACAAAAAGTAAACAAACATCACATTGAACAAGGAAAGACAGGAATTTATACAAACATGAGATAAGACAAGGTCGCCGGTCAAGACTAGCTAAGCATACAAACTATGAATTTAGCCAAGGAAGGTATCGTTTGAGAAGGCTTACATGTGATCTTTGCAAGTTCTTTTCATTCTTACAATCCTCAAGTGTTTCCACCTAAAAATCTTTTTAGTAAATATGGTCCCTGATATTTCAAACACAAGGTAGAAATTTCTTGAGATTGTACAAGAACTTCAAGAGAAAATTTAAGATCAGAATATTTGTTCTTATACAGTGCTTCAGACTTTCCACATTTTCACCATATTTCCAATAGTAGTTTCCCATTTTGAAGCAAGATCTTTTACATTCAATTCTTTCTTAGACTGCGAAAGTTTCTATTTTAAGATTTTCATAGGATAAGGATTAGCTACAAGGTTTACACTCTCAACTTCACACATTTGAGTACATACCAGTTCCAGTCAACATGTGAATTGTGATTGGATAGTAACATGAGTTTTAACAGTTTTTATATGAGTTTTAAGGGATTTTAAAATGTGGGAATAGTCCTGTTTTAGTCATTTGTTATCCTAGCATTCAACCTGTCCACGTAAAAACCTATATCCTTTCTAAATGACGAAGCTTTGTGGGGCAGTTGCCACCGAAACGTTGTCTTTGACAAGTATATACTCACTGTACGTAAGTAAATAACAAATTTTGATTTTATGCTTATAAGGTTTACAATACCCATGCCAAAGAAATCTGTCGCCTGTGCATTCAGCCATGAAAAAACAACTCATGGCAACTGTGTTTTGGAACGAGGCACAACAGTCAATGCCCCAAGTGTATTGTGAAACCTTGAAGAAATTGCGACGAGCAATTCAAAACAGGCAACGTGGCATGTTGAGTTCTGGCATTGTTCTTGTGCATGATAACGCTCACCCGCATACTACTGCTCGAACCAAGGACCTTCTCCAACACTTTCAGTGGGAATTGTTTGACCACCCTCCTTACAGCCCAGATTTGGCCCCTAGTGATTATGACCTCTTTCCACAAATGAAGAAGTGGCTAGGGGCACAGCGCTTCAACAATGACCAGGAGCTCAAGGACAGTGTTACTGCATGGGTGAATGCACAGGCAGCAGATTTCTTTGACATGGTATTGTAAACCTTGTTCGCCGATATGATAAGTGTCTCAACAGAAATGGTCCTTATGTAGAAAAATAGCTTAGAGTTGTCTCTTTCAGTTGTATATAATAAAAACTCCCACAATGTTCTGGTGTTTCTTTTATACCCAAACGGAAGTTACTTTCCGAATGGCCCTCGTAATTCTCCTCCAAACATGCTGCATTGAGATATTGATTTCTTTGTTGTGCAGCAGATGCTCTGTTCTGTTTCCGACATTAACCTTTTTCCGCCCAAGCAACTCGAACGAGATACCCAAATGTAACCCTCACTGTCCCAAGCATCTCGATCGAGACGCTGTGTCAAGGTCGTAGTTTTTACGTTATAACTTTTCTATTTTTGGCTAGAATTTCGATTTTATTTTTTTATATTGTTCCTAATACATGTATTTAACAGAAATAGTTTTTTGCTTTATTTTGTCTTCATGAAAATGGAGGGGAAAAGGCGGGAAAAGGTACTTCTCTTTTGCGGCTCTTTTCAACGTCAATTTTTTTCCGACAAGGGAAGACCGGCTTCGTTGTTCTAAAGCAATGCTTTTCACTCCCTCCTGCTAAGTGCATTCGAATAAAGCTTGTTTATCAGTATCCAATGTCAAAATGAAAGTTTTCCGTGAGGGTGCATGCAGGGGGTGGGGGAGGGGGAAGACTGGTTGTTGAATCTGCATTGTGAGAATGGAATTTCGAAGCGTACTGAAGGAAACCTTTGTTTTTTTTAGCACAAGTGTCCACAAGTGGCAACAGGGGTTACCCAGCATTGTCTAAAAATAGAATTTCAAGCAGCTGCAAGAATTGTCGCTCATTTTTCATTATGTTCTAGCCTTTCGTCCGTGAATGTTGTGTGTAGGTGTTGTTTTTTGCCCAAGTGCAAGGACATTTTTTGGGTGAAGTGACAATTTTTTAAAACAATTTTTGGGGTTTTTCTCCCTTCCCCTCCATATATACGCCAAATTTGCATAAATTTTGCATAAATTTTTCATTTTGACATTTTTTTCGGGGGCCGGGGGAAACACCATTTTTTTAAAGAAAAGTATTTTTCAGGGGATTTCCCCCCTTTCCCCCTCCATATGTACGTCAAATGTGCATAAATTATATATCGTCTGAATCTGTGATTCATTCTGCGTACAACGGTATATCTTTCATATATCTAGGGCATTTAGTTTCTGAGCTATAGTCATTTCAATGTAACTCTGCATTTTGAAGCTTGAATCAGTGGTGTGGCGACCATTCCTTTTGGGGGTACAACTCAAGTTACATTTGTCATATGATAATAATGCAAATATTTTTTATGTTCCTTACGTGTCAGCGATAATTTCTATGTGCATTTTGAACTTTTCATATCCTTTTTTTTGGGGGGGGGGGAGAAACCCCATTTTTTAAAAAAAAAGTATTTTCAGGGGATTTACCCCCTTTCCCCCTCCATATATACGCCGAATGAGCAAAAATTATATATCTTCTGAATCTGTGATTCATTCTGCGTACAACGGTATATCGTTCATATCTCCAGGGCAAATAGTCTCTGAGCTAAAGTCATTTCAAGGTACTGCTGCATTTTGAAGCTTGAATCAGTGGCGTGCCGACTATTCCTTTTGGGGGTACAACTGAAGTTACATTGGTCATATGATAATAATGCAAATATTTTTGTGTTCCTTACATGTCAGTGATAATTTCTATGTGCATTTTGAACTTTTCATATCCTTTTTTACAGGGAGCGGGAGGGAGACACCCCATTTTTTAAAAAAAAAAAATTCAGAGGATTTCCCCCTTTCCCCCTCCATATGTGCACCGAATGTGCATAAATTATATATCGTCTGAATCTGTGATTCATTCTACGTACAACGGTATATCGTTCATATCTCCAGGGCAAATAGTCTCTGAGCTAAAGTCATTTCAATGTAACTCTGCATTTTGAAGCTTGAATCAGTGGCGTGACGACAATTCCTTTTGGGAGCATAATTCAAGTTACATTGGTCATATGATAATAATGCAAATATTTTTGTGTTCCTTACATGTTAGTGATCATTTCCATGTGCATGTCGACACTGTCATGTACTTTTTGCTTGAGGGGAGGGTGGGAGAACAAAATTTTTTTCCCAGAAATTTTGGAATTTTGAGGGTTAGCCCCCTCCCCCCTGCCACATATACGCCGAATTTGCAGAAATTTCATATAGTCTGAATCTCTGGTACATTCCGCGTACAACGGTATATCACTCATCTCTCTAGGGCAATTAGCCTCCGATCTACACTCATTTAATTGAAACTCTGCATTTTGCTCAAAATCGGCTTGGGACAGTGAGGCTTACATGTGAAAAAGGCCTTGGGCGGCAAAAGGTTAACCTTGACTACCTGCAGTGGGGCGCTGAAATCTCGTTGGAGCATTACCAGGTTTTTAAAAAGTTGATATTTCGTAATATAATATCGTTACCAATTCTTGTGCAAATGATCTGAAAATTTAACAGTATGTGTATAAATACTTCAAAAGTCAATATGTAATGTTTTATGAAGACAACTTTGATACATGTCTTGTTTTTAGTGATGAAACCACATTCCACACGAATGGCTAACTTAATAAGCATAATGCTCGCATTTGGGGCGAAGAAAATTCCCATGCCACTCTGGTGCAACTGAGAGACACACCAAAAGTGGCTGTCTTCTGTGTTATCTTCATGTCCCATTTTTCTTTGCACGAAATGTGACCGGCGATGATTATATCTGCTAATGCTTCAGACCTAGCTCATGAATATACTCATTGCAAATGAACATGAACACTTCATTTTGCAACAGGATGAGACACCACCTCACCGAAAGCTCACTGTGTAGTTGTATCTCAATGAGACACTGCCAGGGCGATGGATCGGTGATGAAGATAATGTGCTTTTGAAATGGCTTCGATGTTCACCAGACCTGACCCTTTCTAATTTTTCTCTGGGACTATGTGAAGGGCCTCTTCTATGTCCCACCTCTTCCTACAAGCCTAGAGGAACTCCAGCAGAGAATCACCGCCAGTTTGACAGGAGCTGGACTACCGACTTGGCGTGTGCCTTGTCACACACGTATTGAACACTTGTGAACAATCATTTGTGACATCCACATACCTTTGAATTTCTTATTGACATTTTTGTGCATACATCTTATTGAGTGTAGTATTACACCGATGTAGTTTCCTTTCCCTTGAATGTAGTTACTGAGATATTTACATCTGTAATGATATCAATTTTTTTGAAACACACTGTACTTCCTTGTCGAGACTAATGAAGTTCTTGAGAGCTGGGACTTGCTATGGGAAAAATCCTAAAAAATGTCACTATTCCACACAATTGATACACTAATTTTCTTGGCATTTGTATTCTCTGTTAGTGTCCGTTCATCAATTTCATCATATCGTTACTCATCTTCATTGTCACGATTAGCCAAAAGTGGATGAAATGTGACTTTAAGTAACAAAAATTCAAATAAGTTTACATGTGACATCCCCTTCACCATATTGCCCCAAAATTACATTTAACATTTGATTTGTATAAATAGATAAGATCTCCATAAAATGCACTTTCTCATGTTTGTTGCTATTGCACACTATCTTATTCAATGTTTATATTATTACTTGGAAACATAATCTGAGGGGTTACTTTTCTTTAGATGACAAAACTTTGAAACTGACGATTGATGTTAACACACACATCAATTAACTATTTTTGAGTTTTAGATGACTTAGGTGAACTGATTGCTTAATTTGGATGTCAAGTAGTAGTTATCAATCATTATTTACTCTACGTAAATTATTAATTCTCAACATCTTGACAGGATCCTTAAAAGGATCTTATTCATAAATGTTTAGTGTAAGATGTTAATTTAAATTAAGTTTTATTATAACAATTGTCCTGATTTTTTTTGCCTTGAATAGGCCTCCCATATGATGTAGTGGTAACGACATAACCTTGTAATCAGAGTCCCGGGTTTGATACCTGGTGGAGACACATGGTGATTCGGGTCTCTCTTTAAACTGTAGGTCCAGTCCCGATGAGCCTTTCTGTGTATAAAATGGACTAAAAAAACAAAACTCAACTTTCCCTTGAATTTTTATCTTGAAAACCTGGTATTATATTTGAAATTTTTGTGGGTCAAAGACCATCCACGTCAAAATAACTTCTGGAAATGGTCTTGTAACATTAGAAATGTTAATTTAATGTTAGCAGACTGGTTAAAGCATATTGTGCAGCTATGAAACTGATAAGAACATCTGAATAGTGTTTGTACTCATGTAATATTGTCACTTGCTAGGTTTGCCATAAAGAACAATCTGCCAGTGCTACAACATGTGTCATTGCCTCGTGTTGGTGCATTCAAGACCATCATCGACATTACAGGAGGACCTGGAAAAGAATTGCACCGTGCAACTAAAACAGCAAATGAGGTTCAGAGGGGCGTGGGATTTCAAGAAATCCTCAATTCGACTGTGAACAACATCCGATGTGAAGGTGAATGCTCAGGTATCTATCCGTTTTTACTGTTGATATTTAATTTTTGGACTTATTATTTATACATATTATTGAGTTTATTAAGAGTTTATCAGTGGCGTGGCGTGGAATTTTTAAAAGTGTTACCGGTTATCAGGAGGACATTTAAGGGAGACTTGGGTGCCTCCCCACCTCATGCCCCCCCCCCCCCCCCCAACATCTTCCAAGTAGTTTATATAATATTAATCTGCTACGTCTGCAATTCAATACTAGATTTTGGTAAATTTATTAATCAGGAAAAAAAATGTTGACATAAGGACTGAAGTGAAATCGCAAACATTGGTTGTTTACACAATAATACGTAAAATTTGATACTTACGGAACCATCAAAGGCTACTTATACAGCAGATCAATCCGACAACTCTTTTTTGAAAATAGTTATATGATTCTGGGGTCCCAGGTTCAACTCCTGGCTTGGGCATGGACGTTTGTGATGTCTATTCATCAATTTCATCATATCATCACTCATCCCCATCTTCGCAAATTAGCCAAAAGTGGCACAAGCGAAGCAAAATCAATCAAATCAAATCAAAAAAGTTCTATGATGCTGTCATAAAGTGAAGTTTTTCATTTGAATTTGAATTTTTGGGTGCGTCATGGTCATGGTCCATGTTATCCACATCTGAATTCCACACATTTTTTTTCACCCGAAAATAGAGTACATGGCCAACAAAAGAGTTTCGACTACTGCGCACATCCATATAACCACAGATAGTCATTATACCACGAAACATTGAAATGTTGGTCATATCCAGCAAATGACTTGGTTTTTAAATCGTTCAAAATAGGCTTTGGCCTCCCTTTTGCCACAATTTCGCTTTTTTCTGCAAAAGAACGAACCGAAAGATTGCTTCAAAATATCTTCTATCACACGAATACACACACTGTTCAGATAGGATGAACCCGCCACCTCGGAACTCGGAGCAAGCTCCATTAATTAATTGACAATGCCCGAAAACAACATAAAGACGAAAAACACCACTCACCAGTGGCGTATGCTGGGTTCAAAACCTGGGCTATCTCTTCTTATCATAATGTGCAAATGAGAGGCTCTTTTTCGTTCAATTTCTTGGATTTTAAGGTGATGTGACATTGCAATTAAAATACATACATTACAGTTTACTAGTAATTATAAATATATCACTGTTTCATTAATATAGAAACAATAAGGAAAATATTTCAAATATTTCATGGTTATTTATAAAATATAGAGGCCCATATTGTGAAATATTTAGGTAGGCCTACGTGCGAGAATAAAATATACGCGTATAATAAACTTCTTACCTTGAATATTTAATTTGAACAGGAACTCTGTTCTTCTCTTGGCAACCTCTGTGGTAAAATGGTTATTAGCACAGTGCACTACGATGCCAGGGGACCCAGGTTCAAATCCAGGCATGGACATGGATATTCTTTGAGAACGTCCCTTCATGAATTTCATCGTATCTTCACTCATCCTCATCGTCGTGATTGGCAGAAAAGCAACGCAAAATAACAAATCAAATCCATTCTTCTCTTCTTTGCGATGCCAGAGGCCTGCATATCTTCACGATTTGAAGTTTATCCTAATGCAAAATCCGAGTAAATGGTTTCGTCAATAGTTCGTTAATTATGTCACAAATTTTCGTTCACTATACGACGCAGCACAGATCATTCAAAACATATATATGTAATTCAATACACTTAAGAAAATCCACGCAGTAAGAGACCTAATTTTCTTAAACTTCCTTCAACGCGATTTCCACTCGCAAAATGCCCTTTGTCATCTCCGGCCAGCCAGTCTACCCCAGCCAGTCATAAACAAAGCAGCAGAGGGGTTGAAAACATCGTAAAGCGTTGTTGGTTAAAGGTCAGCGGTCTGCTAGTTCTGAATGTGTTCAATGGGACAGTGTTGTTTTGGCCTAGAGGACAAATTCCCATTCACGTGCCAGCCACTCTTTTCCCGTTCCTGTAATAGTAGTTTAGTTTCAAAATTTCCCTTACCTGGGAAAAATCCCATGCTGGTTAGCGCATTGGCATCGCTGTAAGGTTTTACCGCCGTTGTAAAACGAAGAGTTCCCTGTCTAAGAAGCCACTACAAATACGTCACCGATCGCCTCCAGGCGCTGGTCGGGGAAGAATTTAACCGCTGAAGTCTGGTGTTAGTTTTAAAAGAAAGGAGTCCATCCCCATCTATAGAGCGAGCACAAGGAAAACAAACCTTGGACGAAAAGTCCCTACGCAGCCTTGTCTTCCGCTCAGCTCGGGCCATAAGGAAGCATGGTCCACTCTCCCCCTCCTCTCGTCGCTGGAGTACGGTGCACAGGAGTCGCGGGTTTTATAGTATCATTTTTTCCCCGCGGTCGTTGTTTGAGAGTGAAGCATCAGTCACCTTTGCTAGTCGATTATTTCCTGTATTTAATCTGGGCTTCAGCGATAGCCTTGGTAGCCTAGAATATACCCGCCTGCCACTCGCAAAACTCGCACTGCACAGTCCCTCCCACAAACCATTGTTTACTTTTGTAACAGGTGAAGCACCCTCCTTGCCCCCTCCCTTCTCAGCATATGCGCTTCCCAATATTTTCTTCGGAACCTGCAAAAAGTCCAGTTCTACTACTGTTGCCATCTTAGTTCTTTTGAAACCAGATGTGCCCAAATCGCGAAACTTTTAGTTTCAAATAAGACATATGTAGAGTAGATGTAGTCTTCATCTGTTTCGTAACTACTCCCACTCCCACGTTTCGCTAAATCCACTGAAATCTCATTTCTGACACCACTACTATTTCATATATGGTACTTCCTTTGCTACCTTTAAGGCTTTCGCTTTATAGGATAATCGTGACGATGAGGATGCATGGTGAATTATTGAAATAAAATTATTATTTCTTTGTGTATGTAATTATTAATTTTTATAATTATGTAAATAAAATAATAACAACGAACATTGAAATAACCATTTCTTGCTGAGGATTCGAACCTGCGACACCTGACACTTCAGAGCATGCTAAGATAACAATCGGGAAATTATGCTTGTAAGTAATGTTTTCACCCAAAAACAGTTCTACCTCCTCAAAAACATTGCTTCAATCCGAAATTATTGCATTCCTGCGACAACGCATGTCAATCTCAATCGGCCGTTTCAACAATTATCACAAATTCGTGTAACAGAAATAATATTATATGTGTGAAATATAGAATTTTAGGTTGACATTTTTAGAAGGACAGCAGATCCCTTGATCATACCCATCCCTCTCCTCTCCTTCTCGCCCATGATGTTGAAGGAGGACAAAGAGGACTTTTGTAATCGCTGATATTTAGAGTAAATACAAAATATCACTTGGTAGTTTGCTTTTCCCCCAGTGTGATTTGATTTTTAAAATTTTGATTTGGCAATTTAAGTCCACTTCATGCACAGTAATGCTAATCGGGACAGTTTAAAGTTGGATCCGAACCACTTGTGCCTCCACCGGGTATAGGACCCGGGATCCCTTGATTATAAGTCGGCGACGCTACCACTGCGCCATCGTTCCCCAGTGTGACTGGACACCTTCAGAGTAAGATAGACCCGATTAGGCGACTTAGCTCTTTTCTGTCAATTGAATATGGCAACACTGGTCTGTATCCGGTAAGGATCACCGGCAACTGCACCAACTAAACAGGCATGCCAAAAACACGCCTCCTCCTCCCGCGGTCAGTCATTGGCGCAACGCAAGTCTTCCTTGCATGGGCTCAGGGCCCTTTCCTCATGTTGCCTGAGGAGGGTACCGGATCAGTCCTCCTCTTCGCTTTTGCCGGTGTCAGAGAAAATGTCAGTCTGCAATGTTTACTTTACGACAATATTACCAGTTTATGTACGTAATAATATTTTAAGACGGGTTCTTAAATTCTTTATATTTTGGTGTTACCTGCGGTAACAGCGGCTACATGCAGGTACTCTGGAGTTTATTGAGAAATTTTCACACCGAAAGTACCCCTGAGGGGCATTGGTGCATGTACATTAAAAAATACAACATGATGACATCGCACATAATATATATCTGTACATCAATTGGGCAGTATGTTTTTTACAATAGTATAACATAATATATTAGTAAAATCATACAATGACAAATTATATCTTTAAGTGGACTAGTGCTGTAAAAGTACAATATTATATAGTGTATATAATATACATTTATTTTATAAAGTTATTTAATTCCTGAAATTCTTTAACTGAATATAATGTATATTGCAATAGCAATTTTTTCACCTTACTTTCAAAGACCGTGGTTCTTTTGAAATTTTTGTAACTATTTAGTAACATATTGTATAACTGGATGCCTGTGTAAAAAGATCCTGTTTGGTAAGCAGTTAGCTGCACTTGGGGAATGTGGAAGTTATTTTTTCTTTGTCTGATATTGTAATTGTGAGTGTATATGTTCTTTGGATAGTTCAATTTTGTTTTGTGTATCAAAGTAAGTGTTTGAAGTTAATATGCAAATTTTTTTAAAAAAGTTTACATGTATCAGTATTGTGTGCATTTGCTAAAATGCGCAATGCTCTTTTTTGAATTTTAAAAATCCTCTGCGATTGTGCAGAGTTCCCCAAAATGGGATACCATATCTCAAGATACTTTCGAAGTTTGGGAAATAGATATTTAGCATATATACCATATTGAAACTATTTTTTAGAGTTCTTAATTGATAACATACAGTGTTAGCCTCTTGCATAAATTATCTATGTGAACTTTCCAGTTCAGACACTCTTCTATAAATATTCCAAGAAATTTTGTATTGCAAGTAGCTGTTATAACGGCATGCCCTGCTCTGAAATTATCTTGCTCAATAGAAGAGTTTTTGGCTCTAGATACAACAAATTTTATTATATTAGTTTTTTTCATTGTTTATAGAAAGTTTGTTTGCTGAAAACCATCTTTGTAGTTCAGTAAGAGCTTTTTCCGTGTATTGAATTAAGGTTACATCGTTAACAGAATCTACTAAAGCCATTGTATCATCAGCGAAAAGAGTAACTTTGGCGGTATCAACATTTGCTGGAAGGTCATTTATGGACAATAAAAACAAGAGGTCCTAGTATCGATCCTTGGGGGATTCCAATAACCACATATTTCAATTCCGAGTAATATGTTGTTTGTGTCCCATTATTGGATAAGCTATTTATTGCTGCACTCTGTTTTCTATTCGTTAAATAGGATTCTATTAATTTGTTTGATAGCCTGCAGATTCCGTAGTATTTTAATATCTCTAGTAGTATGTGATGATTCACACAGTCGAACGCTTTTGATAAATCACAAAAAATTCCAACAACAGAATACATTTTGTTTATATCAGTATTATCGATTACATCAAATATGGCATTTTTTGTTGTTTTCAATTTCACAAACCCATTTTGTTGCTTTATGAGTATCCTTTTATCTTCTACATACTTTTTTATTATCCTTTTATAAATTATTTTTTTTGAAATTTTTGAAAAAATTGACAATAAGGAAATTGGTCTATAGTTTTCAATTTTTGTTTTATTTCCTTTTTTATATAAGGGTACTACTTTTGATATTTTTAGACAGTCTGGAAAGCTACCATTTTCCATACACTTGTTAATTAATTTAGTCAAAGGCTCGTTAATGTATGTGCAAATCTCTTTGATCACGTTAATCAACATTGAATCTAGTCTCGTTGACTTTTTGTTTTTCATATTACGAATTATGTTGGAAATTTCCTCGTCTGTAGTAGAGGTCATATATAAAGAATGTGTCAAAGATATTTTAACGTTATTTAACTTTTTTATGTATGTGTCAGTTACGCTGATGCTTCGTTGCAGATTTAGTTCTACATTATCAAAATAGTTATTAAAAGTATTAGCTATTTTTTGCTGATCTGTCTCTATTACATTACTTGATTCTAATATAATATTTTGATTCGGATCCAGTGTTTTCCCTGTTATATGATTAACTATTTTCCAGAGTTCTGCAGTTTTATTTTCTGCACTCTTTAACTTTTTATCTATTTACGACTGTTTGCAATGTTTTAGTGTTTTCTTGTAATTTTTGTTGAACTGTTTAATGATCTTTAAGAGTAGGGCTATTTCCATATTTACACTGTTTAAACTATGATCATGTTAATTTGCTAAGACTTTCAATTTCCATGAATATCCGTAGGCAATTGGCTTTGTTGTGAACTCGTGCTTTTTTAATGGGAAAACATTTATTAAAGTGGTATCCTGCAGTATCAAGAAATTTTTCGTTTACGTGTACAGCCATATTGTTTATAAAATCCCATGTTTCTGATTTTAGAGCATTTCCAAATTTTGAAATATTCTTATCATTGTTTGTGGGTCTAACGAATTGAATTTTACGCGTGGTTTATGTTTTCGGTTGTCTTCTATTACATTTACCTTAATCAGCTGAGAATCATGGTCAGAAAAACCTATGCAAGTTTCTACTGAATATTTATTAACATTTATATTGGGGAGAATATTGTCTATTGTACTTTTTGTTTTGTTGGTGATTCTAGTTGGAGTTGTGATTGTATGAAACAGACCAAAAGAGTTCATTACATCTAGAAAGCTATTTTTTTTCTGCTGTGTCTTTGAATACATCAGTGTTAAAATCTCTACAAACAATATTCTTTTTGGAGCTTTTTGTTACGAGATCTAGTACTAATGTTAACTTGTTTAAGAAGACATCCATATTTCCATTAGGCATTCTATATATTGATATTATGCCTAAGTTGTAATTAGCTATTTCAATCGCTGCGCATTCAAAGTCTTGTTCTACAGACAACCCGGCAGCTTGCTTTATTTCAACTATGTTACGTTTAAGTTTATTCTGACTGAAAATTAAAGACCCGCCTCTTATTACAGAGGTTGATACATTTATATTGAGCCGAATTCGAATGTGCCACCTACCTAGGAAATGCAGTGTTTCCACCACTGGTTGTGTTCGATCTGCAGGCCACCACCACTGACAATCGCCCGGCATCAGAGTTTCCATTGCATTAGACTGCGTTTCAGCTGGACCATGGGTATTGCATCCCACTCCTCGTTTCCACAGGCAGGAGACGGTGCGGACTCGACGATGGGACAGGTGCCGCTTGAGGAGTCCGAAAGCACAATAGTCCATTGCACTGGCATCTGGACACTTGACAGGGATGTCAGAGAAGGGAATTGCAGAAATTCCATTTTTTCTGTTCCACTTCCACCGATCATCCACTAGATGACGTTCAGTTCCTTTTTTGCTCAGCCACATGACATGGTTTCAGGGCAATCACACTGCTCTTGCGAACGACCTTGAGGCGTAAATCCCTGTGAATGGCGTGGTTGATTGTCGCCTGCGATGTGCGACATTTGCTGGCCATCGCACGCTGTGTGGGGGATTTTCGGAGGTCGCCATATGCCGAACAACATGCAATAGCGGCGGGGTCCTCTTCACGGGAAGCCTGTTTCTAGCTGCTCGCGTCGGTGTGGTGGGCCCAGGACTCTGTGCCACATATTTCCGTATAATACGAATCTCAGTGGCACAACCTACACGAAAATTACGCACTTTACACATTTCTACGATGCGCGACGCCATGAACTTGCCGTCTGAAAGGGCAACAAAGTACCCCTCCCAGAATCTGTTGTGTTTCGCCGGCATCAAACTATGCTCGACCACACTGCTCTACTGCGTGACTAACGAGATACTGTTGCTTGCCTCGGGGCAATCTCACGGCGATGCATTGCGCATGAGCAGTACAGTCTCACATTGAATTCGGCTCAATATAAATGAATCAACCTCTGTATATTTGACCTACTGTAACTGGATGCAATGAATAATTTATCAATATAACTAAACTTTGATTCATCTTTTACTAACCAGTGTTCAGTGCAACAAGAAAATACTAATTTCATTTTTGTTTTCTTTTTGTTCCTCGAAAAATATATCTATCTCTGATGCTTTTGATATCAACCCTTGAAAGTTGCTATGGAATATAGTGATTGTTTCTAATGCAGGGTCACTGCTCAAGGGATTCTTACTTCCCCTTGGTCCTAATCTCCCACTCCAGAGAACTCACTTGTTTCTGTTCCTCAGGTGCATCCTGGAATCCTCTGAGTTCGATAGCCAGGGGTGACGTGGGGTGGGGGTAGCAGACACTCGTGATTCACTCTCGACACTAACATTTTCATTCACAAGTTTATTTCTTGGAATTTCCTGCATTGCCATATTTCTTTACGTGGAACGCGATCTTGCATATTCTTCGCACTGTTGCAAGGAATAACACACACCGTTAACAACGAATGAACACACTGTCACCGCACTTCCTGGCTTCTGCAAGATGAGGTTTTAGTTTGTTTCTAATCTGACGCAGACAATCAGAGTAATGCTTCGAAACCGCTACACCACACCATTTGAAACTTTTGGCTTTCATCAATATTTTTGTCCTGTCTTTGAACGAGAGAAACTTGCCCACAATTGGATGGCAGCCTCTTCTTGAGCCAAAGCAATGGATCCTCTCGAACGAATGTCCTTCTAGCGCGATGCTTGTATTCTTCTCTATCACTTGGTGTAGTACTTCCTCCATCCTCTCCCACATTTCCCGTTCTTCTTCCTGGACGTTGTAAAAAACGAGGTTGTTCCTCTTAGATTGGGACCCGAAGTAGCATACTTCATCATTTAATCGAGTGTTCTCATCTTTTATGAAGTCCATTTCTTGCTTAATGGCCTTTACATCTTTCTTGAGAGACGACAGTTCTTCCCGGAAACACAGCACATTGTTATTTATCTCATTCATTTGGAACGATAACTGGTTCTGACCTTCCTTCAGTAACTTGTAAAGATCTCGATGGTCATCTTCTCGGAGTCTGGACCCGGGTTTTGCTCTATTCCTCCAATGATGAGCAGTGTGCAGAGAACTTCAAGACACAAAACACTTTGGGCAAGCCATTGCCCTTTCCCAGCCCCTTTTCCTGTAGTTTTCTTCCATTTAGAACAATGGAAAAGTCCTATGCAGGCTCTGTAGGATTCCACGCTTATCCCCATGGTGAAAGTAGGTCACCCAGGAGTGTCTTCGAAACAGGTCTGTGCACGTCAACTGAAACTGACGTGATGATGCAGGAAGTTTATTGATTCCTATGTACTCACTTTAATTTTTGTGAACTAACTCGGATACCAGTTTTCTAACCAATTGTAATAAATATGTTTTCAGTATGGCAAACTTCTGTTCTCAAAATGTAAATATTGGCAGAGGAATTTACAGTATTCTGTTTGATAAAATTCAAGATGTCATGGATTTGATTCCCTGTGGAACATATATTGCACAGTGGTTTGGATTTTTAACTGTATGCCCATTCGCCTCTTCTAAGATTAAACTGCTTAAAATAATCTTTACCTCATTCAAAAATTGAATAAGTTATATGAAATTAATTTTATTACAAGAAAACATAGAGGCCCAAAGGCAATCCATAGTTGGGTATTTCTCTAAAGAAATGGCATGGGAATCGAATCCAGTTGTCCTGCATGGCAGTCAAATGCAGCATCAGTATTAGGGGGAGGTGCTGGAGTTGCAAAAACATGGACTTCAAGTTTCAAATCTATAAATCTGGCTTTACACTCAATATTTCTTCTGGAAGGTCACTTTGTCTTGAAGAAAGAATAGCAACCATTGTTTTGTCTCTCTGCCTGTCTTTCTTTATGTACCTTCCACATTATCAGTGATCATGTGCATACGCAACAGTGGCATACACTGGGTTAAAAACCTGGGCTATTTCACCATATCATAGTGTTCAAATGGACAAAAATGTGCTGGTTGGGAGAGGGGTGCTCTTTTAGTTGAAATGAAGTGATATTGTGATTAAAAATACATACCTCATAAATAAAATATGAAAATGTACACTACAGAAAAACAGTAAGGAAAGGATTTCTTTCTTATTGCCATAAAAGAGAGGCCCATATTGTGAAATATTTATGTATGTATTTAAAAATAAACTGCTACCTACCTATTTTCACGATTTGAAGTTCGAGGTCTGCTCGTTGGCATAGTGGTAACGTCGTTGCCTTGAAACTAAAGGGCTCTGATTTGATACATAGTGGTTGGGATACCACTTAAACTGTAGGTCCAATCCTGATTAACCTGTCTGTGCATAAAGTGGACATAAAACAAAAATCCACAACGATTTGGAGCTTATTCTCATAGATAAGCCGAGTAAACAGCTCTTTAATTATGTCACGTATTTTAGTTCACTGCCCAACACACCACATATCATTCACAAAAATGCAATTCACTGACTACTTTATTTACACATTGCCCGTAAATAATTTCCACACACAAAGGAACCCTTAAACAACCCTCGACGAGATCTAAACTAGAACTGGTCTTTGTGGTTTTGGTTATCTTTAGATGCACTCATAAGCCATCCCCGGTCAGCCAACAATTTTCCCCACCCCCCACTGTAACGCATTTACTCTAGTTGTTTTAAGGTCAGCGGCCTCTTCTTCAACTCGCCTGCAAGTGTTCAATGATGTTCTGGGTCCAGAAGGTAATTTCCCAGTCATATGCCACCTTTGCTCCGATAATTTGGCTTGAAAATTCCCCATTTCTGGGAAAATTACATGCTGGGAACAATGGGTTTGCAACATTGATCCAGATTACTGAGAAGTTCAGAGGGCAATTTCTCCATCATGTGCAACCCTTATCGCTCTCCTGTAACAATTTGGCTCCACGATTCCCCATTCGTGGGGGAAATTATATGCTGGGAATTGGCATAGTTCTCTCACATTTCAGCCGTGTGGCCCCTTACTGCCTCGCCTTGCAGGCAAGGTTTCCAACTCCTAAGAAATCAAGATGCAAACTCCTAAGAAATCAGGTTCATCTTCTTATAGAAATGAACAATTTTATGCACATTTTCTGATATATTGTTTTTTCTGTATTTCGATTGCTGAGTCTTGGCTTCGCGGACAGCCAAGATAGCCCTGAATGAATATGCTCTTGAGCAGACACATATTTAGAAATACGTTTCTTGGGGGGGGGGGGGGTCCGAACCAAGTGTCTCAAAAATAATAATAATATTATTAAAAATAATTATGTATGAATTAAAGTAATTGCATTAAATCAAATTAATACTAATTATAATATATATATTAATATTGTATTAATTACATGGATAGGTAAAAATACCATACAAGAATAAAGATATAACAGCACACATTTCATTATGTAGCTTACCTGTAGTGAATATCAGAATAATTTATGTAAAAATAAGTGCTCTGGCAATGAAATTAATGTCAAATACATGAAGAATTGAATATTTATTGAATAACGAAAACAATGTTAGATGCAGTTGGAGAAAAGTAAAGTTTCTGATTAATATTTTATGCATGTTATTATTAGTAGTAGTGTGTATTAATCTATCATTCAAAGCTGTATGATCCCAATATAATCCTTGACTTTCAATACGTTCATAGGAAATTAATAGGGACACTGAAATTTCGCGAATGCTTTAAACGCGAAATTATTTTAAAGTGTGTATAATTTTGTTTCGAGACAAGTGGATGAGAGTTATGACCATTTTCGTCTCCAATTTATTCACGAAGTTCCGCGAAATACAAATCAAAATGCGAAATGGAACGAAAAGTGTCGAAGTTCACCAAATAACACCGAAATTCAGTTGTCAAAACAAAAAAAAACCACATTAATTTACCTTCTTTCATAACATTGGAATGTTATTTTTGCTCGTGAAAGTTCAACATTTCATTACAGGTGACAATGACTGCGTAAAGTCGTTTTACATCATCAGAAGCGCAAAGCCGCACAGTGCAAACGGTGTCAGTGATAAGTATTTAGCCTCTTTCTTCTCTGTTCGTTCATTTCTCCATTCCTGCAACTCAGGCTATCTCGCTCCAACGTAATGCGTAAATACGTTGCTGTCATGCAGAATATACGGAAATTAGTTTTCTACTGTTAATGTTATGTTTTTGTAGCTAAAATGCAAATTTTTTAGTAGGACAATTTTTTTTCAGCCAAAGTTTGTGGTCCAAAAAGTTTCAATCAGAGGCCTACAGAAGATCATGTGTAGTCTGTGTCTCCATTACGCGCCACACAAAAATACGAGTTCCAAGGATTTTCGTGTCCGTGCTTCTTGTGCGCTTGCTCATAGTTTCTTTGGCGAATTACAATGCCCAAAGTTATTTCAGTATTTGAATGTGCTAGAGAGTTTGAGGCAACAAGGCTTGTATAAAATTAAATGATTTGCTCCGCGAAGATCCAGGAAATACATTTTTTGAAAACGTTAATGTTATATTATCAATGAAGACTTGTACGACTTTTGCAAGAATGTGCCTATTCTAAAAGCATGTTCACAATTAGATTTTTTGAGAGGGTACAAAGCTTTTCAGTATATGGTAAAGAGTGATGTGAAAGTGTCAGGTCATTTTTGAATTTAATTAATATGCTGCTAGCACTTAAAGATCACGAAAGCTTTGTGTCACTAGCTGTGCAAGTGTTGTGGTTTCCTGTTAGTAATGTTGACTGTGAGCATGCTTTTTCAGCTTATGGTAATATAATGACCAACCAGAGATGTAATTTAAAACCATGCAATGCAGAGGTTATGTTAAGTGTACACTTTAACTTATAAAAGGTAGGTGCAGACTACTTAACTTTGACTTTTATTTACCGCTTTTCCAATGAAATGATCTTTTTTCACCGCTTTTATATACCGAAATTGTAACTTTTTAAATGCGAAATTCATGAATTTTATTTACCATAAATCATTGTCCCTAGAACCATCGGATATACAACAAATGTTAAATGAGCATATTTTCATTATTTAATTGTAGTACTTGGTATGCCTTCTGGGGGGGGCGGGAGTCCGGGCCCCCTAAATGTAACATATGGGCTTTACAGTGATAAAACAATGATATGTTTTGGCAACATTAGTGATGTCATCGTAGGATCATGTTGACTTACATGTAGGGTAAGCTGCATATGCAGCATCGAATAAATAGCCTAAATTCTGGATAAAGTGTGTATTATTACTAATTTATACACACGTTAAAGTACGAAACATGGTGTCAGGCTCAGCGTTTGATGGTTAATGTAAGTGGATACATTGAAATACATAAGTAGAAACTTGATATTATCGTCGAAAACATGGAGACGTTTAACACGCCAGCTGTCATGTAGTTTTCTGGAAACGTTGGTGAAAACTGGCAGAAGTTGAGAAATAAGTTGAACAATTATTTTATAGCGTCGGAGAAAAATGAGAAACCGGATGAGATAAAAGTCTCAGTATTATTAAATCTCATAGGAGATGGGGGATTTGAAGTGTTTAATACATTCAAATTTGAACATGAAGAAGACAAAGACGATTTTGAAGTTGTAGTAAAGAAATTCAACGAATACTGTCAACCACGTAAAAATGTAGTATTTGAACGCTACAAATTCTTCTCATGCAGCCAAAAAGTTGACCAATCTTTTGACAGTTACCTAACGACAATAAAAATGTTAGCAGCCATATGTGAATTTAGAGACCAAGAAAGCAGTCTAATTCGTGACAGAATAGTGCTAGGTCTACGAGATGCTGTTCTACAAGGAAGGTTACTGAGGGAGCCGACCTTGACAATCGAGAAAGCAGCAGACTACGTCCGAGCAGCTGAAGCAAGTAAGCAGCAGTTCAGAACCGTGCGGAGTAATGGAGATGTTCCAGTAAGTGTAGACTTTGTTGGAAGAAAGAACCGAAGCACAGGTGAGAAGAAAGGAAGAAAGAAGACAGTGCTCCGTATGAGTGTAAAAAGTGTGCACACACTTACGCTAGATCAGGTAGACTTATAAAGGAACCAAAATTCTTGAAAGACTATGTAACTGATGTATAATTAATTATCATGTTTGTAAAAGGAGGTAGATGTAACATATGGGCTTTACAGTGATAAAACAATGATATGTTCTGGCAACATTAGTGATGTCATCGTAGGATGACCTTACATGTAGAGTAAGCTGCATATGCAGGGTCGAATAAATAGCCTAAATTCTGGATAAAGTGTGTATTATTACTAATTTATACACACGTTAAAGTACGAAACACTACATATGTCTTTTCTGTCCTTCAAAGACATATGATCCCAATACAATACTTACCTTTCAATAAGCTCAGAGGAAATTAACAACCATCGATTATACAAGTGCCAAACAAGCATATTTTCATTATTTATTTTTAGTACTTGGTAAGCCTTGTTGGGGGGTTGATATGTATGAACTGATACAGTTAAAAGTACAAGAAATCAGTAGCAACCCTAATAAAATGGATCATACACATTATTTTGTATTGAACGTTGCATATTTGGTTAGTGTTCCAGAATATTTGTACTTCTTGGAACTGTTGGTTGGTATTTCAGTATTATGCAGAATGAGTAACTTCCAGAAAAAGTATCAGATTACGGTATTGGTAATTCAATTCAACTCATACTTTCCTATAGCAGTTTCAGTTATCAGTACAAGCTCACCTGTTACGTTATATGTTTATATGGGTAAACCTTAAGAATTATAATGTGCATTTACATATTCTTTCTTTTCCCAAAGGCTGTACAAAACCTGAATACTTCTACAAGCTCAAGTGGGTAGTTGACATCACCATAGCTTACCCTGAAGGGAAGCCTTTGGATTTGCAGTCCATTGTGACAGGGTCCAGAGAACCTTGCAAGACTTTCTTCATTTATCGAGTTTATTCATGTCAAGATGTAAGTATTTGCCTCATGACTTCAGTTGCTAATTCTAACTTAAAATATTGTGATACTTTGTTTTGTCTAAAGCCTGAACCATACGGATCTGGATTTCCAGTTGGAATGCCCTAGTTGGCACTGGACTGGCTACCCATTTGCTAGTTTTCGCCTCACACGATACTTGTTGCCGTACTTGTCGATAGACTTTTGTTCCCATAAGACATTGCGCAGAGCAGACAATCTTTGTAAAGATGGACGAGGAATTTGAAGAATGTTCTAGGAGAATTACTGCTTTCTGCTTTTATTAAAAATTAAAAAGAAAAGTATGGACTAGAGATTGGCTCAAAAATGTGGTAATCAATGCGTACCGAACAAGCTTTTTAATTAACTCTGGTATGCATATTCAATATTCATGCATGAGACTTGCAGGATTCATTCACAAATTCTAAAATATCAAACATTTAATTTAATACACTAATAAGGATTTTCATTTTCGGCTAATTTTATTTGTTATGTACACATCTCATCGCCTTGCATAAATACCTAAATATTAATGAACTGAACACGAATGCACTGTACGTCATCTAGCTGCTTTTTTTTTATCGAGAAACTAACAAAAACTGCCAACACTTGGAAACTACAAACAAAAACTCCTCTTTACAAACTCGCAGATTATCTTCACTTGCCCAAACTTTGCTCTGATTGTCTGTTCCACAGAATCCAGTCAAGGATAGCCAGTAGCAATTAGAAGTAGAACAATGTCCTATTCCTCCAAACCAGCCAGGCAGACATCACATCCGGGCAGATAGCCAGTTCAGCGCCAACTAACTGGGTATCCAGTTCCGTGTGATTCGGCCTTAAATGCAACCTTTTCATACTACTTAAAGTAACATCACTTGAGTGCTTTTAGGAATCTTTCACCTTCTGAAATAAATGCAGCTTTTCATACCAGAGTTGTAACCACCTTAAAACAAAACAAAGATAGATACAAATGGTAACTACACTAGATAGCAAAGTATGGCAGTGGACCCATGAATATTTTACCAGATGTCTTGTTGTTTCTTGAATTAAAACATGTATTTAATTTTGGATTATCTGCTTGTTTATTACAAATATGATTAAATAATTGCGCCACATTTTGATTTACATTCCTTATGTATCATCATAATTTAACACAACTCAACGTATTCAATTACCTATAGACAAATAAAGTACAACCCATATAGAGTGAAATTATCACTTCCGCATCACTCAAAATAGGCTGTTTTCTTAATACAGTGCATGCACTGTGTTGCCTCAGTCTGGTAGTCGTGCATTCACTGTGCGTCCGTTTATACATACTGGAAGAGCCCATCACTCTTGTTACTTCGGCCGGAAAACTACCTTACACTTCCTGTCCTAGCATGTTAAACAAACAACTCACAATCTCGTCAATAAAGGTTCTGAGTTGGAGTCAAGCCCTGAGCATGGATATTTCTATGTGAGACCCCCATTTCAGTTTCATCCAATTACTGTTCATCCTCATTATCCAAGATCAGCCAAAAGTGGCAGAAAAAAACATGTATCCAATTTCAAATATATTTTCAATACACCATCCAAATCAACACAATGTAACCCATCCATCTATTAATAAGCTGCACCTTGACCTGAAATATATTACAAAAGAAAAAAAGAAAATATATATTTAAATCCTCAAATTACGGTGGTATACAAACTGATAAGTTACAATAATAGGTCAAATAAAACATGCAATATCAATTACGGAACAGGGTCCTCTAAATAGAATAAAGGACTGCCAAATTCTTTTGAGTTTCAAGATTATAACTAATACTACTCAAGCTAAATTTACAATGATTATAATAGGGTATCTAATCCTAGTCTAAATATATCACCTTTATAGAATTAATAAAAATAAAGATCAAATTATGTTAAAAGTTTCACCCAACAAATAAAATATAAACTACCAAAAATTAATTATATTACTACAATTAAGCCAACAACTCTCCATTTATCCCCCCACGTTTAACCGCGGCAGCTGGCACGAATTAAAATTGAAATCCTGTAATCTAAATTATAGTAAACTAAACAATTCCACGCACTGCGAACCACCAAACTTCTCTGCAACAGTCCAACCCACCAGAAATCGGCGGAATAGCCTTTCCTTTCTTTAGTAAATACATATGTGAAATTTAATTAAGGAGATTTAAGCCAGAATAAAACTTTAATTTAAATTATAAAGAGAGGTTCTTGTTATTACATAAAATGAATTATATTAAATTAGATTATAGTTAGAAACTATCTCATGAAAATTTACCCCCTATTAATATAATGAATAATGAACTATTAAATAATAAGCAACTAAATCTAAAAGAACAAGTATATTTCAGTAATCACAATTTTTATATCAATTTATGGAATCCCACTAGTTCAACCAATTTATGTCTTTCTAAGGTCTTAAGTTAATTTTAAACTAATGACCTTCAAAGTCATAAATAAAGGGCACTCTGTAGGCCTTAATACATTGTATGTATTATCTTGAAATTGCAGTCCTAAAGCCAAAATTAATGAGAGAGTTTAAAACTCATAAATAAATTTACAGTTTATCACCTATAATTCAGTCACCCCATTCTTGCAACGATGATTATTTTCTACTAACCACAAAGACATTGGTACAATATATTTAATTTTCGGAGTATGATCAGGAATGATTGGAACATCATTAAGTATTCTTAATTCGTATACATTTAGGTCAGCCGGAGATGATCAAATTTATAATGTAATTGTAACCGCACACACATTTATTATAATTTTCTTTATGGTTATACCTATTATAATTGGAGGGTTTGGAAATTGATTAGTACCCCTAATACTTGGAGCCCCGACATAGCCTTCCCACAACTAAATAATATAAGATTCTGACTACTACCCCCGTCACTAACTTTTCTATTACCAGGAAGAGTAGTAGAAAGTGGTGCAGGAACTGGCTGAACAGTATATCCTCCCCTATCCGCAGGAATTGCACATGCCAGAGCCTCCGTCGACCTATCAATTTTTTCATTACATTTAGCAGGAGTTTCCTCTATCTTAGGGGCAGTAAACTTTATTACAACAGTAATTAATATACGAACCATAGGAATGTCCGTGAAACGAGTACCACTATTCGTATGATCAGAAATTATTACTCCGGTTCTACTATTACTGTCACTACTAGTTCTAGGAGGAGCAATCACTATATTATTAACAGATCGAAATCTAAATACCTCATTTTTTAACCCATGTGGAGGAGGGTACCCGATTTTATATCAACACTTATTCTGATTCTTTGGACACCCAGAAGTCTACATCCTAATTTTACCGGGATTTGGTATAATTTCACACATCGTAACCCAAGAAAGAGGTAAAAAAGAAACCTTCGGAGTGTTAGGAATAATCTATGCAATAATAGCAATTGGTTTCCTAGGATTTATTGTATGAACACATCATATATCTACTGTAGGAATAGACGTAGATACACGAGCATACTTTACTGCAGCTACAATAATTATTGTCGTACCAACAGGAATTAAAGTATTAGATGAATTGCCACACTACACGGGACACAAATCAACTACTCCCCATCAATATTATGAGCCTTAGGATTTATTTTTCTATTTACAATAGGAGGATTAACAGGAGTAGTATTAGCAAATTCATCATTAGATATTGTATTACATGACTAAAAAACAAACACCATACTAATATATCAAATAAAATAATTTATATTAACGTTAATATAATTAAATATATCATATATAAACCTTCTACCTTATAATTTAATATAAAAACGCCAACTAAAAGAGGCAAAGAAGCAAGTAGTGTATAAAAAAGTAAATATACTCCTGCTTGTACTTGCTCTGGTTGATAACCCCACCCTAAAATAAAAATAAAGTAGGGACCAAAGACTCCTCAAAAAACAAATAAAACAAAAAAAAAATATTTTTATAAAAGTTAATATCAATAATAACAACAAAATTATTAATAAAAATATAAATCTACAGGGATAAAAATAATTAGCCACTATTATTAAAAAAATAATTCAAATACTAAGTAAAATTAAAGAATATGAAATTACGTCCAGCCCAATATATTATAATCCCAATAATTAATCCCCCACACCCCGATACCAACTCACACTATTAATAAAAACAAAAAACCAACCAAAAATAATAGAAACTTGAACCACTATCCATAAAGAACCATTAATCTTAAAAGGATTAAAAACATAAAATAAAAAATATACTTTAACACCTCAATAGCACAAAAGAATTAAAATAATCATTACTATGAGTATGTGTAACTGATACTATAATAGACAAACCAAGGGCTTCCTCACATACACAAAATGAAAGAAATAGTAAGCAAAAATGGGATTCTTCTTGATTACTAATAAATCAGTAAGTTATATATAAATTTAAAGACAACACAGTAAACTCAAGTCTTAGTAGAGTTACTAATAAATGCCTCCACTGAGAAATAAAGCATAAAAATCTAATAAACAAAATAATTAATATAAGTAATACTCTTAGCATAAGTTTTTTATAGTTTAATAAAAATAGTGGTCTTGTAAATCACCAATGAATTAATAATTCTAAAAACCTGAAGGAGGATATAATTACATCACCAATAACTCCCAAAGCTAACATTCTAATTAAACTACCCCTTGATATTAAAATTCAATTAATATTAATTACTATTATATTACTAATAGCACTAATAATATTACAAATAAACCATCCACTATCTATAGGAATTATACTAATTATACAAACTATCACTGCCTGTCTGACAATATCAACATTTTTGAAATCCGCATGGCTTTCCTATGTATTATTTCTAGTATTTCTAGGAGGAATACTAGTTCCCTTTATTTACACAACAAGACTCTCACCAAACGAAATATTCAAATTAAGAATAAAAATATTAACAGTAAATATAATCCCAATATTATGCCTATTTCTATTAATAGTAACAGACCCATTAATGGCCCCTCCACACTACATATGCAATATGAAGTAATACAACCCCATTACTAGGAATAAAATTATATAATGAATCCATTATATTAATAACTATTATAACAGTAGTATACTTATTTATTACATTAATTGCAATTGTAAAAATTACTAGACTTTCACAGGGACCTCTAAAAATAATGAAATAATTACAAATGACAAAGCCAACACGAGTTTATCACCCCATACTTAAATTAGCAAACAATGCACTAGTAGACTTACCAGCTCCATTAAATATTTCTTATTGATAAAATTTGGTTCACTTATGGGCATATGTCTCTCAATTCAAATTTTAACAGGTCTTTTCCTAGCAATTCATTATATTTCAAGAACAAATTTAGCCTTTACTAGAGTAATATACATTTGTCGGGATGTAAATTATGGATGAATATTATGAACTATTCATGCTAACTAAGCCTCCTTAATCTTTATTTGTATATATATATATATATATATATATAAAAATCAAAGAAGGTAAAAGGAAACACTCAACGGACAGTAGAAAAATTCAAAATTTTCGCTAATTTCATAGCATCATCGGTGTGAGGAGAAATAGACGGAACCGGAAGTTCTGGTTCCGTCTATTTCTCCTCACCGATGATGCTATGAAATTAGCGAAAATTTTGAATTTTTCTACTGTCCGGTGAGTGTTTCCTTTCACCTTCTTTGATTTTTACTTAGCCCTTTTGGCCCTCCTTGCTTTTATCCAATATATATATATATATATATATATATATATATGTTGGGTGAGGTATATACTATGGATCGTATCTATATATTCATACATGGTCAGTTGGAGTTGTAATTATAATAACAATAGCAACAGCATTTGTTGGGTATGTATTACCATGAGGTCAAATATCATTTTTTGGGGTGCAACAGTAATTACTAATTTACTTTCAGCTGTCCCATATTTAAGAACCACATTAGTTCAATGAATTTTGGGGGTGGGGTGTGGGGGTTGCAGTAGATAACACACCTTAACCCGATTCTTTGCCTTTCACTTCTTACTACCATTTATTTTAAGAGGAATATCAATAGTTCATCTACTTTTCTTACATCAAACCGGATCTAATAACCCACTTTCTATTAACAGCAATATGGATAAGATGCTATTCCATCCATATTTTTCTATAAGAAATATATTAGGGCTTATAATTACAATATTAATGCTAATACAGTTCGCATTAATATTTCCCACAATCCTAGGAGACCCAAAAAACTTTACTCCAACAAATCCACGGGCCTCCCCGATGGCGCAGTGCTAGCGTCGTCTCCTTGTAATCAAGGGGTCCCGGGTTCTATACCCGGTGGAGGCACAAGTGGTTCGGATCCCACTTTAAACTGTAGGTCCAGTCCTGATTAGCCTTACTGTGCATAAAGTGGACTTAAAACCCTAAATCAACCAACCAAATCCAGCAAATCCACTAGTAACACCAGTGCATATCCAACCAACTAACTAACTAACTCTCTAGCCTTCTTAAACCCGAAGGTTCATGGCCGCAGCAACATAGGCCTATCTTGAGCAAGATCTATATACTCTTTGCCATCCCTACCGATTTCCTTTAGGTCCATCCCAACGTTGTCCCTCCATCTTCATCTTGGCCTTCCTACAGGTCTCTTACCATCAGGTTTCCCAACAAGAATCCTGTGAACTCCTCTTTCCTCTCCGATTCGTGCCACATGGCCTGCCCACCTAAGTCCTCTTGATTTAATTATTCTAATAATATCTGGACATGAGTACAAATTATGTAGTTCAAAATTATGTAACCTTCTCCACTCACCTGTCTCCTCATCCCTTTTAGGTCCAAAGATTTTCCTAAGGACCTTATTTTCAAATACTCTCAATTTATGTTCCTCTTTCAATGTAAGGGACCAAGTTTCACACCCATATAATACTACAGGCAAAATTACTGTTTTGTATATTTTAACTTTTAGTTTCTTAGATATTAAACGAGAAGACAAAAGTTTATGAAGAGAAGTAACATGCATTTCCTGAATTAAGCCTACTTTTTATTTCTGCTTTAATATAATTTTCACTTGTTAATATTACTCCTAAGTATTTGAATTTGGAAACTGGTTCAAACGAGTTGTTATCAATAATTATATTTTGATTATTACCTAACACTTGGTTTCGGCCTGTAAGCATATATTTAGTTTTCTCTTTGTTAACTTCCAAACCTATCTCTTTAGCAGTTTTGAAAAATATTTTAGCATTATTCTTAATTGTATTTATATCATCCCCTAATAAGTCTACATCATCTGCATATGCTAACAGGGCCTCCCCGATGGCGCAGTGGTAGCATCGTCGCCTTGTAATCAAGGGGTCCCGGGTTCGATACCCGGTGGAGGCACAAGTGGTTCGGATCCCACTTTAAACTGTAGGTCCAGTCCCAATTAGCCTTACTGTGCATAAAGTGGACTTAAAACAACAAATCAACCAGCATATGCTAACAACTGAGTCACACCATTTAATTTCAGTCCTTCTTTAGTTTCTTTTACCTTCCTAACAGCATATTATAAGGCAAAATTAAAGAGCAATGGAGATAATGCATCTCCTTGTTTTAACCCATCATGAATTGTAAATTTGTCAGACGCATTAATACCCACACGAATTTTACTTACTGGTGCATACTTTTATCATGCTAACAAGCTTCTTAGGTATTCCAAACTCTACTAATATATTATATAATTTATCTATTTTGACCGAATCATATGCTTTTTTGAAATCAATGAATAGCTGATGGATATTTTGATTATATTCCCACTTTTTTTCAAGTGTCTGTCTGATGTGAAAAATTTGATCTGTAGTTGATCTGTTACTTTTAAATCCACATTGATAATCACCTATAATTGTGCATATCCAACCAGAATGATATTTTCTACTTGCATATGCAATTCTACGATCAATCCCAAATAAATTAGGTGGGGTACTAGCACTAGTATTATCTATTATAATTCTACTAATTATACCAATACATCATAAAAGAAAATTCCGACGTTTACAATTCTACCCAATAAACCAAATATTATTCTGAATAATGCTAGCAACCAATATCCTATTAACTTGGATTGGAGCCCGACCGGTAGAAAACCCATACATCACTACCGGACAAGTATTAACAATTATATATTTTATATACTTCATCATATCTCCAGCAACATTACTAATATTAGATAAAATATTTAAAAAATGGCTTCTTGGCCGAAATTTAAGCATGTCTTGAAAACATAAAAGTCTATACATTCTAACTATTATGCAATTAAACATACATTGATATAATTAACCCCCTAAAACCAACAAAGAAAACAACAAATAATTCAAAGAAATTGGAAGAAATCTCCTCCAAGCTAAATATATTAATTTATCATAGCGAAATCGTAGTAAAATCCCCCCGAACCCAAATATAAATAAATCCCCCCCAAAAAACAACCCTTAAATAAAATAAATAAGAAAAGGTATACCCCCAATAATAAAATTCTAAATAAAACAGTCATAAATAAGATACTAGCATATTCGGATATAAAAAGGGCCTTCCCCATGGTGCAGTAATAGTGTCATTGCCTTGTAATCAAGGGGTCCCGGGTTCGATACCCAGTGGAGGCACAAGTGGTTCGGGTTCCACTTCAAACTGTAGGTCCAGTCCCGATTAGCCTTACTGTGCATAAAGTGGACTTAAAACAGCAAACTCAAAGCAACTCGGATATAAAAATTAGGGCAAACCCACCAGCAATATATTCAACATTAAACTCAGAAACAAGTTCAGACTCTCCCTCAGCAAAATCAAAGGGAGTTTGATTAGTTTCAGCTAAACAAGAACTTAATCAAGCTAAAGCCAATGGAAAAGCAATAAAAATAAATCACAGATAATATTGAAAAATATTAAATAAAATTAAGTTATAGCCACCAATTTAAAAAATAAAATGTAATAAAATCAAAACTAAACTCACCTCGTAAGAGATAGTCTGGGCAACTGCTCGAAGACCCCCAAGCAACTTATAATTAGAGTTAGACGATCACCCAGCAGACATTACTGTGTATACACCCATTCTTATACAACATAAAAAGAAAAAGGCCCCAAATAAAAATTATATAATATAATATGGTAAGGAAAAACAACCCAAACAAATAAAGACAAAAATAAACTAAAAACTGGAGATATATAATAAGGATAATAATTTCTCAAAATAGGTAATGTCTGTTCCCTAGTAAACAACGTAATTGCATCAGCAAAAGGCTGAAAAACACTACAACTCCTACCCTATTAGGGCCCCTACGAATTTGAATATATCCTAAAATCCTGTGCTCAAACAAAGTAAAAAAAGCAACTCTAACCAAAACACATACAACTAAAATAGTAAAAGAAATAATCCCAATAAATAAATCCAATATCATTTACTATAAAAAGGTAATTATCTTCATTCCTGAATCCTAAATTCTATGCACTTTCTGCCATTATAGTAATTATTATTAATCAATATTTTATATATAATATAAATATTTGGTCCTTTCGTACTAAAACATTTAAAACATTAAGAGATAGAAACCAACCTGGCTCACGCCGCTTTGAACTCAATTCATGTAAGAAATTAAAGGTCGAACAGACCATCAAATTTGAAATGCTACACCCAAATGATATCTAATCCAACATCGAGGTCGCAACCCCTCCTGTCAATATGATCTCTGAAGAAAGATTAAGCTGTTATCCCTAAGGTAACTTATTCTTTCAATCATTAATAATGGATCCAAATAACAAAAATTATTGAATATTAAATAAAAACAGTTAATTACGAGGCTTGTCTGGAAAGTAAAGATACAAACCAAAAATAAGATATAAAATAAATGTATGGCTCGCAACTAAAGTTACACTTGATACACTGATACAGAGGCTATTTCTCCACATAAGTGCCACCATTATCCAAACATTTGTTCAGATGCGGAACAAGTTTTTGTATCCCTGAATCGTAGAAATCCGCCGCCTGCATCTGGAACCAAGTTGTGACTTCTCCCCTGACTTCATCGTCTACGGCAAAGTGTTTTCCACCAAGATTTTTCTTGAGGTACAGGAACAGGTGGTAGTCGCTGGGTGCAAGGTCGGGGCTGTGTGGTGGATGGTGAAGGACCTCCCATTTAAACTGTGCAAGCAGATCCTTGGTGACATTCGCTGCATGGGGGCAGGCGTTGTCATGATTAAAGCGGATTCCACTTGACAACATGCCTCTCAGTTTGTTTTGAATTGCACGTCGAAGATGTTTCAAAGTCGGGCAGTAGGTTTCAGCATTAATCGTTCTTCCAGGTGGCATGAATTCCACCAGCAGGATGCCATGGCGATCCTAGAAAGTGGTTGCCATCAGCTTGCGGGTTGAAATTGATGTTTTGAATTTTTTGGCTTTCGGAGAATGGGTATGGCGCCACTGCAGTGACTGTTGTTTGGATTCAGGCATATGGTGGAACACCCATGTTTCATCACCTGTCACAATGGAGTTCTGGAATGCATCTCCCTCTTCTCCATAGCGAGTAAGAAAGTCCAGTGCATATCCCAGTCGTTTGGTTTTGTGTTCGTCAGTCAAATGTTTTGGGACCCAGCGTGCACACAACTTCATGAATAGTGGTTTTCAAACTGTCAGGAAACATCACATACAATTCTCGAATTGTCACCCACCTATTCGCACGCACCTCTGCCTCAATACGATTGTGAAGGTTGTCAGTGATCACGGACGGCCTTCTACTTCTCTCTCCATCATGAACATCATGTCGACCTTCTGTGAAGGCACGGCACCATTTCGCCACATTTTGACGATTCAATACGTTCCCTTACACAGTCACAATTTCTTGGTGGATCTCCGATGGATGCTTTCCTTGAGCCGGCAAAAACCTGATCACGGCGCCCACTTTGCAATCTAGCCCCCAATTAAAGACTAATGATTATGCTAGCTTCGCATGGTTAAAATACTTTTCTAAAACAAAATTACAATTAAATCCAATTTCAAATATATTTTCAATACACCATCCAAATCAACACAATGTAACCAGTGTTGCCACATGAAGGGAAATTTCCCTTTTGCAGGGAAATTCGGATCGAAATTTTAGCCAAAAGGGAAAAGGGAATTTCGATAAAAAAAATACCACAATTTCAGGAAAATTTTAAGACATCTGACTATATTATTACAGTATATGTTAAGTTCCAGTTTCATATTCACATTTTCATTTTTTCTGTTCTTTTTTCTGCTCCCTTGAATATAGTCTGTATCTATTTATATTTCTGTTAAGTATCGCTTTTCTGCACCTTCGGTAAATAGTAACGATGAGGATTAATGATTAAATGGATTCCTTACCAGGATCCAAACCTGAGACATCTGGTCAGGAAGCGATGAAAGTGACATGTATGTGAAAAATTTTAACATTTTTATTCACAAGGACATGGACCAACGGAAATACTACTACTACAACTGCTGCTTCCACCACCACCACTAATAATAATAATAATTACAGCTATTGCTACTACCACTACGAATACTTATTATTATTATTTGCTTAGGTGAAGGGAAAAATTTGTTCAAAATGAAAAATTTTGCCCCTTGGAAAGGTAAATTGTGCCCTCATATTGTGGCAACACTGAATGTAACACATCTCCATCTATTAATAAGCTGCAGCTTGACCTGAAATATATTACAAAAGAAAATATATATTTGGTTAAACAATACTGTAGTGTATTATCAGTTTATTTATGTATGTTCTTTACATGTTCTATTTGTGATTATAGGTCCCTAGGGATGACAAGGAAATGACAAATTGGTTGTACGAACGATTCATAGAGAAGGAGAGAATCCTGGACACTTACTACAAAACTGGCCACTTACCTGTGAACGATTACTGTACATCCCCTGTCCCCTCCCAGGTAGTTCAGCAAGATTGTCTGCGGTTCGTCATACTCCATCTCTTCTTTCTAACCTCAACATACTTTCATTTCCAACTCCTGTGTTACGTGTTTTCGTTTCTGTGGTAGCTACGGCACTACAACTAGCTCAATGCCTTCTCCCTCCACAGATAAAAACGGAACACAATATCCACCGAATGCCGGAAGTTTTGAACTGGAAGACTGAGCTTTCCCGGCGTTTGGCTATCATAGTAGAACATGAGCTAAGCTAGTCATGAGGACTGCCTAAGTAGGTTTTCTCACAAAAAAAGAAAGATACCTCCAACCACCATGAGTCCATTTCACACCATAAATCGAGAATTGTCCCCTAAGGTAGTGATAGAGCCATTTTGGGGGATTTCCCGGAAGTTTTATTAAGGGTGATCTAAAAATTGGAGAGTGTGTTTTTTTTTATTGTGTCGTGTAAATAATCAATAATGCAAGATGAATGCAATATGGTACCATAAGGCAAGGATAAATAATTTTTATTTGTATTGGCTTTACATTTTTAACTTGTTGCCGTGACGCTATACATTCCACTACCATTGTTTCTTATTTTTATCTCTAATCAGACAAACATGAATCACATTTTAACACACAGTATTTGTAAAAAAGGAAAAATATTTCGTTCAAAATTGATGTTTATACTTAGCATTTTAATGTGATGAAGCATTAAGGATTATCAGTAAGTTTTAAGGTGACAAATGTATTATTTAGTGATTGTAGATGAAAAACTTTTGCTAAAATTTACTCATAGTGCACTGTGTTTTGTGCAGTGGAACATTCAGAAGTATCACATTACTAGTAGTTACAGTGCCATACATCACAATAATCACTTCATGAAGCATATAGTGATGTATTTTGAGTGACTTTCACATTCTGTTCAAGTTTTAGGGTGGAAGTAATGAAATGTTAAGGTTTTGCATAAGCTAGGTCTACTTTTGAGTGCAATTTTATGTAGTGCAAACGAATAGCATGAGTATAGAGCATAAGTAGGAAGTTTTCTTCACAAAGAAAAGTGTGACTAAGTTAGAAACTAAAAGAAAAAATACATGAGGTTGGTCATTGTATATATGCATGCGTGTGCAAGAGAGGGAGAGTATTATTTATATATACATATATATATTTTTACAATGTAAGTGACGTTACTTGGTTGTCGAAGTGTTTCCTGCATTTTCTTTTAATATTAATAGCATGTCATCGAATTTTGTTCGGTAGTTCCTGTATATAAAAATACTGTACATACATATTATGTGGCATTAATTTGGTTGTTACGAAAACCACTAATATAGGATACAGTGCATGTTTTCTTCACATTCAAAAGAGTAGCATAATAGCATAGTTGCAGAGGGGATTAATTTTCATTTTGGCATATATAAATGCAGGGGTACAATAATATCGTGAAATGCCTATTTCTGGAACTGTGAAAAATGTCGTATTAGTTTTGTGTGTGACTGCATTTTTATTTATGTATACCAGGAACTTTTTTTTTGTTTTGGAGATAAAAATTTACTTTTAAGTAATGAAGAATATTATTATGTTTTTATTCGTGGAAAAAGTTAAATATTACCAGCATAGTAAAAGATTTTCATATGTGTCATTTTCATACAAATGTTATTGTATTGTTTTTCTGTGAAGCAAAGGGGTTGCAACCGTGGTATAGTGATTGTAAAGACTTCTTAAGTTAAGAATTACCATTGTGTTATGCATGCCTTTATAATCATTATATAGTTAAAAGATTCCTGTTTTTTGTAATAACTTTTCCTTTTATGAACATGGAAGTAAATTGGAATTAATATAGTTGCCAGTTTCGTATTTTAAAAAAGTGCAACGAGTTTAAATGATTTTGCAGTTACAATAACACATGATTTTTTTATATTTTTGTTGATTTTGCTATAGCTTTGTGATAATTTAAATTTGACCAATGAAAAAATGCATTATGCTGCTAGGAATAGGAAAAGAATATTTGTCTTTGCGTAAAAGGTAAAATGTCTTAGATTACATGCCACGTTAGCCCCTCATTGTAAAACTATGTATCATAAATTGTTACTACACTGTGTAACAATACTTTGCAGCACATCTGTGATTATAGTTGTGTGTTTTCTTTGAGGTGATATAAATATCTCTTGTATATAGAGGATAATGTGTAATATTTATACATATATATATTTTGTTTGATATATTCTTCACTGTCACTTATTGTTTTCATGTAATATGTATGTAAATACTTGACAATGTCTAGTGGTAATCGTGTGCAATGAAATATTACCAGATCATAAACAGATGGATTTTTCACTGCCAGCTTTTCGTGCTACTTTCTACCACAAATTTCATCAAGCAATTGCATAATAATCACAGGTGATTTTGTAATTTTAGAAGTTACAAAATGGTTCATGTGTTTTTATAAAACCCTGAGTAAAGCATTGCAGTTCTGGACACTCGTTTTATTTATTCTGTAGAAGTTATAAAAGAGTGATGACAAAATTCATAACTAGGCCTGGTACCACTGTGAACTGATGCCAATACTCTTGCCATAAATTTTAATACATACATTTTCCATTGCAACTATATCATAGCGTTTACCAAAATTTTGATTTTAAATATTCACAATTTTACATAAAGTAATCTTTTCATCATAAAAGTGTTTCACCAGTGTTGTTGCTAAAATAAAGAAAATTGTTATTTTTGCATAATTGCCAGAATATTTAGATGCTGTGAAAGTTTTGTGTGACATTTTTGCAGACTCCGAGAGACACTCTGACTCTTAAAATTATCGCCATTATTAGTGATTAAACTTTAACCAATCATCCATCCATCTGTGTCCATATCAACTTAGCCTTATTCATAACTTCATCATGAATTAGCATAATTGAAATTCCTTATTCATGCATATTAAATAACATGATATATTTTACTTTTAATCCTCTGGTTTTAACAGGTGATGTTCCACGCAGATTACAAAATGTTAAATTCTTTTTAAGAATTTTATTTATTTATTTGCTTGCAATCCTGAACACAGAGTAAGAAAGACCTAAATTTTTACACTTCCTTGCACAATAGATTTAATATTCGTGGTTGCGATACATGCATACCAAAAAAAGTAAATAAAATTGAATATCTTCCCCAGTTTCAACATTTTGTCATGTTTTCAGTTTTCAACTCGTACACCTGAAAAACCGTTACTGAGAGTCCACCTACCAAATATAAAATTGCAAAGATTTTTTGAATGTTCAATTAACTTTCCATATCAGCGAATATGACCTTAATCGATGTTTTTTTATATTAGAAAAAGAAACTGCGTATTTAGAAATTTAGAAACTAAAATGAATTACATGAATTAGGCTTAGTATTCTTAAGAACTATTCAGCTGATATCTTTATATCTGGTTGAGAAAGAGTCATTTAGGGTATATAAAAAACTGTTAAAATTGAAGTCAGTATAATTTGAACCTGTGTTGTCAAGCAAACCTCTAATTTGCACTCACTTGATGGAATTTGTGGACATTAATTTTCAAATTCAACGTATTGTAAGTAGGAAAAAAACAACCTTTTTTTGTGAAAGAAAAAGCATTTTTTCAAATGACCAAATAATTCTTGATCTCGATATCTGATACACATGTTTTGTGATCAGATTATACATATTCTTTTGTCACATTAATAACTTTTCATCACTGCAGGTTAAATAACGCAATTCTTTCTGGTAATATATAATTTCTCTTTACTGGGCTGTGATTTCAAGCTAGTGAAACTTTAGTTTCAAAAAGAAATTGTGTTACTTAATAAGAAGAGGTAAAAAATACATATTTAGTTCTTACTATTTCATACTTATGTTTAATAATTTAAGCAAGTGGTCACAACCTAACCAATACATATTATTTAGCTTTATTTAGTTTTATTTGACAAAGTGTGCTTCACTATGTTACCGCTGTTGCTAGTTACCATATACACTTGATATGTCAATTTGCAGGAAATTTTGTTTGAACAGGTAATCCCAAGGTGACATTTGGAAAGAAATTGTAGAAATCACATGATTTTGTGGCAGTAGTTGTAGACTTTCTACAATAGTTACAATTGTTAATGTCCTGCATGCATTTGTAGTCCTTTATTGTATATTTATGCTTAGTTGTGTTACTCTTCATTGCTACAGTTCGTACATTATGCCATCATTTACACTAATTTTTTCATTATTATTATTATTAATTGTAATAATTATATATTATTGCAATAGGCTGTCAGTTTACATTAGATCTTGCCTAATGTTACAGAAAATAACTCCTTGATAAATATAGAGAAACTAGTACTCACTCAATCCGCGAAACTGTTTCTTTGTCCTATTAATTTCAGTGGCCACTGCCACCATCCTCGTTGGAACTGTTGTTGAATTAATAGAACAAAGAAGAAATAAAAAACAGTTTCGCGGATAAAGTATTTATCTACTACCGCGTCCCTCTTCTCCTAATTATGAATAGCTCCTTGGTTGTAAATTTTTGCTTCAATGACAGGTAAGGCATATTTGTACGATCTGTTCAAACAAGAGTTGTATAAATGTTGACAGTTGTGATATTTTGTAGTATGTAGTCTGTTTTATGGTGTGAAAAAATCACCAGTGTGCTTTTAAGTATCCTTGTTGTGCATAATTTTTTTAAATTGCAAAGAACATTCAATATGTTGACAGAACTCTAATACATGATATGTAGAACTCTTAGGTTGCAAGTGGTTGTGTGTGTGTGTGTGTGAGTTAAAAGCATTTCCAAGGTATTAAATCCATTGTCTGCAACAATATTTTTTTTCCATGTATAATGTATAGGTTAGTGGTTTGAGGGGTTGTGTGTACTGTATTTAGTCAAATATATCATGTTCTTTTCATGATCTGGCTGGTAATGTCATGCGACTACCTCAAAAACAACCTGGGTTCAACTTGCACGGAACCACTGGGAATTTTCTCTGGTTAAGTAGGGCGAGCGGCCCTGATGCCATATAGATTTTTTTTTTAAATCCTGGGCATTTTTGAACAGTATATCCAGAATATGAAAAATATGTAGATTGTAATCCTAATTTTATTTAGGAATGTGCATAAGTTTTGTCTCCTCCATGATGTAATGGTTACGTCATAACCTTGTAATCAAATGGTCCTGTGTTTGGATCCCACTTTAAACTGTCCAGTCTCGATTAGCGTTTCTGTGCATCAAGTGGACTAAGAAAAAACTCAGTTTCCAAATTACAGTAAAACCTTGTTAATCCGGACTAATGGGGGATAAGTTGACAGGTTTAACGAAAGTCCGGATTAACTGAAATAACCTAGTAACCTAAAAGAACAGTAGAAAGTGCATTAAAACTCTGTTATAGTAACAAAACATGTTTATTATGGTGTATTTAAAGGGCATAGGCCTAAATGCACTATACAATACAGTACAAAGTCTGCAGGAAGGAATTTCACCAGTGGTTGATTGCCTTTCCTTTGAGAAGTTCTCCATTCTGCTGTTGCTGCCTGTCTGGATTAAGCAAAGTCCAGCTTATCGGGGTCCAGATTAACGAAGTTTTACTGTATTTTCAATTTGCTGATGTTGCCTTGAAAGTCACTGTGTATTATTTTAGATTCTTTTTCTGTCTTTCTAGGTTAACCATGACGGTGAGGATGAATGATGAAAGAGTTATGTAACAAATATAAAGGCCCTTCTTTTACAAAATCTCTGGCTTGATAGTGTGCCCTGGTAACCACTCTACCAAAGAGGCTGGTAGCAATCAATCAATCAATCAACCAACATTCCTGTGGTATCACCCGTACTTTCTTGACATGGCAAGAAAACAGTGTGTGCCAGTTTGGAAAACCGGGAAATCATGCGAAAGTCAGGGAATTTAAATTTTCTTGGAAGTTATGGAAATGTCAGGGTATTTACCGTGTTTATGGAAAATCAATTTTTTTTTGTAGTAATGCACTCAAAGCAAGTTTTTGAACCAAGAAACACAGACAAACAAAAAAATTAAATTTGTTGTGGAGAAGCTATACTTCAGTTTGATATAGTGAGTATTACTGGTAGTTATGGTAGAAATTATATATTAATACTCTAGAAAAAGGGGTCATGTTTTGAACTATTTTCATGTAGAAGTCTTTTACAGTAAGTGATTATTGGAATTTACCACTTTTTTGCGAGTTTTGTTTGGTACATGTTGGGAAATTGTTATGTTGTTTTATTAAAAATTATTTTTTAACCATTAGTCTATATATAAAAGTTGAGCCGTAACAGTCAGTTTCTGTTCAGTTTCCCTTCCCATTCTTACTTTTAACAAGTGAAATGAATAGCCTAAAAAACTTGGTTAAGCAAAATTCTAAGTGTTATGTTTAGCTAAAATATAGTGATTTTCTTACATACACATGTTTAAAGGCTGAATCACACAGAACTTGATATCCAGTTAGTCTGTGGAACAACAAATCAGATCAAAGTTTGGCCATGTGAACATAATCTGCGAGTTTGCAAAGGAGCATTTTTTGTCTGTGGTTTCAGAGTGTTGGCTGTTTTTGTTAGTTCAACAACTTAAGAGATGACGTGCAATGCATTCGTGTTGACTTCATTAATATTGAGATATTTATGCAAAGTGATGCGATTTGTACATAACTATGATTAGCGAAAAATGAAAATCCTTATTACAAGTGTATTAAATGTTTTTTGGGTGAATGGATCCTGTGAATCCCATGTATGAATATCCATAACCGAGTTCATTAAAAGGCTTGTTCAGTACGCATTGATTACAATTTTTTTTCGAGCCAATCTCATTTTAAATTTTTAATAAAAGCACAAAACAGTAATTCTACAACATTCTTCAAATTGCTCGTCCATCTTTACAGATTATCTGCTCTGCGCAATGTCTTATGGGAACAAAAGTCTATCGACAAGCACGATAACAAGTATCGTGCGAGGCGAAAACTAGCAAATGGGTAGCCAGTCCAGCGCCAACTAGGGCATTCCTACTGGAAATCCAGTTCTAGTGATTTGGACTACTATATGCATTGCCGTAATGACTAGGTCTGGAAAACTGGAGAAGTCGGGGAATTTTGTTTTCATAAAATTGTAGACACCCTGAAACATTAAGAGCATAAGGGGCCATATTTTTAAAAATAATGTGATTCATCAAAATGTACAAATACCCTGATGAGGATGACACTCCCACTTCCCCTAAAAGCTTGTCCCCTTGCCTCTGTCATCATCAAACATTAAATTTTCATTGTCCTTTCATATTTACATTAGCATCCTAGTTGTCAGTCACTAGCATATCTATTCTGATTGACTCTACAAGCAGCCACATTCATTATTTTGTTACACATTTTCATAATTTTTTAGTGAATAAATTCATCTAGCCACACGTGTATACATTTTTCTTTGATTTGTGTCGAGAACTTGAAAATGGTATGCATGTCCTGGTTAAGAGTATGAAGTATTAGACTAAATACAGTATGTATATATAATTTATTGTGAAAATAAAAGTGACAACAATCATGCTAAAAGTATAATGTAAATCGCCTCAATTTTTTTTTTTTTTTTTTTTGCTGTTTCATATTTTATGAGTTTGTTTACCTGAAGATGAATTTCATCTTTGCAGTTCCTGTGGATACATTTCTTCATCCATGATGAGTTTGACTGAACATTATGAAGTAAAATGCATTTTTTTGTTACGGTAGTTGTTTATGCAAGTGTTCTGTTGTAGCCTGAATAACCTTCATGCTTATATGCCTTCAGATGATCTTATCTAACCTTTCTATAACTGGCACCTATTAGGCTCATTGGATTGTTTTAGGTATAGTCTTAGATGGAGACGGCTAAATTTTAGATGTCGAGGGGTAGGATGAGTCCAATTTAATCTTTATTAAGTGATCATTGTCTGTGTCAAAGAAGGGGCAGTGGGTATAATTGTGTACATCTCAGAGTACTGCTTAATTGTATATGTTAAAGGGGAGTATGAACATAATTTATTCTTAGAGAGATGTCTGATCAAGGTGACAAAGTGTCACTTGGAAGAAAACCTTTAGCAACAAATGGAACCTTTCATACCAAAGTATGAAGTATGTCCACACAAATGTGTCACTCAGACTGTTCTGTTTTTGCAGTAGCATCTTGTCATCTCGGTCTGTTGGTTGTGCATGCACAGTGAATTCTTTTCTGTAGACTAGGTGAAAGTTTGTGGTCGTGTCATTACTTTGGTTTTAACCCCTTCCGATCCTATGTTGGACTTATCCGACCTCATGATTTTCCTGTTCCACTCAGACTTTTGTATTTTTACTCACTCTGCTGTCGGAGCCTGTCCAATGCATTTCTTCATGTAGTACGGATGCTAGCCAACAGGTAACGCGGGTTGTACTATTTCTGTTTATCGGCAGGCCATGCATTTTGATGTAAACATATAATCGTGCATTCTATTCATATGGTAGTGCTAGTAGGAAAATGGCAGAGAAAAGCTGTGCAAGTAAATTACAAATACAAACAAAAACACGTGAATTATTTTATGTGTCCTAAAATAGATAATGAAATCATCATGAGAGTTCATATTTATATTTTTCTCTTTTAAAACTGTATGTTCATTACAAGTAATCTGCCAACCTGTGTCCCACACAAAATAAATAAGAGCTGGAAAGTATGCGGGTGGCAGAAAAATTGGATTGAAAGGGTTATTTTCGAGAGAGACAAGAGGGGCGGGATCACCATCATGCTCTTAGTTCTTCTTAATCCCCCATGCATGATTTTCAAGGGAGTTTTTGCACCAAAGTGTCAAGCCACAAGGGGCACGCTGTGTGGAAATGTCACATGGAAGCGACACATGGCCGCAAAATTAATTTCCTGGAATAGGCACCTTATGCTTCAGTCTGGAAAAGATATTTTCAGCACATGCGCAGTGAACCTAGGTGGCAAAATGCATGTTTTAGGAAACTTGGCTTGATGCAAGTTACCCAGAGGCAATGAGCAAAACATGCAATGTGTCATGTTGCTCCAGTATGAAGGATTGCATTTGTTTCTTCAGGTTCGTTTTCAAGGGATATGCCAGTCAATTACTTTGGTACAAAATATCCTGTACAGAGTGAAACAATGGTAAAATAAGATCAACATTTCAAGTTTACTCAGGTTTTTCTTTTTCGTGGTATATTTCTTTCTTCCCTTGGTGAGTGCACATTTCAGTGGTTCTAATTCCTGTTTCGGCTGCAGGTCCGTGCCAGACTAACCCCATAGGTGCATAAAGTGAACTTTACATTTATACTGATGGACCAGTGTTATACAGTATTGATGCTTTCAGAATTTCCACTTTTGTAATTATTACTCTTATTGTATTTTTTCGTGTCAGTCAAATCCTACATTTTTATGTGCTAAATACCTAGCTGTGTGCTTTTTTAGAGCTTATTTCTAGTATGATACAGTGGTAAATTAATGACATCTCATAGGAGCAGACGACGTTCTTACATGCTTGTCATTTCATGTTTTATCTTTATTTTTTTTCATTGCAAGGGTGTCTTAATTTAGCATAATAATTTGCAATTTATTGTTATTGAAAAGTGAATACTTTATCACTGAGCTACCAAGCTTAGTAGTGAAACATGGGGTGAAGTTAACCTGTTGTGTGTGCCAGTAAGCTGTTCTATAGCTAATTCCATATGAAATTCTTTTTAGATTTTGGTATGTTGTAAGAAGAGGGTTATTTTAGACATCAGAAAGGTGAATTACCTTTCCGTATCATCGTGTGAGAGAGCCAGGCGAATGTAACTCCAATGTTTCAAATTTACAGGATAGCAGAAATAATATATTCTTATGAATATGTCTGACTAAAATTATAATATTAAAAAAGAATCAGTAAATTGCAGATGTGTGGTTACTTTACTGCTAATTTGAAGAGATGGAGATACGTCGATGTCATCCGAAATAGAGCTCTTCAAAAGAGAGATGTTAAATATTTTCGTAGTTATGTTCCTCTGGTTCTCATTACGATGGGGGAAAGAGGGGATGATCACCAGGTACTGTGACATTTGTTTGACAATACAAATTCCTGAACATATTACATTGTGGCAAGATGTATTCATGTCCTTAATTAATGTGACCCTGTAACCAAAATCTCAAATTATATATTTGTGCTTAATAAATATTTGTGATTTGACTATGAAGAAATGTATCCAATCAAATTCTAAGAATATTGTTCCAAAATTAAGATAATTTTTGTAAGAAAATATCTTTATAGAGATTTTTTCTCCCACTGGTTTATATGCAGGCTAAGAAATTTGTCGATGTAATGTTGGATGAGCCTTTACTATTACTTATAATATATTTTTCTATTTTAGTCTAATTAACTTTGACATAAATGACCTACCTTCGAGCTAATGATTTACTGGAAGATTGTGAGTGTGTATCCAGAACAGGAGACATTGTTTGTAAACAAGTTTCTGAATCTAAATACAGTTCATTCCGAAAAAACAATGACAAGTTTTTTGTAGTAGTACTTTCACATCTTATATTCTCATGAATGTAATGTAAATTGTATTTTAATAGTTCAAATCAGGTTTGAGCAACGTTCTTGCACTTGTGGCCAGTGAGCCATTCCATGCTGTGCGATCTTTTCACCTCCACACTGCATCTCAAGGCCGCTAAACAGAAGCAGTACAATGCCATACTGCACTGTTACCCAAACATCAGATGACGAGATGTTTCCTCCTGCACGAAAGCAACCGACGAAACCTCCTGCCTCACTCACTCCCTCCTTTCCACCTCTCTCACAAAGCTACAGTACTACTGCTCGCTCAGCAATCCACACATGTATATGAGAGTGCTGTTTCGCAAATACGGTGTGTTGGTCAGTCCTGGTTTAAATGAGATGGTGTGCTACACTGACAATACCAACGATGTATCAATAAGAAGACATAAGTGAGTTACTAAATTATTTCTGCGAATCTTATTAGTAAATGTTCTATTAATTTCGGTGGCAACCTCCTTATGTCTTCTTATTATCAACCACATTTTTTACTCCCCCTAACATGAATGTATCAATATTATACCAATTCAAATAAAAATGGCAACCGTGGACCAGAAAAGCTTGAAGCCAAGCCAACCAGTCAGCTTCAAGATGTTTTTCCATTTTGAGGATTCTTTAAAATTGAAATTGTAATATAATTAAGCCTTGTTTCCATATTAAAAACACTAAGTTGCTGACCAATGCAGTTTATTAAGATAAGAAACAACAGGTAACATTTCAACCCTGTATCAGGGTCTTCCTCAGACAAAGAACATTTTAGTTTAGTTCTTCGTCTGAGGAATACCCTGATACAGTGTTGAAACCAGGAGCGTATATTCTAAGCTAGTTAGGTTATCTGCGAAGCCTGAAGTCTAGAGAATAAAATACAGGAGGAAAATCGATCTGAAATTGTAAATATAATTATTCGTATCAGTGAAATGATGATGGTGATTCTGGAGTTGGCAACCTGATTCCTTATGAGTTGGCAACCTGATTTCCTATGAGTTGGCAACCTGATTTCTTATGAGTTGGCAACCTGATTTCTTATGAGTTGGCAACCTGATTCCTTATGAGTTGGCAACCTGATTCCTTATGAGTTGGCAACCTGATTCCTTATGAGTAGGCAACCTGATTTCTTATGAGTTGGCAACCTGATTTCCTATGAGTTGGCAACCTGATTTCTTATGAGTTGGCAACCTGATTTCTTATGAGTAGGCAACCTGATTCCTTATGAGTTGGCAACCTGATTTCCTATGAGTTGGCAACCTGATTTCTTATGAGTTGGCAACCTGATTTCTTATGAGTTGGCAACCTGATTTCCTATGAGTTGGCAACCTGATTTCTTATGAGTTGGCAACCTGATTTCCTATGAGTTGGCAACCTGATTCCTTATGAGTTGGCAACCTGATTTCTTACGAGTTGGCAACCTGATTTCTTACGAGTTGGCAACCTGATTTCTTATGAGTTGGCAACCTGATTTCTTATGAGTTGGCAACCTGATTTCTTATGAGTTGGCAACCTGATTTCCTATGAGTTGGCAACCTGATTCCTTATGAGTTGGCAACCTGATTTCTTATGAGTTGGCAACCTGATTCCTTATGAGTTGGCAACCTGATTTCTTATGAGTTGGCAACCTGATTTCTTATGAGTTGGCAACCTGATTTCTTATGAGTTGGCAACCTGATTTCTTATGAGTTGGCAACCTGATTTCCTATGAGTTGGCAACCTGATTTCTTATGAGTTGGCAACCTGATTTCTTATGAGTAGGCAACCTGATTCCTTATGAGTTTGCAACCTGATTTCCTATGAGTTGGCAACCTGATTTCCTATGAGTTGGCAACCTGATTTCTTATGAGTTGGCAACCTGATTTCTTATAAGTTGGCAACCTGATTTCCTATGAGTTGGCAACCTGATTTCTTATGAGTTGGCAACCTGATTTCCTATGAGTTGGCAACCTGATTTCTTATGAGTTAGCAACCTGATTTCTTAGGAGTTGGTAAACTTATTTCTATTCATAGCCTAGGACCACGTGACATTGTGACTCTGTATACGCCACTGGTTGAAACTCTTAACTGTTAAGTGTTTTTTATCTTAATAAACTGCCTTGGTCAGCAACTTAGTGTTTTTAAAATTGAAATATCAAAATTGTTGTCAATTTTAGCATAATATTGGAATAAGAAAAATCCGTAAATGTTTAACTTAGATACTGACCTCTGTGTCAGAGTGGGCAGTATAACATGCTACAAAGCCAGATGTCTCGGGGAGAATTTACACCGAAGAGATGCATCACTTAAGAATTTCACCAATCGAACCCCTGGCTGTGCGGCATGTTTCTACTACGGTGTAAAACGTTGCTGCTGATTGGCTTTTTCGTAATTGTGACATGTATCGCCTGTCGTTTCGGTTTGAATTCTCCCTCAAGAGTTCTACCCTGAATAAGGCATGGGTGCATCATTGAGTTTGTCCCATCATTCACTGTCATTGTGGTAGAAAGTGACATAAAAATAAATGAAGTGGGAAAGAATTAAAGTTAACATTAACAGTGTTATAATGTTCTTGTAATCTGTAAAATATACGTACAATAAAAATCATATGTATAAAATGTGAGGGAAATTACATATCCTCAATTAAAAAATCTTTTAAAATACCTAAATTTATGCAATGAGCTTTTACAGTTGCCAAAATATTTTCATTGTTTTTATTTCATGTGCAAAAACAAGAAGTAACAAGTTTGTTTGCAGACAGTATTTCCTTATCTGAACTGGTTTAGATAGATAGATTAAAAAACAAACTAGGATGAACCATCATAATGATTAAGAACTACTAAAATGTAAATTCTTACATGAAAATTGTAAGCGGAACATGCAGAAATGAATATAATAGTGTAGAATGTACCAGTCATGTTTGTATAAAATGTACTGTTGAAAATTACAGTTGACACACGATAAATATGAATTGGTTTGCATTTTTACGTACCACTATACAAAGATTAGGTTTAGAGACCAGTGCTAGAGTGGGTACCATATCAATTGTAAAAATAACTGCATTGATGGTGTTCAGGTGAATACAAATATTTTGCATGTCTGAGAGTATGAGTGTGAGAAGGAAAACAGGTCACGTAAATGCTATGATCTTTGTTACAAAGAAGGGATTACAAAAAATCATACTCGTCCATATCCAGTTTTCTTGACTGAAGAGGTTACTACTAAGCTATATGCAATTGCCGAAATAAAAGAAGAAAAAATGTCTTTGCTGCACGAATTTCAGCATGACACAAATTGATCATTATGTAAATATTATGGTAGTTACAGTGACAGTCTGTACAATAAATAAACTTTCATGAAAGTATTGTGTATTTGTATCACTTTCCCTTCATTGCCTGAATAGTCCCCATTATTTGTAAAGGCAGCCGGTTAACCATAGTTGAAACACCTTTTGTCAGCAGATTAATTATTAATGTGTGTGACAAATTTACAATTTATGATGTGTTAAAACAAGGAGATGTATTATCTCCATTGCTCTTCTATTTTGCCTTAGAATATGCTGTTAGGAAGGTAAAAGAAACTAAAGAAGGACTAAATTTAAATGGCATGACTCAGTTGTTCGCATATGCAGATGATGTAGACTTATTAGGGGATGATATAAATACAATTAAGAATAATGCTAAAATATTTTTCAAAACTGCTAAAGAGATAGGTTTGGAAGTTAACAAAGAGAAAACTAAATATATGCTTACAGGCCGAAACCAAGTGTTAGGTAATAATCAAAATCTAATTATTGATAACTCGTTTGAACCAGTTTCCAAATTCAAATACTTAGGAGTAATATTAACAAATGAATATTATATTAAAGAGGAAATAAAAAGTATGCTTAATTCAGGAAATAAATGTTACTTCTCTCTTCATAAACTTTTGTCTTCTCGTTTAATATCTAAAAAACTAAAAGTTAAAATATACAAAACAGTAATTTTGCCTGTAGTATTATATGGATGTGAAACTTGGTCCCTTACATTGAAAGAGGAACATAAATTGAGAGTATTTGAAAATAAGATCCTTAGGAAAATATTTGGACCTAAAAGGAATGAGGGGAGAGGTGAGTGGAGAAGGTTACAGAATTTAGAAATACATAATTTGTGTTCATGTCCAGATATTACTAGAATAATTAAATCAAGAAGACTTAGGTGGGCAGTCCATGTGGCACGAATGGGAGAAGAAAGAAGAGTTTACAGGATTCTTGTTGGGAAACCTGATGGTAAGAGACCTGTAGGAAGGCCAGGATGAAGATTGAGGGATAACGTTGAGATGGACCTAAAGGAAATCGGTAATGATCGAAAAGAGTATATAGATCTTGCTCAAGATAGGGACAGATGGAAGGCCTGTATTGCTGCAACCATGAACCTTCGGGTGTAAGAAGGCTAGAGAGTTAGTTAGTCAGCAGATTCATATGCATTGTTGATCTTCACATGAATGAGTTGCATGGGATTAAAGTAGCGGCCGCTGCTGATATTGTTAGTGTTGCACAACAACCAAATATTTCTGAAGAAAAATCATTTAATATTAACCGGGACATATGGGAATAAAAAAGTGGTAAATAGCTGGAGAATGATAAAACTACCAGTCAATAAATAACCGGATTAATGCCGTGAAAAATGAAATAGTGACAGCGATAAAACTTACAGGATATGTAGGCCAGGCTGGGATACGCCACATGTCTGCGAGACGAGTTCCAGACCACATTGCTAGGTGGCAGTACTGGCAGGGAAGGGAGGTTGTGTATGTGCAATTTGCCTCCAAGGCACCAGTCAGTCATTCAGTGAGGTGAGTCATGGCATTCACAGTGCCAGGTGCCACAAAGGAGGTTTAGCGATCCTTGATACAGTTTTTGACAGCTGAAGGCAACACCATAGTGAAGGTGTTCATGAACAATAGTGTATGCTGTACCATGACTACCCTGCGTTGTTGAGGCACCTGACACTGTGTAGACACTTCAAAGTAGATCCTGTCCCGTTTAGCATATCTGATTATAAAGTAGATTTAAGCAAACTCGAGTTTTCGTTGATGAAATTGTTGATAATGTGACTGATTAGATATAGCTGCTATAATTTTGCTGTTTAATATTTTAAATGCTCAGTTTGTTGTTCCATAATAAACCTCATCAAATTGAATTACGCAACACATCAACTGGAAAATCAGCAACAGCCTTCAGAAGAGACCGACCACTTTAAACTTTCAATATTGGGATGTCTCTTCTTGCAAGCCATCTCCTGAAGCTTGGACCACAATTTGTAGTCCAAAGGGCATAGGTCCGTACTTGCAGAAGGCCAATCTGAAGTGGAAATGAAGTCTGGAACATTTGCTATGAGGGCACGCTCCATTTCTGTGAAAAAGGGGTAAAAACATCAGCCAAAGTGTACCAGCAGACAGTGCTTGAGAGACTAGTCAAGAATCTCAACAACACTCTCTTCCATGGTCAGAACTGGAGCTTCCAGCAGGATTCAGCCCCAGCATATGAGGCCCAAACAACACAGCAGTGGCTGGAGGCAAATGTTCCAGACTTCATTTCCACTTCGGATTGGCCTTCTGCAAGTCCGGACCTATACCCTTTGGACTACAAATTGTGGTCCAAGCTTCAGGAGATGGCTTGCAAGAAGAGACATCCCAATATTGAAAGTTTAAAGCGGTCTCTTTTGAAGGCAGTTGCTCATTTTCCCGTCGATGTGCGTGCTAAGGGTGGCCATTTTGAATAATGATTTGTGATTTTGATTTGTCATGCATCCATTTCAGTAATGTTATTAGGATATTACAATATCTCTCAGCATTTTGTATCAATTTACTTAAAACTTTGTGACAGTATTTATGGTAAGACTAGGTATACTGGGATCATACGGCTTTGAAGGACAGGAAGGATCTATTTAGGGGGGGGGGGGGGTCCAGAGGTCCGGACCCCCCCCCCCGAAAGACTTACTAAGTACTAAAATTAAGTAATGAAAATACTAGCATTTGTTGCATAATCGATGGTTCTTAATTTCCTCTGAACTATTTTTAAATCAGAAACTTTACTTTTCTCCAACTACATGTGACATCATTTTTGTTATTCGATAAATATTCAATTATTCATCTATTTCACATTAATTTCATTGCCAGAGACTTGTTTTACGTAAATTATTCCGATCTTAACTAAAGGTAAGCTACGTAATGAATATGCGCTGTTATATCTCTATTTCTATAGCTACAGTCTTTTTATCTAATCGTGTAATAATAATATAATACTCGTATTAATTTATGTCTTGTAATTAGTATTAATTTGTTTTAATATAATTATTTTAATTTAAACATTATTATTATTATAATTTTCATTATTATTATAATTATTATATTTCCTGAGACACTTGGTTCGGACCCCGAAACATCAGGGATGTTTTTTCGTTTCTTTTAGGCCTTAAAACGACAGTTTATCGTCAATTGGAATTCATAACTTTTCTTTGAATATTCAAGACGTTCCGTCAGCATAATGGTATATCACGTTCGCCTGTTCAAGACTGCTTTATTGCGCGAGAGTGAAGCCATTCTCTCGCTTAGTTTCGCCAGGTTACGGGAGATGAAAAGCTGAGACAGACGAAATTTCCTAGGGCGGTAAACGTATTGTTACAACTATATTCAACAAAGAACAAACGACCAGTGGCGTAGCGTTATAGTACGCCCGTACGCCCGGCGTTCCCAGATTTAAAATTTCAAAAATGCTTAAATGCTGTGATTATAAAGTAAAACTTGACTAATTTCAAATATGTTTGACCTTCATGGCATTATAATAGCTATTTTTCGCGATCCGCTTGCAACGCTCCACTCTCAACACTCGTTCTAGCATCTCTTTTCAATGCCTTTCCCGGCCGAACGCCGAGAAGGTTCGGCGTACAGGACTCCTATATTCCTTGCTGCCTTTATGGAGGGAAAGCTTCCATTTCTACAGCACGTGCGTAAATGGGCTCTCTTACGCTGGCGTACGAGAGGTCTACCGTGATTGGTTCATGTGACCCTTCCTGCCTTCTGAAGCAGACGACAGCGGAAGAATTCCTACCCGGTTCTTCGCTCTTCGCGCTCATGCAACTCGTGCTGTGTGATGCTACAATACGCAATATTGACTGACCAATCTCAAATATACTGCTTCTTAATGGCCACTGCATTGTATAATTTATCGCACGCACAGCGATGTGTATTAGAAACTAAAAGATCAACACAGTTTTTGTCAAATAAGTTGGTGAAGTCCTCGTGATAGAAATTCAGCCTGTGGCTGCTCTACCACTTAACCCGCAAAACTATTATTTTTTATTGTATTTTTTCGTTATTATCTAACTACTTAATATTGTGTGAATGGAAATGTTTAGCATTCATTTGAAAACTCTTAACATCGAATGGTCTCTGGAGAAAATTATTTTAAAATGTTTATCAGCATTCTCAAGATGTAATAAACAGTGGTCTGAATTACTAATCGGCACTGTTACGTCAGTAGAGTGTACGATATTTGGATCATCCACTCTGCTTTTCACAGTGCGCCAAGACGACAGAGGTCCCTGGTTCGAATCCCGGCGTGAGCACGGGTGTTCTTTGTCAGTGTCCCTTCATCAATATCATCACTCATATTCATATTCGCAATTAACCAAAAGTGGTAGAAAAGCGAAGTAAAATAAACCAAATCAATCAGTAGTTGGATCGCCCACAACAATGACGTCTACTGTTGTGCAGAGGCTCTTGTGATTCAGGTAGGTTTTTAATGACTTGCGTCATGCAGAAAGATATAAAAAAGGTATAGAACACCAGAGTTCAAAACATCTGTGGCATAGTGAGGCATCTAATTTTCTAGCTAAAACATGCAACGATGATGTTTTATTGAAAACCCAGCTTACTTCAGGCAAATAATAGATACCTGTGACGACTAATACCATAAGTAAATTATTAAGCAAGAAAGGGCCGACTCTTCCTTCGGACTTGGCGTTCCCACCCGAAATGTCCATGCTACGCCACTGCAAACGACTATTTATTGGAAAACATTAACAAGGAGTGACTCGCCTATATTGAAAGCCACGAGCTTTAAGATTAACATAACAATATCACTTTATTTTTAAATGATTTTTACTTAGTAAAAGTTGATTAATATTGAGGATTCTGCAGTTGCTATTCGCGATTAAAATTACCACCTGAGCGCTAGTGTCGCTTCCAATATGGCCGCTCTAAGTAGGATAGATCTTTGTTTACATTCAGCAGTAGTACAAAAGAACAGCGTGTTGTCATGACTGGTATGGTAGAAAACGTTTAAATTACGCATTATTTTTAAATATTGCGAATGCGATGTGAATTCCAGGTACTCTAACAAACGTGAAGCAGTACTGAGAACGAAGCATTTAATTATGATAGGCAAAAATAACACGGAAAATGCAGACGAAACTATGTATACGCACTGGTTGTCCAAAGCAGTGCTGTATCATCTGCACGTCATTTAACTGGGGTTCTCGGAAATTATTTGAAAATAAAGGAATTGAAATTGACCTGTACTTGAAAAGCTGGGACAGGAGAAAATTGCGAACATATCGTTGCAGTTCTTTCTCGAAAGAGAAAGGCTGGTTTAATAATAATATTCACGATTTCATGACCAGGCTATACTCATTAATAAAGGACATCGTACTGAATGAAACAGTAACAGTAAACAGTAGCATGTCCACTTTTTTCTGGTTATATTTGACATTAATTCATTCTCAAACTATTTTCATCTTCTTTCTTAATCGACTTGCACCTGTTCACAACTTCACACATACGTAATACCAGTAATACATGGACGGATTGGGTAAGACGCTTCATGATTTTTCGAAAAAAAGCTTTATTTATAAAGTACAATTTAAAACTTTACTTTCATGGTAATATATATTTATCTCTCGAAAAATAAAGTAAGCAGACTCGTGCATTCTTCGTAATTTCCTTGCCGAATTACGGTGTTATATCCCCCATACCAATCTTCTGTCAATTACGTTTTCCCTGATTTATTAACAAATTTCATTTTGTTGATTCCACGGGGTGGAAACACATGAAAACTTTTAATTTGTTCTGACCCATAAAACTATTTAGAGCAAAAAAAAACAAAAAAACCCTGAACAGTAGACCTTACTTTCTCGCATATTCACCATGCTTTAAACGACTTCAACACAACGTATCCTACTTAGAGTACTTCCTGAAAATCCCGGCAGATGGCATATCGGTTAATTTTAATCGCGAATTGAACTGTATAGATAGCATTCACGCCAGGCCACGTAGAAGATGTATTTTCCTGCAATGGCAACATGTATTAGTACGAATGATTATTCAATAAAAGCTAGCAGAAATATATTATAAAGCATTATCAAGCAATGTCTCATCTATATCACAGCATCATTAACAAAACGAACCATACATAATAACTGTTTTAAGTGATAAGTACGAACATGATGAGACAGTAACATCCACACACCCCTAACCCCGTTAAACCCATAGGCGTGCGCAGACCCTCTGATTAAAGGGGGCAAGAGCCTTGATGAAAGTTCCGTCGAGAAAGAAAAACCTTACTTTATCTCACTGTTTTAGTTTTATTCGGGGGGGGGGGGGTGCTAGATGGGTGCATGCGCACCTCTAAATTTTCCCACATCCCTTTTTCGAAACCTATTTTCAACTGAAAACAAAATAAGGACTTAAGTGTACATGAATGTTTCCTGTTATGCTTGTTATGCACAAATGTCAAACTAAAATTCGATTTCAGTCACTGTAATTTACATTAATTATTGTAATGGGGATGCAGGAATGAGATAATTTCAAATTCAAATGGTATTTTTTGAGAAGGCAACACTATCGGGGTAATATACCCCATGGAAGAATACCTTGCTTGTCACTCCGAGGAAAAAAATCTGCAGACGTCCATGATTAGGGGGCATTTGCCCCTCCGTTCGCACGCCTTTGGTTACACCCCCAACATATCCTGAACGTCCCCTACTACAATTTTTCACAAAGGCCACCATGTCACTTCGATGGCCGATATCGTTGAGCGCTCGACTCTCAATGTCGCCCGCATAGGTTACGGGTTCGAGTCCACTTTGAAATGAGTGTCTTTTCGTGTTTCTTCATCGATTTAATCTAATACTTATGCATTCTCTTGATCGCGTTTAGCAGGAAGAAATATGACGTAAAATACGCAAATAAACAATAAGTACAAAAATAGTTTCCTCCATAAATATTTTTTTTCTTTTGAGGGATACGAATCAGATACTGACCCACCCACATTACACGAATAATTTGATTTGATTTGATTTGGAGTTTGTGCACAGAAATCTAATTGGGACTGGACCTACAGTTTAAAGTGGGAACCGAACCACTATGTGCCTCCACCGGGAATCGAACCCTTGATTACAAGGCGACGACGTTAGACGAATAAGTCTCAGGCTATTGAAGAACATTTGGACAATGACCCAACATCATCAATTATACATCTATCATTAAATTGAATAAGAACTTTCCTAGGATTATTAATAATTCCCACTCCGTTAAGATGCCTGAAAAAGTTAAACATATATGAAACCTAACATGTTCTTCTTGGCCTTACCGTGCTAAGCATTTTTAATAGCAGATAAATGTAACAAACACTTAAGAAGACAATTTCAATTTTCAATGCACAGCTATGACTATATCGCATTTGATTGTGCTTTGTAGGGTCATAAAAATACGATGTAATATATGGTAGCTATTGAACTACATTTTCTTCCCTTGTGGACAGGAGAGTAGATAGGAGGCACCTGGGAACAAGTTAAGATAAGAGCGGCGTACTCTTGTAGGGCATGTTGGAACCTATGTATGACGTAATCATTGATAAGATTAGAGTAGCCTTTCATGGGTTAAGTAAACCTTACTGGTGATTAGCGTTAAAATTGGAGTAGTAATTTGATCCGCCATTTTGTTTTTCCTCTGTATTCGGAACAATGTTTGTTTTGATCCGCCATTTTGTTTTTCCTCTGTATTCGGAACAATGTTTGTGTTGTGTTTGATGAGCTGATAGTAGCAGGTCATGGGATGAGTAAACCTCAGTATGACGTTGTATGCATGTCGCCAGTATGTCTGTATCGATGAGAGTTTTTGAGGTCACGGTGTGAATGAACTTTTGTAGTGGCGTCAAGCTGTCTGGGAGTTTCGATGCAAGTTTTGTTTTGACTGTGACGTAGTTGATAATGTAAAATGGGGAGTTTGGAATAGACGTGGGTTGTTTACAAGTCGGTGGATGAAAGTTTTAAATGTTGTAGGATATGAATAAAGATGATCCGTCATTTTGTTTTTCCTCTGTATTCGGAACAATGTGTGACGTCACGTGTTGGTAAGGCTGTGTCTGCCACTGTAGCTGAGGCATGTTCCAGCTTGATGGGACGTTATGACGTCAGAATGGTGATGTGATTTTCATATTCTTCGCAATATGTGTATGTTTCCGCGGCCATTTTGTTTTCTTTTCTGAATTGGGAACAAGTTGTGATTGGCTGATTGTTTTGTATTGTTGTCAGGCTGTCTGATAGTTCCGATGCAAGTGTGTACAAGTTGTGTGACGTAGTTATTTCCATCTGGGTGTTGGTGTGTGCAAAGCCCAAGATGTTTTAATATGCGAGAGCATCGCTGGAAAATGCAAGGCGGGGGGGTTCACTTCGTATTTACCACTATGAAATGAACAGCGTGAGGAATTTTTTAATATGAAAGAAGAAATAATGGAAGATTTCAGTTTAACGTCAAGGAACCCGACCCTATTTTAAACTGTACAGAATCTCTATGAATCAATCACTCCATCATGTTTACAACCAGAAATAATAATAATAATAACAATGATGATAATAATTTTGCAAATACGTTAATTGTATTACAGTGGGAATTCACAATGTGAACGGTGATAATATTTATTCTTGGTGTATATTCCCTATGGGGTTGTATTGTTATTTGATTGAGTTGGTGTTTTAAGTCCATTTTATGCACAGTAAGACTAATCGGGACTGGACCTACAGTTTAAAGTGGAATCCGAACCACTATATGCCTCCGACGGGGTATCGAACCCGGGACCCCGTGATTACAAGTCAACGACGCTACCACTGCGTTATCTCGGAGGCCCAAGAGCGGGCAACGCACGGGCAGTATTTTATATTTACCACAGCATGTTTCAAGGTGTTTTAATATACGAGAGCGTCGCTAAAAAATGCAAGGCGGGGGTACACTTTGTATTTACCGCTATGAATGAATAGCGTAAGGAATTTCTAAATATAGATGAGATATTTAGTGTTACTATGCATAAATTGAACTTGAAAAACAACAAATACGTTAATTGTATCACGATAGTAATTGACAATGTAAACGGGGATATTTTTTTGTCGGATTAAACTTAAAATTTTAACTTAATAAATGCGTAAAAAAATGGAGATATATGAATTCTATTACAATGGAAATTCAAAGTGGACTTGAAACAACAACTCGAAAAATGAACTTAAAACAGCAATTCAATCAAAAATAATGATCTGTTCTACAGATACGTTAATTGTATTACAAGGATGAAGGTGGCTAATTCCGGATAAATAACTTCAATGTGAGTTCTACTCCGTAAACGTCTACTATGTATTCACCAGGATAAATTAATGTGAATAAAACATGGGAATATTTTAAATATGTGTTTTGTTTTTGTCAACCTGATTTTAATATTATGACAGAATTTTATTTTATTACAGTTAAATCATGTACATAGTGGAGTGCGGTATTTTCAAGTGTAGCTGTCGTACAAATTGCCAATGGCTTCTAATTGTACGAGAGTTTCACTAGAAATTGCAACGCGCGGGCCCCACTTCGTATTTGCATTAGCTATGTAATTTTTACAAAAAAAGTAAAATAAGAAAAAATAATGAAATAGAATGAAAGTGGGTGAAATCTTCATTTTGTAATTTTTTGTGACGTTGATGCTCCTACAATTTGATTTTCTACAACACAGTGCCCTTTTGATATCATCACCCTCAAAAGAAACAACGACTCATGTAAAACTATCATTGTCAAATATGCCACACACATGGATACATCCATTTTCCATGATTCTGGCTGGACCTTCTGGCTGTGGCAAAACCAATTTTGTGTCTAGAGTTTTAGTAAATCTTAAAGATTTAGTAAGTGTTAATTTTAACAATATAACCTGGTGTTACAGTGAGTGGCAGCCATTGTATCAATATACATTATCAAATATCGACTTCCATAAAGGACTTCCAACCTTGGAAACTTATCAAACAGAAGAAGGACCTCATTTAATTATTCTTGATGATCTCATGAGGGAGGCTGACAACAGAGTTGTTGACCTATTTACAAAAGGATGTCACCATAAAAATATAAGTACAATATTTATAACACAAAATATATTTCATCAAGGAAAAGGTCGACGTGATATTTCACTGAATTGCCATTACCTAGTATGTTTCAAGAATCCAAGGGATAAAGGACAGATTCAACATCTTTCACACCAAATTTGTCCAGAGAACAAAAAATTCTTGCTCGAAATATATAAGGATGCTACTACTCCAGCGTATGGTTATCTCTTCTTTGATCTTAAACAGTCTACTCCGGAAAATTTGAGATATCAGACTTGTGTATTTCCCGATGATCAACATAATTACATCTATGTTCCTAAATAAGTACATGCATATTTTTGAGAATCTATCATTTTGTTATTATGTCTCCAATGATTAGGAACTCTGACTTACTCCGTGTCCTTTCCAAGTGCAAACCTACAGTTCGACATGGTATACTAAAAAATGCAGATTCTTCCCTAATACATGATATATGTGAATGTGCACATAACACCTTAAAAGGCAATGTACCATTAAAACCAGTTCAGAAAAGAAGATTGTCTCGTTACAAGAATGTGCTAAGAAAGTTAGTGAAGCGTGGAATATCCTGGAAGAAAAAGAAGGAATTTATTGTTCAGTCCGGTGGATTTTTACCGTATCTCATAGGACCATTAGTTAGTGGAATCTTTTCAAGTTTATTCCAATAATGGATCACGCAAAGAAAATGATACTTGTACCCCAAGACACTATTCAAAAACTTCATCACCAACATCAGTATTCTACATCGTCATTATCAGATCTTGATCAGCAAATGAATTCAATACTACAAAAGAAAAACATATCTGATGTGGAAAAATGGGATCTGTATCAACAAGTTCTAAATCGTTACCTACATTTTGTACGTAATTTAAATACTCCTATCCAAATTCCGATAATTTCAAAAGAAGATAAACAAGAAGAAATAACTAATCAAGCTACTGAAGTAAGTGGGACTGGTAAAGAAGAAAACAGTACTATGATTTTCGACCCTATTTACGATGAGATGTTAGCTACCATACCAAAAAAATTTCATTCTAAAGTACAAATATTGTACCGTCGATTGAAAAATAACAGTAATATAAAATGGGATTCTCAAGGAGAAACTAGCATTTACAATAATGTGATCAATGGAAGTAATATTGTAGATCTTGTTAGTGATATGATCAGAAATCGTCAAGCCAGTAACCCTAAAGGGTACAAAAATTTATCGAAACTTCTTGCAGATATAAATATCCCACACGAAGCTATTGGGAATCTCAGACGATGGGAATTAATAGAAAAGATAAAATCAGGAAATGTAGGAAGTAACGATTTGGAAGAAGGAAGAAAAAGTACATGGGTAAAATATTAAACGTCACAACATTAGGAATTTATATTATTGTACTAACATGATATCTACTTTAAACAACGTTTACTATGATGTCGCAAATCCGGCTGGATATTCTACAGTGGATAATTTATGGAAAGCTACTTCTAAGAAATATCCTAAAAATGAAGTCGGAAAATGGTTACAGGGGCAAGATGCATACACATTACACAAACCGTTACGTAAAAAATTCACAAGAAATAGATACATTGTAAATAACATTGACGACTTATGGCAAGCAGATCTTACTGATTTGAGAAGTATAAATGCTCATAACAATAATTTTAACTATATTTTAACTGTTATAGATGTATTTTCGAAATACGCATGGGCAGTTCCTGTTCTTAGGAAAACGAGCAACTGTATAGTGAAAGCATTTGAGGATATCTTAAAACAAGGAAAGGGTAGAAAACCAATTACCATTCAAACTGATAAAGGAAAAGAGTTTGTGAATGGAATAGTTCAGAGATTCTTTAAAAACAATAACATTCATCATTTTACAACAAAAAACCCAGATGTCAAAGCTGGTATTGTAGAGAGATTTAATAGAACACTCAAAGAAAAAATGTGGAAATTTTTCACTGGAAATAATACATATTGTTACATTAATGTGTTACCTAAAATTCTAGCATCTTACAACAAATCTAAACACAGAACCATTAAAATGGCACCTATTGATGTAAAACCTGACAAAGTTCTTGAAGTATGGAGAAATATGAAAAATATCAAAACCAAAGTATATGTAGGTAAAATAAGACACACACTTCAAGAGGGTGATTATGTAAGAATCAGCAGAGAACGTCTTCCATTCGAGAAAGGATATATAGGAAAATGGTCTGAAGAAATTTTCACAGTTAATAATGTTATTCGTCGTACACCACATGTCTACAAACTTAAAGACCTCAACAAGGAGAATATCGATGGAACATTTTACCGCCAAGAACTTCAAAAAGTTCAACTACCAACGGAGTTTAAAATCGATCAAATACTAAAGACAGCTGGAAAAGGAAGCAGAAAAAAAGTATTTGTAAAGTGGAGTAACTATCCGTCGTCTTTCAATTCCTGGATCCCATATTCTACTTTGAAAAAAATACCATGAAGTCATCTTTTTACATTACTTTACCTAGTAACAACTCCATGAACTTATTTCCAAACAATACATTATCGAACTTTATAACGAAACTTCCGAAACAGATAGAGCTTGAAGGGACATGGGAGGTTGCTGCAGTCGAAATTCATTACCCTAATTTCATGTACAATATAACAGAAAGACAAAATGTAATCTACTACAATGTTAACCAAAAAATAGATGATTGGAGAAAAGTAAAAATACAGGCAGGATATTATCGAAACATACAACAAGTAGTAACTGCTATCCAAAATACAAATGTTCCTTTTCATATGTCTCTTTTAGACGACCAACATATTCTTATAAGACATAATGGACAATTACCTAAAGATCAAAACCAGGTATTAATAACAGAGATAAGGTTTTCACCAAAACTCGCCACGCAACTGGGGTTTGATCCTTTTAAGACAATCAAACTTGGTGACGATCAACGTATACATTCGTCTTCTCCTACAAATTTATCTCTCGGCGTACCCCAGCAAATGTTTATCTACTGTGATATACTGGAACATCAGATTGTAGGAGACACCTTCGCACCTCTCCTTAAAATAGTAGGAACCAATGTTCGACATTTTGTATTTGGAAGTGATGCACACATAGAATTTCCCTCTCCACACTACATTCCACTTATGAAAAAGCAATTTGATACTGTGGAAATAGATATTAGAGACAATACCGGTCAAAAAGTACCATTTATGTTTGGAGAGGTGTCATTAAAACTACACTTTAAACGCTCCCAGGAATAATGAACCCGTATGTACATCATTATCATATACTTAGCGGAAAAGGTGTTTCGAATGTATATCAAGGAACATCTTTCCAGAGAGGACATGGTATTGGTAGTTTTCTTGGAGGACTTTTCAGATCTGTAATCCCACTCATAACAAAAGGAGCAAAAGCTGTTGGTAGAGAAATGCTTACCACTGGTATTAATGTATTAGGGGATATTTCTCAGAACCAACCAATTAAACAGTCATTCCGAAGTAGAGTCTCAGAAGCAGGAGAAAGACTGAAACGTAAAGCTGAAGAAAAAATTGACAAAATGGTTGGTTCAGGGAGAAAAAGAAGAAAAACATCGAATAGTAAAACAAACAAAAAGCAAAGGAACTTAAAAAAAGTAAAAAAATCCACAGGAAAGAAAAAAGGTGCAAGTAAAAAGGAAAAGCAGAAACACAGCAAAATAGATAGGGATATATTTGGATAAAAAATTATTACTCTTTTCATAACATTCAACACTATATAGTAGAAAGTCAGTAGTAATTTGATTGTTGAAGGGTGAGGTTCTCTACGATATGTCGTTTATTAACAATCTTTCATGTGAGTGTGCGAATTCAGAATTGGACATATTTTCTATTCCTCCGACGCAGACAAGTGTCCAGTCTGGACAGTTTATTTCCTACAAACCACTAGCCTCGCTAACAGCTGATGCTCCTATAGAATTCACAGTTCCTGGACATGGTGAGGACTACTTGAATCTTCCACGCACATATCTTGATTTGAAACTTAAAATTTTGGGAGCAGATAATACACCAATGACTACAGCAGATCAGATTGCACCCATCAATAATTTTACACACTCACTGTTCAATCAAGTAGAAAAAAAGGTGCAAGTAAAAAGGAAAAGCAGAAACACAGCAAAATAGATAGGGATATATTTGGATAAAAAATTATTACTCTTTTCATAACATTCAACACTATATAGTAGAAACTCAGTAGTAATTTGATTGTTGAAGGGTGAGGTTCTCTACGATATGTCGTTTATTAACAATCTTTCATGTGAGTGTGCGAATTCAGAATTGGACATATTTTCTATTCCTCCGACGCAGACAAGTGTCCAGTCTGGACAGTTTATTTCCTACAAACCACTAGCCTCGCTAACAGCTGATGCTCCTATAGAATTCACAGTTCCTGGACATGGTGAGGACTACTTGGATCTTCCACACACATATCTTGATTTGAAACTTAAAATTTTGGGAGCAGATAATACACCAATAACTACAGCAGATCAGATTGCACCGATCAATAATTTTGCACACTCACTGTTCAATCAAGTAGATATTTTTCTTAATCAGAAACTTGTTTCATCACCCTCTCATACATATCCATACAGAGCTTATATTGAAAATCTTCTCAACTATAACAATACAGCGAAGGAATCTCATCTGACTTCATGTTTATGGTACAGAGATACACCAGGATACATGGATTCTCTAATCGGTGATGAAAATATAGGTTTTCAGAAGAGGAAATTATTTATTACAAACAAAAAGTCTATTGATCTTATAGGACATCTACATTGTGACATTTTTAACCTGGAACGTCTGCTTCTAAACAATATTGAGATGCGTGTGAAGTTAATTCGCTCCAAAGATTCATTCTGTCTTATGGCCGACAGAAACACAGTCAAGATTCAAATCGATGATGCTACTTTATTTGTAAGGAAAGTATCATTGAATCCGACCATTAAAATAGCTCATTCTCATATACTACAGAAAACAACAGCAAAGTATCCTATAAATCGTGTTCACACGAAAGTAATTACATTACCACGAGGGATTCTAAACAAAACCATTGATAATTTGTTTCTTGGACAGATTCCTAAACGTATCATCCTCGGTTTTGTGACAAACACAGCATTTAATGGGGATTACAGTAAAAACCCATTCAACTTCAGCCACTTTAATATTAATTTTCTGTGTTTGTATGTGGATGGTAAACAAATACCTGCCACACCATTACAACCCGATTTTGAAAATAATCTATTTATTAGATCATATCAGGGTTTGTTTGAAAATACTGGAATTCAATACCATAATGAAGGAAATGGAATATCCAGAGAAGACTACGGTAAAGGGTACACTCTTTTTGCTTTCGATTTAACTCCTGACATGTCTGCTCATACATCAACACACTGGAACCTTGTACGACATGGAACCGTTAGAATGGAGGTACACTTCAAGACAGCCCTGCCAGAGACCGTCAACAGCATCATTTACGGAGAATTCCAGAACCTTCTTGAAGTGGACAAGGATCGGAATATCATCATTGACTACTCAAGTTGAAAGCATAAAAGGTAAGGTAATTATTGCATAATTTCATTGTATTACAAGATGGTGTTTGTAGTAGTTGATTTACAAGGTTTTCAGGTTAATGGTAATTTCGTAGCAAAAGAAGTAGCTATATACTGTAGTGATGGAAGCCAGTGTCAGTACTGGTTATTTGAGCCACCATATTCTACACATTATCTTTCTGACAAAGATTTAAAGTCTGTTCATTGGTTAGAAAAAAACTATCACGGATTGTCCTGGTCTGACGGAACAGTCCCCTTTCATACATTGCACACTCTTCTACGGTATAACCTTTCTTCCTACCAGACAGTATTTTGTAAAGGATTAGAAAAAAGTAATTTTTTAACACTTGTACTTGGTAGACCAGTTCAAGACCTTGTAAGCTGCCCTTCATTAAAAATACTTAAACATCGATTTGCACCTCGTTGTTTCCATTCTGCACATCTTACATCTAATTTCTTTTGTTCACTCTCAAACGCTTATTTGGTTGCACGTTGGAAACATGAATACAATTCAACTGCTATCATCTCTCAAACAGCTTCAAAACCATAACCACATTGGTGTATATCCCTCTAACATGATTCCGCACAATGTAAATACTCCAGCAGCTATTATTGTAAACACAGATCCCAGTTACAAACCTGGAACACACTGGGTTGCTATCTACATAGATAGTTTTAGAAGAGGAGAATACTTCGATAGTTTCGGAATACCACCACAATCAACTTATGTGCGGAACTTTCTTCAAAACAACACTTTGTCATTTTTATATAACCCTATCCAAGTACAAGGTGTTGGTAGTGATGTATGTGGTCAGTATTGTCTGTTTTACATTTTCCACCGAGCAAGGGGCAAATATTTAAACTCCTTTCTCAATCACTTCAGAAACAATACATCATGGAATGATACATATGTCAAAAGCAAAGTTTCACCTCTAATTAAAAAAACACAGAACTGCAGTTTCAAGAACTTACAACTTCAAATTTGCTCCATAAGGTAAAGTATTTCATATATTTCAATTTACATATATAGATATATTATTTAATACTTGTTCTGTTTTAGACAATAATATATTTTATTAAGAAGTTTTATTTTTCTTTCAGGAGAGTATAAACATATACATGGACAAAAAAATTACAAGAGTGGAAAAAAACATTAGTGTTGCAGATATAAAAACAGACTATATCTTATATGTGTGTGTATAAAAGAGAAAAAAAAACAACTTGAAAAAAATGTACTGGACTGACAAAAAATATTAAAATAAATTGTAAAGTGTGGAATGATTAAATGTATATTCTGTGGCAAAATAAAAAAATATAGATTTTATAGTGTACAGTGAACAATATTATACTAAGGAAAAATTACCAGAGTGGAAAAAACATCAGAGTTGCAGATATAAAAACAGATTATATCTTATATGTGTGTGTATGTTTATAAAAGAGAAAAAAAACAACTTGAAACAATGTAGTGATCTATAAACATTATAGGAGAACTTTACTTCAACTTCGAGGGTAGCGGAGAAAACATAAAAGTGGAAATCTCCAATATCTCTGGTGGAGTCACGCTCAATGTTGAACACTGGAGAAAATTTCTCTCTTACCATGAATCCCTCATGGAAGACTTTCAGCACCGGCTAAATTGTAATACCTATGTGACTTTTGCTTTATGGTAGAGTATTTTTCATATATGTAAATTCTGTATATTCTATATATGTATATTAAATAAAAAATTTAAAAACTTAACTCGAGTGGTCTATTTGAATCCAAAACATATATATATATAATCTAATTATACAATTTCAACTTTCTATATATATATATATATATTGTTGCTAAACAATTACAGTTCAACATATAAGCTGTCTTTAAAGGGTAATAAGGTTCTGACCAGTGTAAAATATAATTTTCTTCTAAAAAAAAGAAACCTATTTACAAAATAGTTAGAAAATCAAGTTGTAGGAGCATCAACGTCACAAAAAATTACAAAATGAAGATTTCACCCACTTTCATTCTATTTCATTATTTTTTCTTATTTTACTTTTTTTGTAAAAATTACATAGCTAATGCAAATACGAAGTGGGGCCCGCGCGTTGCAATTTCTAGTGAAACTCTCGTACAATTAGAAGCCATTGGCAATTTGTACGACAGCTACACTTGAAAATACCGCACTCCACTATGTACATGATTTAACTGTAATAAAATAAAATTCTGTCATAATATTAAAATCAGGTTGACAAAAACAAAACACATATTTAAAATATTCCCATGTTTTATTCACATTAATTTATCCTGGTGAATACATAGTAGACGTTTACGGAGTAGAACTCACATTGAAGTTATTTATCCGGAATTAGCCACCTTCATCCTTGTAATACAATTAACGTATCTGTAGAACAGATCATTATTTTTGATTGAATTGCTGTTTTAAGTTCATTTTTCGAGTTGTTGTTTCAAGTCCACTTTGAATTTCCATTGTAATAGAATTCATATATCTCCATTTTTTTACGCATTTATTAAGTTAAAATTTTAAGTTTAATCCGACAAAAAAATATCCCCGTTTACATTGTCAATTACTATCGTGATACAATTAACGTATTTGTTGTTTTTCAAGTTCAATTTATGCATAGTAACACTAAATATCTCATCTATATTTAGAAATTCCTTACGCTATTCATTCATAGCGGTAAATACAAAGTGTACCCCCGCCTTGCATTTTTTAGCGACGCTCTCGTATATTAAAACACCTTGAAACATGCTGTGGTAAATATAAAATACTGCCCGTGCGTTGCCCGCTCTTGGGCCTCCGAGATAACGCAGTGGTAGCGTCGTTGACTTGTAATCACGGGGTCCCGGGTTCGATACCCCGTCGGAGGCATATAGTGGTTCGGATTCCACTTTAAACTGTAGGTCCAGTCCCGATTAGTCTTACTGTGCATAAAATGGACTTAAAACACCAACTCAATCAAATAACAATACAACCCCATAGGGAATATACACCAAGAATAAATATTATCACCGTTCACATTGTGAATTCCCACTGTAATACAATTAACGTATTTGCAAAATTATTATCATCATTGTTATTATTATTATTATTTCTGGTTGTAAACATGATGGAGTGATTGATTCATAGAGATTCTGTACAGTTTAAAATAGGGTCGGGTTCCTTGACGTTAAACTGAAATCTTCCATTATTTCTTCTTTCATATTAAAAAATTCCTCACGCTGTTCATTTCATAGTGGTAAATACGAAGTGAACCCCCCCGCCTTGCATTTTCCAGCGATGCTCTCGCATATTAAAACATCTTGGGCTTTGCACACACCAACACCCAGATGGAAATAACTACGTCACACAACTTGTACACACTTGCATCGGAACTATCAGACAGCCTGACAACAATACAAAACAATCAGCCAATCACAACTTGTTCCCAATTCAGAAAAGAAAACAAAATGGCCGCGGAAACATACACATATTGCGAAGAATATGAAAATCACATCACCATTCTGACGTCATAACGTCCCATCAAGCTGGAACATGCCTCAGCTACAGTGGCAGACACAGCCTTACCAACACGTGACGTCACACATTGTTCCGAATACAGAGGAAAAACAAAATGACGGATCATCTTTATTCATATCCTACAACATTTAAAACTTTCATCCACCGACTTGTAAACAACCCACGTCTATTCCAAACTCCCCATTTTACATTATCAACTACGTCACAGTCAAAACAAAACTTGCATCGAAACTCCCAGACAGCTTGACGCCACTACAAAAGTTCATTCACACCGTGACCTCAAAAACTCTCATCGATACAGACATACTGGCGACATGCATACAACGTCATACTGAGGTTTACTCATCCCATGACCTGCTACTATCAGCTCATCAAACACAACACAAACATTGTTCCGAATACAGAGGAAAAACAAAATGGCGGATCAAAACAAACATTGTTCCGAATACAGAGGAAAAACAAAATGGCGGATCAAATTACTACTCCAATTTTAACGCTAATCACCAGTAAGGTTTACTTAACCCATGAAAGGCTACTCTAATCTTATCAATGATTACGTCATACATAGGTTCCAACATGCCCTACAAGAGTACGCCGCTCTTATCTTATCTTATCTCGAGTGATAAGATAACTTGTTCCCAGGTGCCTCCTATCTACTCAGGAGGAATTAATCGGAAAGGTTGCTTCACCTTTCCAGGCTGGCCAGCCTTGCAGCGAACGTTCCAGTTACATACACTGTATGCAGTTGAATGGTTAAAGCAGTTACACATCTTTTCGACTGTATTTGTCGAGTGAAATACAAGTTGCAGTATCAAGCGGTGTTTTCCAAGACATGTTATCAAACCATAGACATACCAAACAGAGCTTTAGGACGTTGTGCCACTGCAGACCAATGTCGTATATTTCGATTGTGTTGAGCATAAAGCGACTGGCAGTAGCGAAATTCAGTGGAAATGTGAATTACACGTAGAAAAATTATAATTGTTCGCATAATTGTGGTGATAATGAAGTACTATAAATTGAAATGTGAAATAAGATTCGCTGTGGAGTGTCAATATTTCCTGGGTGGTTGCAATTGCAAGATCTATTCATGACGGGAGGGAGAGCAAGCTAAAGGTGAGTTTGAATTATTCGTTTGTGTTTCATTACGTGAATGGAAATCGATCATTATTGTATCAAATTTCTCTACTCACTGTACAGATTTGTTTCCTGTTTTGCATCTTGATCGCTGTAAACTTGTCGTTCATGTGCAAGTTAATATCAAGCGAAATCGAAAGCTAAACTGAAGTTAACTCGCTCTATTGCCACGTAAAGAGATGTAGTTTTCACATGATACTACGAAATTCATAAAAAAGAGACAAAAGTGGCAAAATATGAAATAAAAAACGAGCTTTTTGTCTTTCACTTGACATTGAAAGCCAAAACCATTATATCCTTCATATGGTTTCATGTTTCTGACAATCCTTGTAATTTAGTGAATTTTACTGATACACAAGAAAAAAGGGTGACTCGACTTTACATGTTAGAACATGTTCGCTCTAAGCCAGTGTTCAACCGCTTGGCCGCGGCCAGATTCCGGTCCCTGAAAAGGGCGGGTCGAGGGAAGTGGGGTGCTTGCCCCTCTGAGTTATCTGGAATTTAATTCGAATGGTGACATTGTAGCGATATTTTATTACAAATAATACTATTTTATTGATTTACAGTCTGTAAGTTAACAGCAATTAACTGCCAATTAGCTTTTTCATAAGAGATATTAGAATGATTTGATTTGATTTATTTTACTTCGCTTCTTGTGCCACTTTTGGCTAATTTGCGAAGATGGGGATGAGTGATGATATGATGAAATTGATGAATAGACATCTAGGACTAGGATTTTTATGACTTAACATATTTTTTTGTAAGGGTGATGTGGTCCCTAAATATATAGAAAATCATATTGTGAAGAAAGTAATTGAATTAAGGTGCTTTTAAGAGCATATTTTGGCATATTTGGCCATTTCTACGTGATAAAGCATATTTTGATGGATTTTCGGTCATATTCAGCATATTTTCGCTTTTTCAAGAAATATACAGTCATTTTCCAAGTGGATTCGTTCTTACTCTCATGTTCACTCGAGGGTTTCTTTTTTTTTTTTGAGTGCAGCAAAATCTTTTTCATTTTTAATTGAAAATTTACAGAAAGTATTCATTGTGCATTTCAACTCATCAGGGCCCATAAAGTGAACTAAAAATAGTACGTATATGAAACCATTTTCAGCTTAAGTTAGATATTGATGTTTGTAACAGTCTAGATAAGGGCATATTTTTCAAATTATAGTGCATATTTTGTAAAATTTTAGGTCATAAGAACATATTTTATTTTGCATATTTTGGTAATTTTTAGGTCATAAAAATCCTAGCCCAAGACATCACTAACGTCCATGCCCAAGCCAGGATTCGAACCTGGGACCCTTGGGACATTAGAATGGCATTGATTGCCGTAACTAGTGGTGTGCTGAACGAAAAAAAATTGTCGGGACGGAATTGGGAAGTAAATATTTATATCGGAATTTCGGGACTGAAAAAAATCTTTTTTCCCGACCGAGTTGGGAAATTCCCGAAATTTCTCGATGCGGAGAAGATCTCGAATGGTAGGTTCACACTATTTTTTCTTCAATTGATTGCTTTTGCACCAACAAACTACAATATTCTATTAGAACAAGTGTCCGACAACTAATTTTATGTAAAGAAGCATAGACATAATCGAAGTACTGTCTTTATGATGTGCTCTGATTTATTTAATATTATTATTTACTTACAAAGGGATATTATTTAATGTGTAAAGTTTAAAAAATAGATTTTTTTGTGAGACTTAAAAAAAATACTTGGCCACGGTGTCACGAAGATAGAATTTGAATCAATTTTTTTTGGGTGCGTCAGCACTGAGGCTATTTTGCAGCCGTTACACTATACAGGGTCCAGGCCCCTATCATAACAAAAATAAAAGCGTGTCTGGAAACTAAAATTTCCTTACCTTAATTAAAAGCTGAGGCTGTAAAGGGCGCTCAGCACAAATAAGGACAAACCACAGGACGACACAGAATTATACTGGCCATGGGGCCAGTCGCCAGAGCCTCGTTAGTCTGCAGTCCAGGGTGTAGTACTGGAAGTGAGGTTGACTATTGAGTGCACTACGTGGATGGAGCACCCCTTACACCCCTCACGAAGATAGAGCCACTGCCTTAGAAGGGTTTCAGTACTTTAATCTTCTGAAATGAGGACTTATAAACTCATTTGGCAGCCAAATTAAAAAGAAACAAAGTTACAATTTTGGTTCAGAACAAATACCAGGCGGCCCAATATCCAAAATCACTCAATATTATTCGGTTTCAAAGTGTGCCAAATTGTTATTCTACATAACTTTTGTGCCGCGTTTTGGCAATCCGGACAATGGGGATGAAATGGAAGAACACGCATTCTCTGGCCGAGGATACGAACCCGGGAACTTCAAGCCGGCGCCAAAATTTGTTTGCATCATTCAAACCACATTTTATCTGCTATGTTATATCAATGTAGCTCACATCAAAGAACTGGTGGACTATGGAATCAATCAGTTAAAAATTTATTCCTATATCAAAATCGTTAGTAAATATGTGTAAATATACCTTTGTCAGAAAAGTTCCAGGACTGGGCTCGTAAAAAATAATTTATTCAACTTACGAACTAATGGTACTAGGCCTCGTCAAGCCTTTCCCCTCGGCTATCTATGCACAGCTGCCGCCGTTTTTGGAGGTCATGGAAGCAAGCAGGGAAAGCTTCATCTTGGATGCTCTTCAACTCATCTGTCCAATCCGTTTGGATTGCTGCAATATCTTCATGACGTTTCCCTTTCAGCAGTGTTTTCACACGGAGACAGGTCGCGTGAAAAAGGGGGGATGTCGTAGAGCAGTGATATGATGCTTGGCCAGACATTCCTGACCTGATAATGCAGTATGGAGCCTTACATTGTCGTGCAATAAGAACCACTGCCCAGATGCCCACAAATCAGGACGGCGCCGCCGAATTGCTTGACGCAAACGTTTCAGGACGTGAATATAAAAGTTTTAGTTTATCCTTTGTCCTTCAGGCAGATACTCATGGTGCACCAAACCTTTAGCATAAAAAATGCGATCAACATTGTGCCTTTTGTGCCATTCAAAGACACGGTTTCTCGATACTGTCTCATCACCATATGCTTGTTGTATCATATTCCATGTTTCACTTGGGGTTTTCCTAACTTAACGCACAACTTAATGTTAACTCTGCTTGGAATCCACGTCCATCACGTCACTCGTGTAACTTCCAACTAAATGCGCCAACAAGCCGAACAGTGGATTTCTGAGCACAGCCCTGCCACGTAGAGAGTTTACATGGAAATACTTCCAAGGCCATGTCTATTCAGAACACATGTGAGGTGACTGAATAACGTCCATATCTTTTGTTTGAATATCACAGGTAAAGAATAAAAAAATCAGTTCTGGAACTTTTCTGACAAAGGTTGTACATATTAGTTATTTTCACCAAAATATGGACTTAAAATTGTAAAAAAATTCTTTTCTAATAATATAAAACGCCACTCGAGCTCTATAAAATACAGCCTAACTAACTAACTAACTCTCTAGCCTTCTTAAACCCGAAGGTTCATGGCTGCAGCAACACAGACCTTCCATCTGTCCCTATCTTGAGCAAGATCTATATACTCTTTTCCATCCCTACCGATTTCCTTTAGGTCCATCTCAACGTTGTCCCTCCATCTTTGTCTTGGCCTTCCTACAGGTCTCTTACCATCAGGTTTCCCAACAAGAACCCTGTAAACTTCTCTTTCCTCTCCCATTCGTGCCACATGGTCTGCCCACCTAAGTCCTCTTGATTTAATTATTCTAATAATATCTGGACATAAATACAAATTATGTAGTTCTAAATTATGTAACCTTCTCCACTCACCTGTCTCCTCATCCCTTTTAGGTCCAAATATTTTCCTAAGGATCTTATTTTCAAATACTCTAAATTTATGTTCCTCTTTCAATGAAAGGGACCAAGTTTCACACCCATATAATACTACAGGCAAAATTACTGTTTTGTATATTTTAACTTTTAGTTTCTTAGATATTAAACAAGAAGACAAAAGTTTATGACGAGAGAAGTAACATGCATTTCCTGAATTAAGCCTACTTTTTATTTCCTCTTTAATATAATTTTCACTTGTTAATATTACTCCTAAGTATTTGAATTTGGAAACTGGTTCAAACGAGTTGATATCAATAATTAGATTTTGATTATTACCTAAAACTTGGTTTCGGCTTGTAAGCATATATTTAGTTTTCTCTTTGTTAACTTCCAAACCTATCTCTTTAGCAGTTCTGAAAAATATTTTAGCATTATTCTTAATTGTATTTATATGCATACTTTTATCATACTAAGAAGCTTCTTAGGTATTCTAAACTCTACTAATATATTATATAATTAATCTCTTTTGACCGAATCATATGTTTTTTTGAAATCAATGAATAGCTGATAAAATACAGCCTCGGCACTGTAACTATTACTCGACTGTCTTGATGAGAAATCAGCTTAATATCGAGGGTGGGGTTAGCAATAGACTGCTCGACTTAGAACGAGTGGTGCAACCACAGGGGGGGGGGGGGGCATGGGATATTCCTCCCAAACCTTGAACGGATATAAGTTCTAGGGGGCAAACATTGACGGCCAAGCGTACCTACAGGGCGCAATTACCGCTCCCAATTTCAAATTATTGCAAATAAAAATACTTTTCGTAAAGTCTTGCTCGCTTCGCTCGCAATTCCTGCTTTTCTTAGTCTTATCAAGTTCAGAACCATAGCTAGGGGGCGGCGAGAGTCGAGTCGAGAGTGGCGTTACTTTGTAACCGAAACCTGTACATACATAAGTCATACACCAAATGTTAGCCCTGTCCAAGTAGATATTTTTAAACATAGAAACAACAAACGGGGTGCAGTGTTGTTCATGCAGTGTTGCCAAATGTAAGTGAAAGTGTAAATTTATTTTTCCACAAAGCATGGAAAATTGCATGTCAAACATTCGTACGGAAATTTGGACGTCAATTTCCACCTTGGGTAGGTGGACTATTTCGGCATCTATAGTTCAGAGAAGAAAACCGATCGTTTTCGCGTATAGCCAATCCTGAAATGCCTCGTAAAGGCGTACCGGTCCAAATGGGTGTTTTAAAAAAAAAATGAGGTACAGAGGCAACACTGTTGATGTTTGAAGGCAACAAAAGGTGTGTTTAGTGATGGTCTATGACATGGAAATACTGGAAACAGGAAAAAAAGAAAATGAAAATTATGGAGAAAAACCATGCAATGCGATAAGCGCCCACCGAACGAGAACAAAAGAATCAGTAAGTTGTGTACTCAGAACTGTTTGAGCCGTGCATTTCGCATTGTACGTAGGGGAAGATTTAGAATTGTTCTGTGAAATGAAGTACTCTTTGGAAGAGAGGCTGTTCATTCTGGAACATTATTTTTGTTCAAAATCGTACGCTAGTGTAAAAACTGTGTTTCGCGAGAAATATCCGAATAACAGTGTTCCAGAAAATTCGACGATATATTGACTTGTATCCAGATTTCGTGAGACAGGATCAGTTAATGACAAACCATACCACAGACAACCACCAGTTTTGACACAAGGTGTGCTGCAGGATGTGGAGCAGAGAATATCACAATCTCCCAGGAAATCTGTTCGTAAACTTGCTGCACAGTCAGGTGTATCAAAAACAACAACTCACCGAGCGTTAAAACAATTGCACCTACGTGCATATAAGGTACAGGCTGTGCAAGAACTGAAGGAAGCAGACAAAGGTGCACGTGTAAGATACTGCCAGTGGTTTAGAAATTTTATTAGAGACAATGGTGTGAATATTTTGGATAAGGTTTTTTCACGGATGAAGCATGGTTCCACTTAAATGGATATGTCAACAGTCAAAATTCTCGACACTGGTCAAGTAACATTCCCCATTTGTTACATGAACAATCACTTCATCCACAAAAGATCGATGTGTGGTGCGCGATTTCGCGGAGAAAAATAATCGGTCCATTCTTTTTCAACACAACAGTTGACGGAATAGTTTATCGTGACCTTATCACACAGTTTATTTCTCTGTTGGAGCGTGATGAACGTGATTCTTGGTTTCAACAAGACTCCGCAACATGTCACACGTCTAATGAAACTTTATACATGTTGGCAGAGTTTTTTGGCGATCACATTATAAGCAAAAACTTATGGCCCAGTCGCTCCCCGGATCTGACGTCTCCAGATTTTTTTTCTGTGGGGTTATTTGAAACAAACAGTTTACATTAATAACCCAAGAACACTTGATGATCTAAAAATAAACATTTGCACAGCCATTAACAATATAAACCAATCAACCTTGCATAAAGTTGCTTCCAACATGATAAAACGTGTTGATGAATGCCTCAGGGAAAATGGTTGTCATTTTCAACAAGCTACACTGCCTGTTACGCGCATTGCATGGTTGCCAGGAGTAGTTAAGTAACACTTTTTTCACCATAATTTTCATTTTCTTTTTTTCCTGTTTCCAGTATTTCCATGTCATAGACCATCACTAAACCCACTTTTTGTTGCCTTCAAACATCAACAGTGTTGCCTCTGTACCTCATAATTTTTTTAAAACACCCATTTGGACCGGTACGCCTTTACGAGGCATTTCAGGATTGGCTATAAGCGAAAACGATCAAAATCTTACCCTCCGAAAATTTTAATGGGGGAAAAATTTTAATAGATCAAGATCGTTGGTGGGAAGGTGGGAGATCCCCCTTCCGCCAGGTGCATTCGTACCCTGAATGTCACCACCAACGCTATGGAATTATCCTTATAATGAAGAACATGTCTGAATGTGAATTAACCACAAAATGAGGACATTTTCTCATCAAGACTGCAGTTCGAAATAAGTCAAAACACGGAGTAAATATGGTGAACTGTCCCGACCAAATTGGAGCATTTAGTAGCTTCGCATAAATGGTTATAAAACTAAAATTACTAAATATAGTAGACTGCAGACTTCTGGAGTGCCTCTCTCCAGACACAACCCATTCATCTATACAAGAAAAAAATCTAAATTCTTGCAAAATCTTAAAAATTATCCATGTTATTTTTGAATGTTTGCATCGAAATATTTCATATTTCCTTATCCCCCTGGGTAAGGGCCTGCGAGGAGCACACACACGGAAGTGGATTTACTGTATTTATTTCTAAAGACGTAATTATTGAATACCTATAAAATCATTCTCTTTCCTGTATATTCTGTGTGACAGTATAAAAACAGTCAGACTCAAAAAGTAATTTAAGTACAATATTTACCATGAGATGGCGGCAGAGATACTACTACGAGGGTCACTATTTATATTTTGAGCCTAACAATGAAAAAACAGGAATTTGGCATTGAAAACTGCTTTATTGTTTTTCGAAGTATTCTCCTTTATGGTCAATACACTTTTGCATTCGTTCGAACCATTTGTCAAAGCAGTTTTTCCAATCTTCTTGAGACACCTCCATAATATGGTTTTTGTACGCATCAACGGCGTCTTCCGCCGACGAAAATCGTTGTCAACGAATTTATTCTTGACATTCGGTAACAAGAAGAAGTCATTGGGTGCCAAATCAGGACTGTATGGCGGATGACCCATCGATTCGATTTTTTGACTGTTCATAAAGTCGGTTGTTAGACGAGATGTGTGACAGCTGGCATTGTCTTGATGAAGAATGATCCGACGGCGTTTGTTTGTTTTCCGTATTTCACCGAAGACCTCTGGCAAATAAATTGTTGTGTACCATTCAGAGTTGACCGTTCTACGTTCCTCTAAAGGCACAGTTGCCACATGACCAGGCTTCCCGAAAAAAACAGGCGACCATTTGTTTCGATGTGCTTCGAGCGCGAACAACTTTTGTTGGATTGGGTTCATCTTGAAACACCCATACAGTCGACTGCTGTTTACGTTCCGGCTCATATGCATATATCCATGATTCTTCACCTGTTGCAATCTTATATACGTGTTTTGAAGCACCACGATTGTATTTATTGAGCATTTGTTTGCACCAATTGAGATTTTTTTGAGCGTCTTTTTGAGTTTTTCTGAAATTGTGTGGGATCCAACGAGAACATACCTTTCTCGCAGCTAAATGATCATGTAATATTTTATATATGCTGGTGGAACTAATGCCTATGGTTGCCTCAATCTCACAGTATGTCACATGACGATCTTGCAGTATTAGGTTTTGCACAGCATCAATGTTTCTTGAACAACAACTGATTTTGGACGATCTTCGCGAATCTCGTCGGTGAGCGAATGGCGGCCACGATTAAATTCGTTATACTAGCGTTTCACAGTGGCAAAGGATGGAGCTTCATCGCCAAATGTGGAAGTAAGTTGATCGATGCACTCTTGTCTTGATAATCCACGTCGAAAATCGTAAAAATCATCGCACGAAAATGTTCACGAGTTGATTCCATTTTATTGTTGTCGTGCAATCTCCAAGGCAACATAAACAATACAAACGAAGCTATTGACAAAACATTTGAAGTACGTTATGGTCAATAATGCCAGACGATTCCGTGCAAACGTCAAATCGCGCCTAACTTCAATCAGTGTTGCCAAGGCTCAAAATATAAATAGTGACCCTCGTATTTAAATATTAATGTGCTTTCAGCATTATTTCCAGCAGAACGAAATCAGAACTGGCAAATATTTAGCACATCTAAAGAACGCTAAATAAATCCACAAAGAAAATAACAATTGATATGGAAATGCTTCAAAATAAACCTAAATTCATAAAGCAACGAAAAATAATAACAATGAAATATAAACAAATAAAATTAACTCGGCCATCGCTTCAACTTTATTTCATAAACGTCGGCTATTACATTACTTAACATTCATCTCTTGAAATTTCCTAAGATACATACAAAAATAAAGTTACAGACTTTTCATGCTTCTGCCGATGTTAATCGTCGTTCATTACTTTACGTGGGAGTTTTCATGCTTCTGCCGATGTTAAACGTCGTTCATTACTTAACGTGGGACTTTTCATGCTTCTGCCAAAGTTAAACGTCGTTCATTACTTTACGTGGGAGTTTTCATGCTTCTGCCGATGTTAAACGTCGTTCATTACTTTACGTGGGAGTTTTAATGCTTCTGCCGATGTTAAACGTCGTTCATTTCTTTACGTGGGAGTTTTCATGCTTCTGCCGATGTTAAACGTCGTTCATTACTTTACGTGGGAGTTTTCATGCTTCTGCCAAAGTTAAACGTCGTTCATTACTTTACGTGGGAGTTTTCATGCTTATGCCGATGTTAAACGTCGTTCATTACTTAACGTGGGAGTTTTCATGCTTCTGCCGATGTTAAACGTCGTTCATTACTTTACGTGGGAGTTTTCATGCTTCTGCCGATGTTAAACGTCGTTCATTACTTTACGTGGGAGTTTTCATGCTTCTGCCAAAGTTAAACGTCGTTCATTACTTTACGTGGGAGTTTTCATGCTTCTGCCGATGTTAAACGTCGTTCATTACTTTACGTGGGAGTTTTCATGCTTCTGCCGATGTTAAACGTCGTTCATTACTTTACGTTGAAGTTTTCATTCTTCTGCCGATGTTAAACGTCGTTCATTACTTTACGTGGGAGTTTTCATGTCTCTGTCGATGTTAAACGTCGTTCATTACTTTACGTGGCACTTTTCATGCTTCCGCCGATGTTAAACGTCGTTCATTACTTTACGTGGGAGTTTTCATGCTTCTGCCAAAGTTAAACGTCGTTCATTACTTTACGTGGGAGTTTTCATGCTTCTGCCGATGTTAAACGTCGTTCATTACTTTACGTGGCACTTTTCATGCTTCTGCCGATGTTAAACGTCGTTCATTACTTTACGTGGGAGTTTCATGTCTCTGCCGATGTTAAACGTCGTTCCTTACTTTACGTGGGAGTTTTCATGCTTCTGCCAAAGTTAAACGTCGTTCATTACTTTACGTGGGAGTTTTCATGCTTCTGCCGATGTTAAACGTCGTTCATTACTTTACGTGGGAGTTTTCATGCTTCTGCCAAAGTTAAACGTCGTTCATTACTTTACGTGGGAGTTTTCATGCTTCTGCCGATGTTAAACGTCGTTCATTACTTTACGTGGGAGTTTTCATGCTTCTGCCGATGTTAAACGTCGTCCATTATTTTACGTTGGAGTTTCATGTCTCTGCCGATGTTAAACGTCGTTCATTACTTAACGTGGGACTTTTCATGCTTCTGCCAAAGTTAAACGTCGTTCATTACTTTACGTGGGAGTTTTCATGCTTCTGCCGATGTTAAACGTCGTTCATTACTTTACGTGGGAGTTTTAATGCTTCTGCCGATGTTAAACGTCGTTCATTTCTTTACGTGAGAGTTTTCATGCTTCTGCCGATGTTAAACGTCGTTCATTACTTTACGTGGGAGTTTTCATGCTTCTGCCAAAGTTAAACGTCGTTCATTACTTTACGTGGGAGTTTTCATGCTTATGCCGATGTTAAACGTCGTTCATTACTTAACGTGGGAGTTTTCATGCTTCTGCCGATGTTAAACGTCGTTCATTACTTTACGTGGGAGTTTTCATGCTTCTGCCGATGTTAAACGTCGTTGATTACTTTACGTGGGAGTTTTCATGCTTCTGCCAAAGTTAAACGTCGTTCATTACTTTACGTGGGAGTTTTCATGCTTCTGCAGATGTTAAACGTCGTTCATTACTTTACGTGGGAGTTTTCATGCTTCTGCCGATGTTAAACGTCGTTCATTACTTTACGTTGGAGTTTTCATTCTTCTGCCGATGTTAAACGTCGTTCATTACTTTACGTGGGAGTTTTCATGTCTCTGTCGATGTTAAACGTCGTTCATTACTTTACGTGGCACTTTTCATGCTTCCGCCGATGTTAAACGTCGTTCATTACTTTACGTGGGAATTTTCATGCTTCTGCCGATGTTAAACGTCGTTCATTACTTTACGTGGGAGTTTTCATGCTTCTGCCGATGTTAAACGTCGTTCATTACTTTACGTGGCACTATTCATGCTTCTGCCGATGTTAAACGTCGTTCATTACTTTACGTGGGAGTTTCATGTCTCTGCCGATGTTAAACGTCGTTCATTACTTTACGTGGGAGTTTTCATGCTTCTGCCGATGTTAAACGTCGTTCATTACTTTACGTGGCACTTTTCATGCTTCTGCCGATGTTAAACGTCGTTCATTACTTTACGTGGGAGTTTCATGTCTCTGCCGATGTTAAACGTCGTTCCTTACTTTACGTGGGAGTTTTCATGCTTCTGCCAAAGTTAAACGTCGTTCATTACTTTACGTGGGAGTTTTCATGCTTCTGCCGATGTTAAACGTCGTTCATTACTTTACGTGGGAGTTTTCATGCTTCTGCCAAAGTTAAACGTCGTTCATTACTTTACGTGGGACTTTTCATGCTTTTGCCGATGTTAAACGTCGTTCATTACTTTACGTGGCACTTTTCATGCTTCTGCCGATGTTAAACGTCGTTCATTACTTTACGTGGGACTTTTCATGCTTCTGCCAAAGTTAAACGTCGTTCATTACTTTACGTGGGAGTTTTCATGCTTCTGCCGTTGTTAAACGTCGTTCATTACTTTACGTGGGAGTTTTCATGCTTCTGCCGATGTTAAACGTCGTTCATTACTTTACGTGGCACTTTTCATGCTTCTGCCAAAGTTAAACGTCGTTCATTACTCTACGTGGGAGTTTTCATGCTTCTGCCGATGTTAAACGTCGTTCATTACTTTACGTGGGAGTTTTCATGCTTCTTCAGATGGTAAGCGTCCTTTATAACGGTGCACTGCCAAGCAACCTGTGTGAGATGCGATTGTGTTATTACCCTATGCCTGTATTAAACCTTTCTTATAATACCATAATGCGTCCTTATCTCCTTTTGATGTTAACAGCCTACTTTTATAAACAGTTACCTTTATCGTATCCAGTAGTGTAACTAACACGTTATGCGCCCCCGCTCCGAAACTTTCTGTTGTGCGCCCCTACTAGTTTTTTTCAAGCTTTCCTTTCTAAAATATTTATTCACCCCTACATTTATATTGGACATATAAAATTGTGAAAGTAATTCATGTGATTTGAGTCAATGTAAAAACTGGTACGAAAGGTTAAGACAAGAGACAAACTGTAGTGAAGTGTACATTATAATTACTACAAAAATTACGATATTGTTAATTGCCCATTACGAGTACCCTGCGTTTTTTGATGGAAGCAAATTAATTTGCTAGTTTAGCCAAGTCCAGTTTTCGAGCCCGATCAGGGCCGTATTATGACGAAATTGGGCCTGATGCATAAAATAGATAGCATTAACTTGAAATCTGCGGTGAACATTAAAAACACAACGACGTTATAGTTACGTCACAGCGCAAAGAATAATAGTTAACTGTATAATAAGTAACGTTGTGTCTAGGCGTCGGAAATTGGAGCTCCAAATTTTATGTTAAGATTTATTTTCAGGTTAATATAGCAAAAGAAATCTGTTCAGTTTTCGGAAAATTCTCGTCTGTTTTCATCTAGGCCTATTTCAGGAATGGGTCTAATACTGTAGCATCAATAGCACCCACCGTAATCCGTCACTGAGCCCGATCGCTTTCGATACTAAACAACGCCACTCCTCTCAATCTCGCTCTTGTCATTGTGCTCTTCAAGAAATTTTTGATTAATTTTAGATTCGAAAACGACCTCTCAGTTGATGAAGACGTCACAGGTATGGTCAAATACAGTGCCTACGTCAGGAATGCTACTAGCCAGAATTTTGTTTTCTATCAACAGGAATTCTGAAACTTCGCTGATTTTCCACATGTTCTTCTGATTATTATTATTTCAGTTTTGACACTACATTCCGAAAACAAACGATGTCTGTAGCTACAGTGCAAGATACATTTTCTTCATATTTCTCCCAGAAAATAGCAGATTCCACTAACTCTCTGTCTGTGTGTTCCGTTGGGGGTGGGGCTTAGAAAGGTGAAGCTTTATTTCATTTGTTTCATACACTGAAAACTATTGTTTACTTGACTTACTACAATCACGGTAGAAAAACCTATTTTCTTGCCTGTCGTCTAACCTTCGGTGACATAACCAATGACTTGAACTATTCAGCTAATGAATGTTTTCTTCTAATCTGGCAATTCACTAATTTTCTAGTGATTTGCATCTTCTGTTTGCAGTTGTAAGGACATACAGGGTCTGTATTTTAAGTAATGAGAATAAATCCAGAAAACAAAATTCATTACAGATATCGCTACAAACCTTTAGTAGTCTTCAAAGTATGCCCCTTGAGCGTCAACACACTTCTGCAGGCGAGTTTTCCACGCGTCGTAATCTCCCTGAAAGTCCGCAACTGGAACAGCCTTCAGTGCACGCGTGCAAGTCGCTTTGACCGCATCCAGGGTTCTGTGGTGGTGTCCTTTGAGGGCTGTTTTTACTCTGGGAAAGAGGAAAAAATCTGCAGGGGCAAGGTCGAGGCTTTAGGGAAGCTGAGGAATCGTTGTGATGCCAGATTTCGTCAGGAACTCTCTAACCACGAAGCACGTGTGACATGGAGCATTGTCATGATGGAGCTTCCAATCGGCGGCAATTTTTGGTCGCACTCGGTTGACCCGTCTCTTCAACCTTTTTAACACCCCCACGTAGAAGTAGCCATTGACTGTCTGTCCTGCAGGCACAAATTCCACGTGGACCACACCTTTCTTGTCGAAAAACATAATCAGCAATGCTTTGGTTCTGGACTTGCACATGCGCGCCTTTTTTGGTCGAGGCGACTGCGGAGTGTGCCATGCGGTGCTCTGCCGTTTTGTTTCAGGATCGTACTCGAAGATCCAACTTTCATCTCCGGTAATGACATTGTGAAAAAACTGAGGGTTGTCTTGAATGCGTTCCAAAAGATCTTGCGACACGACCACGCGGTTGTGCAATTGCTCGTTCGTCAAAACTTTCGGGACGAGCTTGGCGCAAATTTTTCTCATCCCAAGATGATTTTGTGAACAACCATTTTATCGAGTCCTAGCGTATCCGCGATAAACAGCACACTGACACGCCTGCCCGCGTTCAGCAAATCTCGCACACGTTGTTCGTTGTCTGTGGTTCTTGAGGTTGACGGGCGCCCTGCGCGGGGTTCGTCATCCACGCTCTCCCGGCCTTCTTTGAACATTTTGTGCCACCGAAATACTTGCGCTTGTGATAAACTCTCACTGCCGTACCCTTGCCGAATCATTTCCAGCGTTGCTGCATTTTGCTCTTGCACACACTAGTTTGCAGACGTCCACGCCACGCGTGATCATGCCTCAACGGACGCCAGCAGGCAACTGCCGCTTGGAGCGCTTTCAAGGTCAACCCCCCCGCTACCGACTCCAACCGGTCCCAGCGCGCTCTGACGTCTAGTCGCGGCAGAAAAAAAATATTCTCATTACTTAAAATACAGACCCTGCAGAAATAAAATATTTTTGTTGAAAATAGCTATATTGGTCTTTATTAATTTATCATTCTTATCATTATCATTCACTCACTGTATTCCATGTGATTTTAAAGTACCTTCTATTTATGATATTCTTCAATATACATCACCCACGTCCTAGAAATTACAGATATATTTTGTAACAATATATTTAAAGTAAAGAAAGAATTGTAATTTCTGTACTTTGAAGTTATTTAAACTCCGCTATCCTTTCGTTTATTTGAATACAATAAGTTTTGTTCATTGCTGTTGATAATTTAATTGTATAATATTTTTTCTTGCATATTCGTGGCAGGTAATGGACATTTTTGATCATTTTTTTGTGTTGAAATGTTGTTGTTTTTTCTTTTGTAATTGTTTTAAATGGACTGCTACGTCTGAATATTCCATGCTACATCTTTCTGCCTCTGGTTTCTTCCACATGGCTCTTTCACTCGTCGTTGCTCTCATTTTGTGCAGTAGGGAACACTCCATATCCCGGGGTATCGGGCGCTACCCCTGTCAAGGTAACGGGTGGTACTTAAAATCCTGGTCAATGCTATTTCCACATATACACAATCCAACAATTAAGTAATGACACTGCCGTTCTCAAATGAAAAGGAAGCAAAGTATTTGAACATTGCCTATTTATTACTCAAAACGCATCTCTCCAGCACCAATATAGAAAGTGGCACGGTTGGCCGATGATTGAAACGACATCTACAAGTCTTCACGTGCTGTGACTTGAAGATTGGACTTGACCCTGTTGGATGTTCCTGTGCAGGGGTGCCCACAGGGGGGGGATTCATGACGCGCTTGCGTCATGGGAATTTTTTTGGGGGACAAAATTTTATAGTTTAGCTGCTACTTCTACATATTTTCACACAAAAATGGGGGATCGTTTCATTTGATTGACTTGTTATTGATTTTTAGTTATGGTTATTATGTACAGTTTCTCTACCTACCTGTGGCTAATCGCGGCGATGGTGTTGAAATGAAGCATCACCGCTTATGCCTTTAGAATCAGTTTGGAAGAGGGGGGTAGGGTGCGAAATCCTGGGGGGACGGGGGGATTTCCCCCACCAACAATCTTGGCCTCAAAAATCCCCCCACCAAAAATTTTACGGGGGAGAGTTTTTGTTACAACAAACAAAAATAAACAATTACTTTTAATTTCAAATATCCTGTACTAAGAATAATATCGAATACATACACAAATTAGTGTAGTTGTGAGTGTTCAAGGCTTTTTCTCTCTCAAGAGATCATTAACAAATCTACATCAATACGCACAATAAAAGTAAATCAAGAATGCAAAACAATAATAACTATGAAATCTAATTGATTTATATTAACATAAAGCAAACACTTAATAAAAACTTACACATAATAAAACCTATTTCATAATTTATTAACATCTTTAACCAGTTAGTAAAGGACGTAGTTTCCTACTTTATAATATTTGATATATTTAAAAGTTACAAATTTATTTATTTTTGGGTAATTAATGTTAATATATTTTTAATTTAGTATTTTAGTTTTACTTTTAATAACATTATAAATATGTATATCGTATAATTTATATGTATGTTATTGGGGAGAGGGATGCGATGTTCGCATATTCAAGCAGACAAAATGTAAAAATAAGGTTTAGCACATTAACAATGACAGTGAGCCCAGGAAGTTTTATACGTTTATGTTAGGAAATATGAATGAACTGTGCATCTTGCAATGAAAGGTTTCGAATGTTATGCACCTTTAGATTGTTGGCATCTCGGCCAGTAGTAAACAATGTCTGGTGTTTTTCGGACACTGCAGACTTCAGTCTTAGTGTTGGATGGTTTCAGGCTGTTTCGCTTGCAGTGGCGGAGATTGGGGGGCAGAGGGCGTGGGCGAATTGCCCCCCTTTTTGTCACTTTTGCCCCTGCACTATGCTAAACCTAATGTACTAAGGGAAAGTAAACTGTCCTTCCCCCTTGAGTTTGGTCACTTTGCTCCCCTAGTTTTGGAACCCAGTAGCAGCTACTGTTCGCTTGTTCTGTTCCTGTGCTACGACTGACTGGATAATTGTATAATACTTTCAGTTCTCGTTGTCTAAAGCTTACTTTTATTGACTATTTATTCATTCCAAAGAGTCTTAAAAGACCGTTCAAATACTTCTGTGTGGAGTACACGTGTAATACCATTCATCGCCAGGATAAGTGGGAAAAAACACTGTGAACTTAAACATGTATATAAAAACTAAAAATGCCCGACCCTGTGGCCGAGTGGTTAGCACATCGCGCTGCGACGCCAAGGGTCCCGGGTTCGAATCCCGGTCGGGCTTGGTTGTGTGTGAATGTCCATTCATCAATTTCATCATTTCATCACTCATCCCCATCTTCGCAAATTAGCCTAGAGGCACAAAACGCGAAGTCAAATAAATTAAATCAATCAATCAATCAATCAATCAATCAAAAACTAAAAATAATCTTCCCATAAAGAACAAAACTGTGGAAGTTAAATTTGGAAGTGGGCCATTGCAAAATTACACCAATGATGAAAGTGCTTCAGGTTCAGGACCAGGTTAATAAAATCAGCCTAATGAGATGAGCCATGACAGGTAATTATTTTAAAAGTTTTTTTATGTTATCCTTCTTGATCACATGGTTTGATTATAAAGTGTTTCTGAAGCCTTGCAATGGAAAACATTATTAATATTGAGTTATTTAACGTCGCCTTTTTACCTTGTGGTTAATAGCGATGGGGAAGATGGGATTAAGAAAGTTAGAAAGTTCCGGTACACACGACATGACGGGTTCTGAATAAGTTATGGATCTACAGAAATGGGTTAAGAATGGATTTCTTAAACCATACCGTGTTGTTTTCCAGTTTTCGACCTTTTCAAATTTGCAGGTATATAAAATAAGTTTACAAATTGCTCTGCAGAACGCACAATGAGTGTAATTAGAGCCATTAAAAACCGACTACGTTCGTGTATGGCTGATGAGTGGTTAATGTCTACCTTAATTCCATCCTGTGAGTCCGATATCTTAAAAGTGGAGCCAAGTGAGGAAATTATCAATAAGCTTGCTGCAACAATGTCAGAAATTATCGTTTGTGTAAAATGTTATTTCAATCGATGTTAAAGTAAAATACAATATAGGTACATGTAATTGTCTACATTGTAAACAATACCTGAAGTAAACACATATTGCTTAAATATGTCTGCGTTACACTGTTCCGGAAATTTTGTCTGAAAAAAAAATAATTTGAGCAAATGATTCGGCATAAAGGGGGGATGTTCTACCCGTTTGGGGGGGGGGAGTGCGTCATAGGCCTTGGAGCGATGTGCACCCCTGTTCCTGTCTTCATAAAAAGTGCATAATTTCAGCAGCAGCTTCACTTTTGTTAACTGGAAATAATCACAGGGGGATAAATCTAGAGAGTAGAGAGGATGATTCAACACACTCACTTGTTTTTGGATTACGAATAGCTAGACAACACAGCTGGCACTGTGCGTTATTGTGAAGCAGGAATCAACTGCCCGGTCAGGATAGTGACGTTGAACAGTCAGTTCTGTTTCATAATAATTCAGGTCACTACCATAGTGACATCCAATTACAGCTTCACTCCCCTGGAACAAATATATGACGAATAATGCATTTGCTGCCGTAAGAATGTACAACGTTGTCGTCAATCTTGATTTTTGGAGGTGCATTTACTTGCCTTTTGGTAATTGTAACGACTTCCATTCTGCGATTAGTTGTATCGTAGCAGGGGCGTAGCAAATATGCTCTGTTTGATTCTCCACAACAATGGAATTCAAGAAATATTTATTCCTGCAAGCAGTTTTCAGAATGTTTTTCATGAAACTTGATACTCATTCGCTGTTAGCGATTATGTGACGACACCCTTGCACCCCTCTCACGACATGGCGGAATAATTCCCAGCATGTCCGTTGCGAGTTCATGACGTATTTCCAGATTGCAGCTTATGTAACCATGAACACGTTACATCACAGAGTGAATGCACACGGGGGCAACATAAAATCAATCTCCTTACTTAATGGTCGGACTATGTATACAAGTAGTTTTTTTTGTTTACTTGGTATAAAATACAATTATAAATCAAGAACATAAAAATATTATATTTTATGGTTGATTGTCGAATCTACTTTATTATCACGTCACTCGTTACTGTAGAAATATACACTATTCTTTCCTGTATAATGACAGGGAAAGGATTTTAAGGTGCAAAATCATGGCCGGGAAAGGGAAAAAAGGTTCTGGAAATGTTTTAAAAAAAGGTGCAAAAAAAAGTGCTCATAAAATACCTTTATTCAAGCTCTCTTCTTCTTTGCCTTCTGTATACGAAATGCGCGCGGACCGCATAGAGAACTGTGGCTCTGCCAATTTCGTTGAAGTTTGTGTTTTCTCTCGTGGGTTTCGCTACATTATCTTTGGAACTATTGTGGCTGCAATGATTCTATTATACCATTTTGTAGCTCTATTTCTGCTCTACAAAATGAGACTATAAGATTTTATATAGCTGCTCAAGAAGAGTGAAAATCAATTATTTTTCTGTCCATTTTTTAACAAACCGTGAAAGAAAAGGAAGGGAAAAGGCGCTGAAACATCAATGAATGGGTAAAAAGGGGATACAAATGTGTAAATCTCACGAAAAGGTGCAAAAAGGTGCAACTGAATGTGTTCATTTTATTTGATTTCATGTCCTCTTATCTCAAACGATCTGTATGAAAACAGCTATATTTTTGGAAAGGTGCGGCATCTTAAAATCCGTTCCCTAATAATGACGATTAATTAAGTATAAATAAGAATGTTCCATCTCTACTCTGTTAGTTTCTCGCTAGACACAAACACATGTTTCCACTCTCAGCGTGACTTTCTCTTCATCGCAGAATAGAAGTAAATAGCATTCTGTCCCTCCATGTTCTATTTTTTAATATTATTTCAATAGCACATACTCTAATTGCCGACAATCTGTCTTGAAATGTTATCTTTACAATCGTTCCTAAATGAGTATTGTTGAACGTTAACTACGAATTCGAGGAGAAACATTGCGTATATTCTGACGTCGCTTCCTTTAAGCGTGGAATTCAATGTGTTGTTCGTGATTAATTTGATCTGTACGGACAAGATTTTCAATATGATCATTTCTATTCAGTGCGAAATCCCATCGATATTTACTTGAAAGCTTTATACAAGTACTAGTCACCTAAATGACGCCAAAATCCTACTCTATTATTACTACAATAATTCAATAACAATTTGTATTGAATCTTTCGCATCATACCTGTAAATTATTTGTTGCTGTGTTCGATAAAATACTTTTTTCTTCATTTTCGATAATTATAGGAGCAATTCACGTGCATTCCTTGGTAAACACGAAGATAATGTCATAGAAAATTAATATTAATTGTTGAGCAATGCAATTTTGCTACAATAAGTGCTGACAATGGTAGCCCAGTTATTATGTAAATGTTAATTGTTAGCGCGCTTTATGAAAAAGTTTGTCTCATTGTCCCTTTTCAATTTGAGATTAGTTTGAAGTAGAGATTTGCATTTTTAGTATGCCTACCAGTAGTGTTAGAGATAAGTAGTGGAATAGTAGCCATAAATAGTTGACACGTTGCCATGGCAACCAAGTCCTTGCTTGAGCTGTTGCTAAGGTAAGCTAACTCTTTTAATCAGTGTTGCTAATCTAACTCAACTAAAGCTTTGAGAACAAATCAGTGTTGCTAATCTAACCTAACTCTTGGAAAAGAAGGGGCAAGTTTAACCTAACTCGATAGGGGAGCGGGAGAAGAGAGAGAGAAATCACGTGACGATATAATTTAGCCTAACTCGTGTATTATGCTATAAACTAAACCAGGTCACGTAATGATGACGTGTTACCATATAAAACAGAATGGAGGAGGAGGGACGATGTGTGTGTGTGTGTGAGAGAGAGAGAGAGAGAGAGAGAGAGAGAACGAGAGAGGACACTGTATTTGCTAACCTTTAGTATACTCATCACTAGGTCTCGGAAGTTGAAGAAAAATCCTGTTTTTTTTCCTAGTGTCCGAAGACGAGGCCCAACATAATATATGTTCTTTTGGGTCATTGTAGGCCAGAAAAAGGTGGGTTTTATTTGTCCTTTTTGCCTTTTTCGGCGTTTTTTGGCTTATTGATCCTTTTTAAGCCTTTTTTAAGGTCTTAACGACTTTTTTTGCAACTTCACCTTCTTTCGACTACGTTTATACTGCCCATTCTCAATTCGAATCATCATCAGTTCATCACCTCTTAAACATCCTTTCTTTAGTAAAGAAATAAAAAAAAGAGAGAAATAAATAGGTTTGAACCATCCCTGAAACGAGAGAAAAACATTTTTGGACGACTGAAGCAGATACGGTACAAGATCCTTTAACCGTAACTTGTCTGGAAGGTGGCGCTGTTTTGAAGCTTTCAGCACGGTGTATACGACCAGACAGTACGCGCCTGCAAAGATCTCAAGTCAGATAAGGAGGTGGTGCGCAGAGGAAGGGGGTGGGGAGGTTAAAACTGAAGTTATTAATTAATTTGGATCACATTTATACGTCCTTTTTTCCGTTTTTAGGTCCTTTTTTTGATATTTTTAGGTCTTTTTATAGGTCTTCAACTTCCGAGCCCTACTCATTACTGTGTGAAGTATGAGAGAGTGACGAGAGAGAGCCAAGATGGAGGACAAAGTGTCCAGAAAAGAGAGAGAGAGAGAGAGAGAGAGAGAGAGACTGAAAGAAGACAAGAGGGAAGAGGAATAGGGAAAGGAGAGAGAGAGAGAGAGAGCAGATCAAGAGAAGAAAGGTCGAAAGAGAAATAAAAAAGATAGAAATAAAATAGATGAGAGAAAGAGCGAAGAACGAAAGATTGACAAGAAAGAATGAATTTGACAGATCGAAAGAGAGAGGTCGACAGAAAAAGAGAAAAGGAGATTGAGAAGGAGAATACAAGACGAAATTGAGAATCAGTGATATATAAAACGAAATAGTAACAGAGATTGTCAAAGAGTAAAGAAAAACGAGAGAGAGGAAAGGTAAAACGATCAAAGGCGACAGTGAGACGAAGGAGAGGGAGACCGAGAAAGAGAGAGAGAGAGAAAATGGAAAAGAAAAAGAGAGTAACGCATATAGCAGGAAAATAGAAAGAGAAAGTAAGATAAGCTTACATGTGTCTCTAAATTGGTCGACGTTGCCGTAAGGATTCGCATGCTTTCCATCGCATATTTGGTAGGTAACATATTGTAAAACTGGATGCCTGTGTAAAAAGGTCCTATTTGGTAATAAGTTAGCAGCACTTAGGAAATGTGGAAGTTATTGTTTTGTTTGGTATTGTAATTCTGAGTGTCTATGTTCTTTGGATAGTTCGATTTTGTTTCGTGTATGAAAGTAAGTGTTTCAAGTATGTACAAACTTGGAAGTGTTAATATAACACTTTTGCTTATACATTATACTCTTGTAATCATTTAATGGTGATTATTAGGTTCTAAGATAGGTAAATAAAATATATGAATATGGTCTGAAGCTCATATGAAAGGAAATGTAAACACAGGATTTCTCTTCATATTTAAAATTCAATAGCTTTATGGGCAAAAATAGCTAACATTTTGTGTAGAAAAATATACAAAATACTAATCATGTTAAACCATAAATAGTGTCAATATCATTAAACTGTAAATAAACATGGCAGCTGATATTTTTCGAACTATCACTATTTAAGTTACAATTATAGAGTACATCCAGAATGTTTTAGTTTCACTGGAAGAAATGTTACTGAAATTATTTTTAGTTTCATTAACAAACTCAAGAAACATTTTCATAGTAGTGACAGTATCAGAAACAGAAAAATGCATGTTTAAGTTCATTTTTTATTTGCTTTAAATCAAACTGTTCAAATATTGTACAGGGTCATTTACTAGAAAAAGCTTTTCTATAAAAAACCACATATCTATGTGCATGGTGCCAAGAACCATGCAAGCAATTTTAAGCATGTTTTTTTTTTTAAAAAATCGATTTAAATAAAAAAAATCAACCAAAATTATTTTTTAAATAAAAATCATGATTGTTATCCACCCTGCAAGCAGGTTTGGTAAAATTCGTGCTTTTTAAAGAAGAAAAAACAAACAGTTTTTGTGTTTTAAACATGTCTTAAATGTTTTAAACAGTGTTTTAAACAAGAACAGAAGAAACATGTTTTAAACAAATAAAACATTTAAAACAATGCCAAGAAGACTTATTTTCAAAGAATAAACATTAATAATCATCCATGGATGGACTGTGTTTCTATTATAAAGTAAACGTTTGACTGACTTCTTAAAATACTTATGTTTGTTAATCTTAAATCTCTCGTTTAGGCTGTTTGAGAAGCTTCAACAAATCCACAGTTGCCAGGCTTCACTCAGTCCACGTGGTAGCTATTCTGTTTTTTTAATACATTTTATTTGAACTAAATATTGTCATTAACAACAATGTGCACATTTTGCAGTGTGTTAAGTGAGTAACAAAACGGTTTCTTCCATGTATATCCAATTTAAATAAAATATTTTAAACACCTGTAAAAGAAACATAGTCAGGTGTTTTAAAAGTGAGCCACGCGTATTGATCACGATATGTTTCTTTGTTAATTCAATAGCCTATACATTTGCAGCCACTGAACAGATTTCTATGCAGTGGCGGCGATTGGGTTCCAAAATCGCCGGGGGGGGGGGGGAGGCAAGATGCAAAAACTTGGGGGGCAAAAGCAGTTTATTTCCATTTGTAGATACGTTTTTGCATAGTACGAGGGCAAAAGTGGCGAAAAGTGGAGGGCAACTGCCCCCCTCGCCCCTCCTAATCGCCTCCACTGCTATGCACAATAAACAGAATGACACACACTGAATGAAATGGCATAGTTACAAAACACGCAAATAACCCGAAACTATCAAGCATCAAAATGTGTTTTAAACAAGTCTGAAAAATACATGTTTAAACTTTAAAACACTTTGTTTGAAACTTTTTAAGCATTTGTGAAAAAAAATAAAGTAATGTGTTTTAAACGTTTAAGACAAGTTGTTTAAAACACTTTTAAACATGCCAACCCTGCTCACAAGTAATATTCCATTCTGTGACGCTTTACGCAGTGTTTATCAACCGCCGGGTCGCGGATAAATTATGCCGGGCAGCGAAAAGCTCTTCTAAAATTTGTCATTGTATTTGCTTAGCAATTTTCATTCACTACGAAAATACATATTTGGAGTATGAATGTGATAAATGTTTCGTCTGAAAGATGACGCCCTTCTGCTGCTTTTCCTGATAAGCCGACAGAATTGGCGAGATTCAATGCATAAATATTTTCTCCTGCAGCTACTTCTCCGATCAATAACATTCAAATCAAATTAATAACATAATATTCCGATGACAATATAGCTATTGATTTCCCAATTGGGATTTTTCGATGTTCAAAATGCAACATACCTACCTATTAAGCCTATTTACAATTGAACCTGAGTTATGTCAAGGTGAAGGCAAATAATACGTATAACTGAGAATTACTTACAAATCAGCTTTAGATACCATGTCATATCATTATTAAAATACTGTAATTGTATCTATTCTGAGGAACAAGATATATATATATAATACATGTTATTTCTGTCATGAAGTGGTAAATTATCGAATCTGAAAGTTTAATTGTTAAATACATTACATTTGGCACTTTATTAGTGAACATTTGATGCTCAAATACTACAGTAGACACTGGTTTTACTACCAAATTTTAAAAAATCGTCTAACATAGCATTTGTTTTACTCATGACTATGCAAACTGTGATATAAGCGATGCCTAAATCTGCTGTTCCCGAATAAATTTTACCTCCTGGTCAAGCGTGTAACTTTTCCTCTTCCTGTTCTCCATGGTCGACCAATAGCAACTTTAGACTGTCATTTTTGTGACATTGTTGTAGCTTGGTTACGTACAACTCAACTCTGTTTTATGAAAATTAATAACACCGAATAACGCATAAATGCATTACGTACAAATAAGGTTTAATTAACACTCTTTTAAATTATATTTTTGGCGGGACCTACAGTAATTCACGTATAAAACAGAATTACGCAGAACCGAGTTACGTATAAAGCAATCTCAACTGTATTTCGTTCGTTACAACAGCATTTTCACATGACTTACATCTTATCAATGCTGTATAAAATTAGCCAACACATTTGCGCCTTTAAAGTATCGAAGACCATTTCAGTTGCACGTAGAAGCACTTTCAGAGCGAGGCGAGGCTATGCGACGCGACGCGACCCGATAAGCCTCATCCCGCTGTCCTCCCAGCAGTCAATCTGTAATGTATTCTGTGTAATTACATCACGTTCTCGAGCACCAATATCCCTGTTGACTCTTCAGCGTGCAAGTTAATCAGAGCCCAGGATTTGCGTGTCAATTGTAAACAAGGCCCGGACAATTGGCCTCCAAAGCTGGGTATCTATGACCCAGTTTTCGGGCAGAAAGATGAAGGTGGTAGGTAGGTAGGCATGGTACCAGTACATTTTATGTTGAAGATTAAGGAAACCTGTCTATACTGAACGCAACTTCACCTGGCGGCTGGAAAACAGCGAATCAGCGATCAGTTGAATTTTCTTCGACTAAGATCGGGCATTTTCGAGTCACAAGGTACCGAACGTTGTTCGCGGGATGAAACAAATGAGCGTTAGGTCCACCACATGTTGCCAAACGTACTGTAAAGCGCAGGAGAGTCTTCTCGGAAACGATATTGCCAGCACCAGAAATCAGCGGGGTGTTAATGGTACAACTGCACACCTGATCCTACATTTATCTATACTATAGAATAATATAACACCCAATTAGCAATTTAGAAGCTCTTCACCCAAAACAATACAAAACAAGTCCAAAAAAAAAACAACCAGATGTCATTTTTATTCATATGCAGTGATATATTGCTAAGTATAACACTAAATCTGATAATTTATGTTGTAAACACTTGTCTTAATGTTATTTTTTACTCATTGATTGAGATACTAAAATCAAGATTAGATTACAATACAGATATTTTGTTGTACGCAAAGGACATTCTAAATAATGGTGAATTCTTGAATCTTTCTGTTTTAGGAATATCATAAGACATTAATTGCCGCAGTCTTAAGCCACATTTCTTTGCTTTGAAACATATCTTTTGGAGAAAAGTAGAGTTATCTATGATGCCAGTCATTGTTTTGTACAGAAATATTTGTTGTGTTATTTCCTTTATTAATAACACTTTCATAATGAAACTCATTAAGTAGGTCATTGTATGATAAGTTATTATAATATGATGGGACATTATACTTTTTGTAATACAAATATCTTAAAAATAGTTTCTGAATTCTTTCAATTACCAACTCCTGGGATTTATAATATGTAAACCAAACATTAGAACCATGAGGGAGGGAGTTTCACACGCAAAAACTTTACAAACATGCAAATAGGCAACTGGCAAAAGCAGAAGTACGCTTGGCAACGTTGCTTCGGGAGAGCGATGTGATCCCTTCAGCTTTTACTTCAGAACTGAGTTTGTTGACACGCATCGAGCCACACCCCCCGAAGACGATTGGGGGAGAGAAAGGCACAGAAATAGCCGCCAAGGTCAGCCGCCAGATGGAGTTGCGTTCAGTACAGAGAATAATTATCAATATCTTTCTGTTTGTTGATAAGTTTTAGTGGCGTCACCAGAGATTTTGTCGAGGGCAAGGTGGATTGATATAGTTCAGGTTGATTTAAATCGGGTGATTTTATAAAAAAAAATAACATATAAATCACTTGAAAGAAATTATTTACAGAATAATGTACATAAGGAAATTGTAGATATCAGAATCACTTTTGGTGAAAGTACATATTTATCTCGTAATCACTGAATAGTGTTTATTAACCTATAAGAAAGGCAACACAATACTGTATATACGAGTACTGATGGGGTGAAGTTCATACGAAACGAAATGTAGAATGCAAACTGTAAACACACAAATTTATCTTGATTTAAAGGCAAAAATAGTAAACATTTTGTGTAGAATAAGATACAACAATAATACTAATCATGTTAAACCGTTATCATTAAACTGTAAATAAACATGGCAGCTGGTATTTTGCAAACCTATCATTAAAAATTTCCAAGCTTCAGCTACAAAGACTATTGAAAATACCGGGTGGCCAGAATTAAAGTTATCCAGCTCAGAGCCCTCTGTAGTCTGTTTGAGGCATCCTAGAACTCTGAAATTTGTTGAATCCACTATGCAGACCATGGGGAAGAGAATGGCGATAAAAAATTATATAAAAAGTTCAATTTTCCGCCACCAGGTTGAAACGTGGCGCTGTACTTCCATGATGGGTTGTGCAAATAATCACGTTAAGTGATGTAGCTGAGTTATTAATTAGAAGGACATTTGTTAGTGGCTGGAAGTTGCGAGAAAATAATCTCTCGTTTGTTGCAAGATTGCAAGGTAAAGGCAAATCCATAACCAATTCTAGCAGTTTACGTCATTATTACAACCCATCATGGAAGTAAATCACCGCATTTCAACCTGGTGGCGGAAAATTGAACTATATTTTTATCGCCATCCTCTTCCCCATGGTCTGCATAGTGGATTCACCAAATTTCAGAGTTCTACGATGCCTCAAACAGGCTACAGAGGGATCTGAGTTGGGTAACTTTAATTCTGGCCACCTGGTATTTAAAGTTACAATTATATAGTACATCCAGAATGTTTTATTTTCACTGGAAGAAAACTTACGAAATTGTTATAGTTTCATTAACACACTCAACAAACATTTCCATACTGAGTTCAAATATACAGTATCAGAAACAAAAACATGTATATTTACATCTAATTTTTTATTTGCTTTAATCAAATTGTTCAAATATTTTAAAGTACCGTTTACAAGGTAAAGTCTTTATATAATATATGAATGGTACCAAATGCCATACAAGAAATTCAAAGCGTGTTTTAAAAAAAATGAAAAAGAAATATTTGAATATAAAAATCCGATTTAAATAAAAGATCATAAAAAAGTTATTTCTTAGATAAAATTCATGATTTTATCCACCCTGCCGCCATTCTGGCCTGCTCAACGGTGGACGAAATATTCTTAGCTTTACTGCTTCGGTGATCAGCGGATGGCTTGTAAAATTCACTCTCATGGTCTCTACCCTGCCCGCCCCAAGGATTGTATTGGGAGGATGGGCCGGGAGGTTCGACATTTTCACAAACTGATTCCTTGTATGTTTCCATATTTTTGCAGTACAATGTATCAGTCTTACTTGTAATTGTAAGTGTCTTATGCCCGCTTTAGAGGAAAGCTTTTTCTTTAGCATTTACCTTAGAATGTTTCTTAATGTTTGGGCCATGACCAAAATGCTACCGTGTAAAGTGAAAATACGTATGGCTTTTCAGATGCCATGGCATTTCTCAAGGATAGGCCCGGTCCGTATTATTTTTCGTAGCGTAACCAATCAGAAGCAACCTCTACGTCACGAGTGCTGATGTAATGGCGACCGCGTGAGATGTAAACAACGCATCACTTCGCACTTTTAAAAGACGATAACTATTCAACCGTGAGGAAAATCGTTTCGTGTTAAATGATTTTAGGCAGAGAAGAATTGCGCTGATTAAATACATACTTTACAACGTTTACTGAACACGTATGAGAGAATATTTTAGCATTTTCAATTGTAAACACCGTACACGCAGCCTAGACGGTGTAACTCGGCGTGCCTTTCGTGCTGTATTTATTATGCATTGTAATTGCAACAGCTAACCGAAATGTTCCACGAAATGCTCTCGTGTAAAGTACTATCTTTTATGAGATTTTTGGAAGCATTTACGTAGCATTTATGCTAGCAAAAATGTTAAAGGAAATGCTTTCGTCTAAAGCAGGCTTTAGATTGTCTCTATACGTTGAAGCGTGCACAGTCAATACCAGTGCGTTTATTCCGTCCATTTTGCACGACAGGGAACTGATCATTTAATCATTATCATCATTCGAACAGGTCTGCTCTGTCTCTCTCTCTCTACCGCCACGTGATTTCACTCGTCAGAACAAATACAATTAGGCAAACAACATTTCGTCCAAAGACAAATACGATTGCGGCACCTCCAATGATGCGATTCTATGTGAACAAATCACTCGTCAACTGGTTTGATGGAATCTTTTCCATTCTGTATGTTAATTATGGAACGAAAAACGGACGAAAAAAGATTTCATCCAACAGGAGTGGGTTTATCCAGAATTATCCATTGTAAAGGGGCTGTAAGGGTATTGCAAAGGTAAATTTAGAGCTAAAATGACCAAATAAAGGTATTTGTGGAAAATATTAGGGAAGTATTGAGGGGGATTTTGCGGGTTTGAACACTGGCGCACGAAGATATTTTTCCAGAGAGCCTGGAATTGCAATGGTTGATAATACTTTCTAATGCGACGGCACATGCGATAAGATATTGCGCAGGCTATATTTAGAACCTTCTACTTTTAAAAATGGCAATGGAAGGGCATTTTGAGGGAGGGGGATTGTATTTACCACTTTTCTTTTCCCGGAGTTCGTCACTGCTTTTATTTGAAAAAGTTGATTTTCTCAAAATCTCGGAGGGGGGCTGTAATCCCATCAGCCCCCTTCTGTGTACGCCAGTGTGTATGTGGATAAATCACTGTCATCCATAACTAGCTTGAAATTTCGAGACTTACCCAACCTAGGTGTCCCAAGACTAGATTTACTCATGACTATGTAAGGGAAGGGTTTTAACGTTTCCAAGCCCCTCCCTCTAATATACTGTAGTAAACATTTTGCCCTAATTGTATAATAAAATAAACAACATTTCAAAATTAGTCACGTGCTTGGGCACGTATGGCCATTTTGCACCATTCAAAGTATACTAGGGAAAATCCTCTTATCTATATATAGAGTAAAGGCCGCCCGCATGGGAGGCCATGGTGGCATTTGCCCCCCTGAGATTTTTGGAAATAGTTAATGAAATTCGAATGATGAAATTGTAGCGATATTTTACAACAAAATATATTGTTTTCTGTGACTTATAGGCTACAAGTTACAGCAATTATTATTATTATTATTATTATTATTATTATTATTATTATTATTATTATTAATTGAAGTAGAGTTACACTTAAGCTCACAGTATGTTTTATACTGATTTAACTATAAAAAACAGCTTTTCGCCCTACAAGAATTAATGTTAAGTGTACAGTTATGCAAGTTATATGCAGATATACAGGATATGGAATTTTCAAATGTATGTAATTTTTTTAAAAAATAGTAAAGGTAAAAAGGTAAAGTGTTCCCCTGTGCATAGCACCACGCCATTAAGGCGTATAGGGGGTGTGGGGGTAACGCTCCACACTTTCTTGATCCGGTCGTGAGTGGGGGTGATGTGATCAGCATCACGCCCCTGACCGCCTTTACCCCCCAGGGTTTCCCCCAGGTACCCATGTTATTCGACGCTGGGTAGGCGCCGGGGCCGCTTCCACCGTTAGAAAAGTTCCCGGATTTGAACCGGCCGGGGATCGAACCCGGGACCTTTAGCATGGTAGTCAGACGCGTTACCGACTGAGCCACCGCGGCCACCTAAAAATATTAGTAGTAGTAATAAAAATAATAGTAATAACAATAAAAATAATAGCAGTAATAATAATAACAACAAAAGTAATAACAGTAATAATAATAATAGTTTCAATGACTCTGCCCTCCTGATTTGGGCGCCTCGGAAAGATCTTGAAACACTAACGGCGCCAAGTTTGGGAACCCCTGTGTTAACCTATTTATACCGGCACATTGCCTTATTTATCTCATTGCATTCTCCCCATATTGCCAAACTCTTTGTAAAGAATTATTTCTAATGTTTTTAAATTATAATTCATTTGTAATAATTTCCCATATTCTGATCTAGATATTTGTTTCCGGTCGAATTTTGTTTTTACAGAGACCTTAGGGAAATGTCCTCCAGTCCCTTTCATGTCCCGGGAATGCACAAATAATTACAGGATTCCTCATACAGATGTCACTGTAGAGAAAGATTCGGATGTGTTCCTTCCTGTCTAAGGGATCCATCACTACCCAAACTATCTACCCTATTTGGCCCAGTATTCCTAAAAAAGAATGTCAAAGGTAGGAAAATATGACAAAATGAGGGTTGACTACCAAGAAAAAGTAAACGTAACCCCTCCCTTTCGACAACCCTGGGCACGCCACTGGTTAGAGCGTCAGAAATACTAAAACGATCGTGTTACGTTATTCAACGTGAAATTCTGCCTTACTATTTTCCATAGCAAACAGCTTCCTTCAATGAGAGACAACTTCCAAATTGCTTGCAGCTGCGTAAGCAGATCAAGTGGTTTATTTTCCGCACATTGGTGGTTCCTTCATGTCCGATAGTAAGTCACAACACAACTTCGCATTCAGTTTGCTTCTGGAGGAAACTACTTCTATGGTGGTATCATCTATCACCCACAGTTAATTAAGATCGCACCCTTGTAGACGTTTCCACAACGGCCCAAGTACAGTTACATAGTCAGGCATCAGCAGAGTTGTCTATTTGACTTCGGCCTCGCGAGGCCAGGCCTCTGAGCTCAAGGACGGCCTCCGGCCTCACGTGGCCTCAGCCTCCGAACTCTATCTCGGCCTCCGGGCTCACATGGCCTCTGCCTCCGATCTCCATGTGGGACTCCGGCCTCACGCGGCCTCAGCCTCCGACCTCATATGGCCTCTGCCTCCGGACTACATCTCGGCTTCGGCTTCGACCTCACACGGCCTCAGCCTCGCAAGGCTCTTGGAGGCCGAGAATGTGGCTGAGGTTGGTCTTCATGAGGTCCGGCCTCCGGAGGCTGGGCATCTCTGGTCATCAGTCAGTCATTTACCTTGTCGGGTTTTATTGTTTGAGGTTTCAATCGCATTAGTGACTATTTCTTTTTGTAGTAATAAGGTCCTTTGTCAATGCATGGCGGTTTTAATTGAGTTGATTGTCATATCCTGCTACTGTCGCAGGAGTTTAGTGTGTGCCATTGAGGAGGTGAGAGATATGTATTGATCGGGAATGTTACATTCGAGATCTGTGGATATTGGTTAAGAGATAGAACAGGCTATGTTCTAGTTGAAGATGTAGATGCGTGGAGTATTCGCTGTAATCTTGGCATTTTGTGAGTTTGTCTTGCTGGCTGGACTTCTCCAATAAATTGGACGGTGGGGTTAAAGTGATGGAGCAGCATTGCCCAGAATTTTGTTCTGGCTCTTAACATGAACTCAAGTAGCGTTTCCAAGTCAAGGTCGTCGTTTAGTTGTGCTGAGCGAGTGAATCTATCGGCTCCTGAGACAACGCGGAAAGTCTTATTCTGCACGCTTTGTAGGCGTTGAAGGTGACTTGGCGCTAAGTGTCCCCACGCGACACACGAGTAGGTGAGGAATAATCGAATGACTATTCTGGTGTGGAGAGGTACATTACATATATATTATGCGGAATATATATTGTGAACGTTCATTCGAAAATCTCTTGAACTGAAGTACTACATTCTTCCATTTCAGGATCCCACTCATGCAGACGAGTTCAATACGCAGATGATACAACTACTGATGAGTCCAGTAACTGAATGGCCACAGTCCAATCCACGGTAAGTACAAGGTAAGTACCATAGCCTTTCATTTCTTAATGCAGTGTGTATGTTTCTCTTACAGCTACCATGCTCTTAATCTTAACGCGCCTAATCCGACAAACGTAATTTGTCCAGAAAGGACCGATGTAGTCAGTGAGTAAACTCGGGGAGTGGCTGGTGTCGGATCTGCTTTGCTTCACCTAGCAGCAGGTAGCCAGCAACACGTCTCTTGGTGAGGACCGTCTCACAGCACAGGGCCTCTCTCCACCAACGGACGAGCGGAGTTGCAGAGGATGGAAGCCAGTGAAGGATGACCCAAGCAACAGCCGGAGTAAGGTAGGTGAAGAAATTTCATTTGCCCTTTTTATATACGTGTGTTTTTTATGTATTCGTAGGGATTTCCTGAAGATTGAAAATTGGAAATTAGTTGTTTGTCTCTTTTGTTTGTTCAACATGGATGTTGAAGAGCAAGCAGTCGGAAACGGGCGGATTTTCATCGACACTTCAGGGAATGTCAAGGTGAGATCATAGCACTGTAAAGTTTCGTTTAATCTTCCACGTTTGTTAATGCGTTGTTGCCTGAGTTCTATTCACAGGAGAACACACATTCGTCTGCGTTGACGTCCCTCTGAACACCCCGATGAATACCAAGAGGCAGAGTGACCAATGTAGAGATTCAGCATCCCGAGGAATAAGCAGAAGACCACTATATCATGAGCATTAGGACGATTCAACAACGGACCATGTGAACGTACAAATGAAGAACGGGGATTACATTGAGAACAGAACAAAAACAGGTCAGTAGATAACATGATCAAGCTACTTTATTAATTTTGGATTCGTCTTTTTAGAATAAACATATTGTAAAGAAAACGTGTAGCAGATGTGTCTCAATAATTCCACTAGCTTTTATATATTTTATCTAAGTGCGTTCCACCTAAATCTAGCAATGAATATTTCTGGATCCCTTTATCCTTCGTACGAAATAAAATTACACTGGTCGACATGGGTTCTGATGTTTGGAAACTAACGATGTTTGTGGTTTCTGAAACTACATTTGATGCTGATTTCAGAAGTGACCTTGTTGTATCACCCTCAGTTACATGTCGTAATTCCTGCCCAGAAATTAGAAGTTAATAACATTCCCGATAGATGGCAGTGCACCTCTTATTACATTATATGATTAACAAAATTGCTGAAGACGCCTAGTAACAATGAATGATTCAATAAATTTGTTTCTAAGTTTTGTTATTCGATACTAACTAATGCAAATAGTACAGTTTTTAATTTATTTACCGTGTATAAGGTTACGTGATCCGAAAACCTTAGTTAAGTGTATTGTAGATATTATATATGTAAATAGCAGTAGGGAATGCAAAATATTTGATAAAGTTTTCGTCATTGTCGATAGTTCGTGCTGTGTTGTGTCGAGAGACAATGTCGTCGTCGTCCAGGAAGTGTTTGAACTCGCCCCATGTATTCTGTTACATTTGTGGAAGCTATGTAGTGAAGAGGCAAAGACAACGTATCACCACATTTGTGAGGTCTGCTTATCACGAATATTTTGGTGTTAAAGTAGGTGATCAGGACAAAAACTGGGCCCCGCATGAAGTTTGCAAACATGTGTGGAAGCTTTGCGATTGTGGAAGTGTGGCAAGAGGAAAGCATTGCCATTTGGAATACCAATGGTATGGTGGGAACCAAAAAATCACATTGATGACTGCTATTTCTGTGCTATAGATGTTAGCGGTTTCAGTGCTAAGAACAAGAGCAATGTGAGCTATCCCAACAACATACAATCGGCCATTAGGCCCGTGCCTCATGGGCCAGATGTAGCTGTACCTGTACCACGTACGAGTAGTGATAATTGCAGCACTTCAAGTGACACTGAAGTTGAACGTGCACACTATGATGACAGTGACGATTTCTGTCCTGGTACAAGTACAGGCACTCCGCAACCTTTCACACAACATAAACTGAATGATCTCGTAAGAGACCTAAATTTACCAAAGGAGAGTGCCCAGCTTCTTGGTTCCCGACTGAGTAAGAAAAACCTGTTGTCTCCAGGAACACATTTCTCATGGTACAGGCATCGAGAGACAGAGCTACTCCCATACTTTACTGAAGACGAAAACCTTGTTTATTGTAACAACATAAGGAAAGCCATAGAATTGTATGGTATTTCTTACAATGTAAGTGAATGGAGAATTTTCATTGATGCATCACAGACTAGTCTGAAGGGTGTTCTGTTAAATAACTGTAATGTGTTCCCATCGATTCCAGTTGCATATTCTGTGTCGCTTAAGGAAACTTATGAAACTTTGAGGTTCATGCTACTGAAAGTGAAATATGAAGAACATGGTTGGTCTGTCTGTGGAGATTTCAAAGTGATAGCTTTGTTGTTGGGTCTCCAGGCTGGGAACACAAAATTCCCCTGCTTCTTGTGCGAATGGGACAGTCGGGACAGGGAGAATCATTGGAAAGTAAAAACGTGGCCAAGTAGAGAATCTCTCTCTCCAGGGAAGAAGAATGTGACACAACGGCAATTAATTCAGTCGTCTAAAATACTGCTTCCTCCGTTGCATATTAAGTTAGGGATAATGAAACAGTTTGTGAAAGCGTTAGACAAAGACGGCGAATGCTTTAAATACATTGCCGGGAAATTTCCATCCGTCACTGAGGGTAAGCTCAAAGAGGGTATTTTTGTTGGCCCTCAGATACGGAAACTGATGTTGGATGCAGATTTTGAAGAAATAATGACTGCTACGGAAAGGGATGTCTGGGTAAGTTTCAAAATGGTGGTTGCCCATTTTCTGGGCAATGAAAAACACGTTAACTATGAACATTTTGTGAAAAATCTGTTAACGAATTTATGTAAACTTGGTTGTAAAATGAACCTCAAATTGCATTTCCTTCTCACATCTAGATTTCTTTCCGAGTAATCTCGGACACTTCAGCGAGGAGCACGGGGAAAGATTTCACAAGGACATAGCAGAGATAGAACGTAGATACCAGGGACGATGAAATGTTTCCATGATGGCAGATTTTTGTTGGATGTTAAAAAGAGATGTTCCTACTTCGGGTGTCGGGGAAGGTAGAAAGTCAAAAAGAATGAAGTTTGATCCTGAGTCTCAGTAATTCGAAATGCACTATGTTATATCTCTTTCTAGACATGTGTAAATGAAAATGTACATGAATATAGTATATAATATAGATTTTACAATCTCAATTTTACATGTCCCACTGATTACTATATTTGCAAAAATTATTTATTCTATGTGTCTGTAATATGATTATATAAACCCCAAATGATCCCAATAATACCATAATAGACCCCTATATGCTATTCAGTTTTCACGATTTGTGAAAAATTGTGACGTGATGGAGCAAAACGGTTTTCAAATTTGAATTCAGCATGAAAAATCCTTTCAGAGTCACCTATTCATTTCAAAACATCGTTCAACTTTTGAAAAAATGTCGACCAGTGTTATCTTTGAAACATAGTGACACTTTGCATTTATGTCTGTGCTGTAATGATGTGATTCCATTACTGTTGAAGAACTGAAATATTATCCAGATTTATATGCAACAATATTTACATTAACGCTTAAATTTTATAAGATTTTTTACAATTCTAATAATTTATGTTTCTGTGCTATCGAAATGTGTAATGCTATTGCCTGTCTGTGGTGTTTAACGTTAGGGGTTGCAGCTTACAGGTAATCAAAACTAAAAGCATTAAGGAGAATACAGACCAAAGAGGCAAGCGATACGAGATTTCACACGGAAGCGACAGGCTACACTGCCTCCCCTCCCCCAAGTCTATAAGAAAACATTCGCCGAGCATGCGCAAGCAACAGACCGAGGCGACACGATGCTCGCCATTTTGAAAACTTCCCTGTCTGTAATGACTGGTGTCGCTTGTCGTTTTAGTCTGAGAGCTTCCTTGGAGTTCATTTCCTGTAATATAGGTATTATCGTAGCATTCCCTATGATTGGTGAGTTCTCTATCATGGCGTAGTGGTAGCGTCGTCACCTTGTAAACAAGGGGTTCAGGATTCGATACCCTTTGGAGGCATATAGTGATGCGAATCCCACTTCAAACTGTAGGTCTAGCCTCGATTAGCTGGAAATATGTGGCTAAAAATTTAAAAAATATATTTTCATTCAAAAACTGTCAAAGAAATAAATAGATACGCACAAGAGACAACAGGACGTTAAACTGTGCATAAAGTGGACTTAAAACACCGATGCCCGGTTCGCTCAACCATCTTTAAAACGTTCTTAACGAGTTGATAGTTAACGCACCACTAAAATCTTAGCAGCCTGTTAAACTTTTAATGTTCGCTCAAGCGATTTTATAGGCCCGTTAACTAACGACATGTTAGAGACGTTTTGCTTTGATGCCTTGCTATTCTCATACTTTGATACGAGAAATGCAACGTTTTCATTGGTTGCACCGTGGACAGTATGAAATCCCAGGAACAAAAATAAATAAAGTAATGTGTAACACATAAACATATGTTTAAGAAATTAATGTTAGTTAGGTATTTACGTCCGCACATCGAAAATGTTATGTATTAGGATTAACAGTTACATTGTAATTTCGTAAGTTAGATTTAAATGAGTGCCTACCGACTGCCAATACAAGATCAAAAATATGTAAATAAAAACTACTGTTCTAGGTTAGGGTAATCTGTTTGAAGTTTGATAAATTTAATTATATGAAAATGGCATTGCAAAAGAGGCCTAAAGGTGGAAATGAACGTGTGTTTGCTACAATAATTTTCCTCAACAAAAGAGAACATTTCACGAAATGTACACCATGCATAACTTAACTTACTGTGACATGGCAATTAAATAATATGTAAATATTGCAAGTCACTTCTATTGGGATTGATGTGAATGTGGCTTTGCAAACAAGAAATCTACTGTTTCCAAATAATCACTGACAAAAAAAGAAGGCACGTAAAATGTTTACCAGTATGATTACCGTTCATACGTAATGTACAAGGGACGTTTCTGAATGGTTGTGTTTTTGTTTCGTACAAATATTTTTCAAAGAAAAAAATATATAATACAATACGATATTTTATATTTGATTTATCATAAATGGTAAAAAGGACAAGTACACTGTTAGACAGTATCCTCACCACTTGTACGAACGTACCGTGCAAAAAATAATTTCCGAATGCGTGGTAGTGTGTTTTACAAACAAATATGCATACTTTTACAATGTCCATGCACGAAACTACATTACCAGAAACAGCTTAGGATTAAGCTTTTTTCTTAATGAAACATACATGTGTAGTACGGTAAAACTTTACATTATGTTTGGTTATTCATTATGTGATGAAATTGTAGTCATTCAGAAAATGTACCTTGTACATGGAACGGTTGATTAATATGATATTTTACATTTGATTTTTCATAACTGGTAAAAAAGCACAAAAAAAACAAGTGCACTGTTAGACAGTACCATTATCACTTGTACGTATGTACAAAGAAAAATTTCCGAATGGATGGTAGTGTGTTTTTCAAACAAATATGTATACTCTTACAATTTCCATGCACAAAACGACAATACCTTTAAACTGCTTAGGACCTGAAGCTTTTTTCCTTAATGAAACATACATGTGTAGTACGGTTTTTTACAATATGTTTGGTTATTCATTATGTGATGAAATTGTAGTCATTCAGAAAATGTACCTTGTACATGGAACGGTTGATTAATATGATATTTTACATTTAATTTATCATAACTGGTAAAAAATATAACAAGTGCACTCACACAATATCATTACCACTTGTACGTATGTACAAGGAATAATTTCCGAATGGATGGTAGTGTGTTTTATGTCACTGCACAATGTCAAAATGTTACAATGCCCATGCACGAAACTATATACCTGAAACTGCTTAGGACCTCGAAGCTTTTTTTCTTAATGAAACAACATATGTAAGCTATATTACGTGATGAGATGGTAGTCGTTCGTAAATGTACCTTGTACATGTAACGGTTGATGATTTTTTTCAATTTTTAAGTGCTCTTTCAGTTTGTTATGAATACGATTTAATTTCCATTTGCACCGTTATATGTCAGCCCATTTTCAATATACTGCATAATAATTGTTTTGATTTTGTGATTATATTAAGACTCACATTATATTAAACAACATGTTTTATTCTACAGTACTTACGTACAGCTACGAGCTAAATAAGTAAATTGGTTAGGCAGGTTTTCTTTATTTCTGTACTTGGTTAGGTTAGGTAGGTCAGGTTTGGTGCTTTTAGCATCTCCAGTTTGCTACAGCTGTCCCTGGCCGCTTGTGATTCAGAATATAGAATGATGAACATTTGTGTCGAGCATTCTCGTCACTGCAAAATTATTTTTTCCCATTATGTTAATTGGAATAGGTGGATAATAATTTGAAAAGTTCGAAGGAATAATTCCCTACTACTTTGAAAGATTGCAGGCTACATTGTGTAATGTCACAAATTTATTTTACACTAAATGAGAGTACAGGACGTGTATTGCCTATTTCTAGGACAGTTGCTTCATTTTAATTTTATCTCTTACGTTTTCTGACATTTTTCAGTTTAAAAACAACATAACATTGGAATAAGCAGACATAAGCATAAACACAAGAAACCACGACTTTCTCCAGTTTCTACGTAATCCACTGGAAAACGGTGTGTACGACGACACCGAATATTTTGGTGAATAACTTCACCTTATACAAATTGAAATATGTAAAAGGAGGTTACATTATTTTTAAAAGTCATGCGATATTTTGTGTTTATGGTTACAGTGCATTGAAGGTGGAAGCCCAATATGCATTTTAAAAACATCAACTTAATATAATTAACTATAAGCATATATTTTTGGCTAGACAGGCAAAATTAATAAAATTTGAATAATGTGAGATGATCACGATGCCATTATTGAAAAACTTTAAAAAGTACATTGATACAATATTTCTCATTTAACTTACATGTGATTTCTGATTTGCAGTACGAATTTATAATATGAAATACGAAATGGGAAAATTATTTTTGCTGTAGAAAGAAATCGAACTAGTGTATGTTTTGCGATGGTATGCAAATAATGTGTTCAAATCGGTTTGGGATAACCTTTCAACACAACAGCTGGCATATGCAATATCGCCATCTTATTCCCGATCCGACACAACACAACGCGCTGTTAAGCACTTTAATGAAGCAAGAGAGTGCCTTTAGATTTAACGACGACATTAGAGGTCTGTTAGCCTTAACGAAGGTTGGAGAAATGCCTCAATGTGCTAATGTAGCGTTAACTTGATTTAACGCTTCTTTAAAATTTAACGCGCATTGAGCGAACCGGGCATGACTCAATCAATCAATCAAACAGGACGTTAGGTGCTTGTTACATTCTATTTATTACACATGTAGTTAAAACAAGCAAGATTTAGATATTTTCGCATTGAGTATACTAGTATATATGTAATTGTATCTGGACTGAATCTTCTTCTTATGTAGATGTCACCCTTGTTTGAGGCACCTTTTCAAAACCAGGAGTTCATTCATCTGTGTGCTATTGATCTGTGAGAAATATAATGTATCTCGACAATTAAGAATTGAAGGAAACAATGTGTGCTGCAAAGAAATGCCCGTGGAAACGGTTGCTAAGGACATGAAAAGGACATTTTCACCCTTAAGGAAGGGCCGATTGAGCGATTTTTAAATTTTATCGTCTTTTGGGAAGATTTCGAGGGGGGTCGTAATCGGGCATTTTTCGCCTCCGTGGCTTCCTTCATGGAGAACATTTATGTCAGTGAGTCAGTGAGTGGTGGGATTGGGGCTTTATATACATTGGATTGACTCGCGTACTTTCGACATGGCCTTTGGCCACGTCTTGTACGCTCGCATGCGTGACCTTCGGCCATGTTGTGGGCGTAATCATATTAAGATGGGGTTCTTCATAGATCTTAATGACTTTGAAAAAGCCTGCATGTTGTATTGGATGAAGGGGAAGATGTGTATAAGTTCGCTTATTTGAAAAGCTTAGAAAGTAACTTTATGTGTGTCAGAAACCATAATTCATTAGCGTATTCAAGTATAAGACTAACTATCGTTTTATACAAGCATATTAAGGTATCTTCTTTCTGAAAAACTTTTCATGAGAAAAATATGTAACCAAGCTTCTTCTTTGCTCTTTCATAATAATAATAATAATAATAATAATAATAATAACCTTACTATGACTAAAGGGCAAGATATGAAAGCTTACTCTCCCCCCAAGAAAGAATCCTACGGGCACCCTTGATCCGAACCACCGGACTTCACCGGGTATCGAACCCGGGAGTCCAGGATTACGAGACATCGACGTTACGACTGCGCCATCGGGAGCATGTAGCAACTATGTTGCAACACCGCGAAAACTGCCATACGTCTAATTACGTGCAACGGACTGTAGTTTTATTTGTTGTTATTTTTTTGAGCGCCGAACGCACCTTCAAGTAGGGTTGTTGAAGGTTCAGGAGCCAATAAATTCTAATGGGTTCTATTGGGTTCCGCTGCAGGACCGGAACCTTTTTTCTCGCACAATTTAGATTCGGTCCAAGTTGCGTATTGTTTCATTGAAAATAGCTTTCTGGGCAGTATTTAAATTGAACCGGAAAAAAGGTTCCTGGACCGGATTTGAATTTATTTAAAATTCTTGGGCCTTTAACAACCCTGCCTTCAAGCACATGTTAACCTGTAGGGCAAACTCCAACCATGGACTCCTTAATCGGCCTCTTGCCTCCCGATGAATTCTCTATGGAGCCCGCTTCCTCCTATACGCGTCGATTCCTGGTGACTTGTAACCAGGTCATGACCGCATTTCCTACACGCCATATTGCGTGATGCGGGATATGAACCCGAAGTCCTCGTCCGCCGGCGACACGATAGAGCAAGGGTGCCAACCCAAGGTCTGCCAGGCGAGACGCTCCGTTCTGGGTGAAAATTAACAAGGATTGGTGAGGCCGGGCTCCCGGTTTGTGCAGCCACCTTCCATCGTTGGATCAATATTTATTTGATATTCTTCACGAGAAACTTGAATCACTACTGATTTCCTGTTACTCGTCAAGGTATCGAATCATTGCTGATTTCCTATTCTTCAACAAGAAGACGAATTGCTGCATCTTTGCTATTATTCATTAAGAAGTCAAATCATTGTTAATTTTTATTATTCATCAAGATATTGATTGATTTGCTTTTTTTCTTTCTTCGCTTTTTGTGCCACTTTTGACTAATTTGCGAAGATGGGAATGAGTGATGATATGATGAAATTGATAAATGGACACTCACTAACATCCATACCCAGGCCAGGATTCGAACCCGCGACCCCTGGCGTCGTAGCGCGATGTGCTAACCACTCTTTTATTATTATTTTTTTTTTTAAAAAAAGGAAATACCCCCTACACGGAGGTATACCCCACCATTCACACTTTTTCTCACTTTTACACTTTTCAATTCTTACAGTTTCTCAGTTTCTTATCATCTGGACAAACACAAATACCCATTCCTTACCCGGGACTCGAACCCGGAACCCCTGGCGTTGTAGCGCGCTCTGCTAACCACTTCGCCACGGAGGTCGACAATCTCCGCCACGAGGGCCGGCTCATGAAGATATTAAATCAATGCCCATTTACTATTACTCATCAAGAAATCGAGTCATTCCATATTTATTTTTGATTCATTAAGATATGAATAACTTCTTATTTCTTATTATTCATCAATATAACTTACTTAATCATTGTTTATTACTATTTTTCATCAAGTAATCGAGCCACTTATTACTTATTATTCATCAAGTTCTTGGATACTGTATACTCGCTATTAGGCATCAAAAAAAGTATTGATTTGCTATTATTAGTCAAGACTTTGAAGCAATATTTATTTCCTATAGCTGATTGCCCGGCGTTACCCGGGTATTTATTTATGCCAATCTTCTATTAGACAGGAAAATAATGAATTCTAACTATAGTGTAAAATGAACTTGGAGTTGAACGGCATTGGGAGTGTCACTATTCATCTCAGCGGCCCCGACAACTATGCATTCCACACTAATATCGGTCGTTTTACATGTCACCCCCTTCCCATCACCACCCCTAGCAGTGTCAGGGGTGTCTTGAAGTTGAACGGGATTGGGAGTGTCACTATTCATCTTAGCGACCCCGACAACTATGGATTCCACACTAATATCGGTTGTTTTCGTTTATTTTTACATGTCACCCCCACCCTTAGGGGTGCCAGGGATGTCTCACCTTCACACCATTTTTTTCAGATTGTAAGTCATATGTGTACCAAGTTTGGTCATCATGAATGTCACCAATTAGCTTAGAGACTCCAAAAACTATGGATTCCACACTAATATCGGAGGCTTTTTTATTATTTTTACATGTCACCCCTCCCACCCCCACCCCTAGGGGTGCCAGGGGTGTCTTACCCCCACAGTATTTCTTTTGAGATTGCAAGTGATACGTGTACGAAGTTTGGTTCAGGCGTTCGAGACTTATGTCGGAACAAACACACTCACACACACAATTTTATATAGCCTATTAGATTATTCGACAGGGTGGGCCAAAAGTATGTGTAAGGTATGTAATATATTTGTGATTAGATAATGGTAATAAAGAGTGATATTAAAGTAATAAATAATGGTTTATTTCATTACTATTTATAATATTTTAATTGATATAATGAACATTTCATTGATGGTTCTTCCTAGATATTGACATTTACCTAAAAATATTTGCTACCTATTTTTGACGCACGCTGTATAACTTATCAAGAATTTGCAGTGTTGCAATATAGGTGAAGAAAACAATCATTCGTGTAAACTCTACAGCTTACTAGGGATTTTTCTTCAAATTATGCGAGGTGTTCCCCGATGACGCAGTGGTAGCGTCGTTGCCTTGTAATCAAGGGGTTCCGGGTTCGATACCCGGTGGAGGCTCATAGTGGTTCGGATTCCAGTTTAAACTATAGGTCCAGTCCCGATTAGTCTTACTGTGCATAACTGGACTTAAAATACCAACTCAACAACAACTCAAACTATGCGAGCCTGGAGCACTCACTGCCATGTTATTGGGCGAGATATTCTTATAACTATACTGGAGCTCACTCCTGAGAAATAACTACAACGAACACGAAAGTAGGGTTAGACAAGCTTCTTACGACTGGTCCGGTACATGGTTATACAGGGTGATTCAGAATTCCTATTACACACTTCTAGGGGTTGTAGAGGGGACTTAGTAATCAAGTTTTGATAAGGAATCCGCGTCCGGAAACGTACTGTTTTGGTACTACATAGATGAAAAGATCACATAATTTCACATCTCCCGCTTCACGGTAGGCAACTCACCTTGACGGAGGGCGACGTCTTCAGTCACCTGATCTCATGTGTGCTGCTTCCAATGTCTCTGTTTACAATCTGTTTACACAGCACATGTGGTTCCAACATGATGGTGCACCAGCACACTTTTCCCATGACGTCCGACAACATCTCAATCAAGCATACGGGGACAGGTGGATAGGTCGCGTTGGACCAACTCCTCTGCCACCACGATCGTCGGATCTAACTCCTATTGACTTTTTCGTATGGGGCCACATGAAGAGTCTTGTTTATGAGACTCCTGTAGCGTCGGAGGAAGACTTGATTGCACGAGTTCTGGCTGCAGCAGACACGATTCAGCACACACCAGGTATTTTTGAGCGTGTGTATGCAAACATCCTTCGGAGGTACACTGTTTGCAACGAACTTCAGGTTCGCTACATCGAGCAGCTCTTGTAGTGACGCAGGTAAAGCGGGAGATGTGAAATTATGAGATTTTGTCATCGTGTAGTACCAAAACGGTACGTTTCCGACATGGGTTCCTTATCAAAACTTGATCTAATAAGTCCCCTCTACAACCCCTAGAAGTGTGTAATACGAATTCTGAATCACCCTGTATAGAAAAGGGAAAGGACGTTACCTGCTGGTTCTTGAAGAGATGGCTTCCTCTCTCTCTCTCTCTCTCTCTCTCTCTCTCTCTCTTGTAGCTTCGTAGTTTAAACCGCTTATCTCCTCCTAACACTTATTCGCTGATGCGGTCGCTCGAACTCATATACTCCCGGTACAATGCTTGACTTCCAATACTCGATGGCACGCTCCGATTGTAATAGTAAGATAACTGGCCATGAGCTGTCTTTCCCGGCTATTTAAACGGGATTAGAATCTTCGAACATTGACCGGTTGAGCCAGTACTATTCTCCTACAACTGTCGTTCCTGGTATCGCAGACTTTACATTAATTCTCTCCTTTAATTCCCTTGCCTGCTGAGTCCGGATACTTTGGAGGTTGAGGTATTATATGAATTGAATTACCCCTGATCTCATAATACAAGAATTATAATTACATTTTTTCATTTATATAAATATAGATATCCAAAATGCTCAGTGGCGGCGATTAGGGGGCGAGGGGGGAAAGAGAAAGAGAAAGAGGAGGAAAAGGAAAGGAGAAAGAAGGAAAGAGAAGAGGAAGATGATTCTCTCTCTCTCTCTCTCTCTCTGAGAAAAAGAGAGAGAGAGAAAGAAAGAGAGAAAGAGAGAGAGAAAGAAAGAAAGAACGAAAGAGATAGAAAGAGAGAGAAAGAAAGAAAGAAAGAAAGAGAGAGAGATAGAGAAAGAGAGAGAAACTAGGAAAAAGAAAAGAAAGAAAGATAGATAGAGAAAGAGAGAGAGAAAAAGAGGGCTAGAGAAAAAAGAAAGAGAGAGAGAGAGAGATAGAGAAAGAGAGAGAGAAAGACAGAAAAAGAAAGAAGGAAAGAAAGAAAGAAGGAAAAAGAAAGAAACAAATAAAGAGAGAGAGATAGAGAAAGAGAGAGAGAAAGAGAGAGAGAGGAAGAGAGAGAGAGAGAAAGAAAGAAGGAAAAAGAAAGAAAGAGAGAGATAGAAAAAGAGAGAGAAACACAGAGACAGAGAAAGAAAGTAAGGGAAAGATAGAAAGAAGGAAAATGAAAGAAGGAAAATGAAAGAAAGAAAGAGAGAGAGAGAGATAGAGAAAGAGAGAAAGAGAGAGACAAAGAGAAGGCCCCCCCTCACTTTTCGCCACTTTTGCCCATGCTAAATCTTATGTACAAAGATAAATATATTGTCTTTGACCCACCCAGATATGGGAATTTGCCCCTTCCCCCGGATTTGAACACAATCGCCGCCATATACACACATGTCCAATTTACATCTGAATCTAGCGAGGCAAGACCTCCAAAGAAGAAAAATGTTTAATTCGTACACCAGCGCACAATCCTGCGACGCATAACTGTTGGCAGCCCTGAGGTAACATGCATAAGGGCAAGAAAGAGGACAATCAATATGCGTCCGTAGGGAATCGAATTCCCTTTCCCTTCGACACTTGGCACGCTGCCTCCCTCGCTCCCTCCTCCTGGTCGTTTGAATTTCTCAGCAGCTTTATTTATTTAAGCGACGGTATGGGGGGAGGGGGGTTATAGAAGCCCCGAAGACAGAAGTGCACCTTTTCTTTTCAATTTCTAATTCTACGTTTCTTGTTCTTACCTTAAATTCAGGGGCGGGTTCAAGGTTGGGTGAAATTAGGTTGACCAATTCTCCCAGGCGAGTTTCGTGTTAATAATAAAATGTAGGTACATGTACACTCACCGGCAATAAAATTAATAAAATTACTCTGTTAAAAACTTCCATACTCAATTTTTAAAACAACATTCATTAGGGGAGACCGGAGTGGGTTCAGCATGTTTGTGTTTAAATTTCTACAACTCTTAGAAATTACTATCTACTAGTGATGAAATGCTACGAACAATGCCTGTTTTTTCCTCGACCACTGTGAATTTTTATTACACCATGATGCTAAAACTTATAAAGTTATTGCTTGTTTTTTCGAAGCGTGTCAGTATTGTCAATTCATCCCAAGTTCACTATATGTGCGGGGTCAGTTGACAATATATGTAATAGCTGCCAATCAAATTCTTTAATATTTTGCAGCGCAGCACTATTTATTTTCAGTGACAGTGTGAAATCATGGCAATGTAACAATCAATATGTGTTCGTTGTTGCTAAGGTTTGTCGTCGAATTTATTGTTGAAAGATTTTCATTGTTACACCTTGACAAAATGTACAAGGTGGTTATAATTAAAGTGACGGTGTTCAGAGTGGTACAGCACGGGCTGTAATGAGAGTAGCAGTCTGAAACTTCGTAGTTATGCTAATGAAGCAATGCGCTCGCGAATTATGCAAAAAAAAAAAAAAAAAAAAAAAAATAGTTCCAATTCTCGCCACCAGGGTAAAAAATGGCGCTGTAAGCAGTCAAAACGTGGTATAGTTACAGGAAAAAGGCAGGAAAGATCAAACACATGAGAACAATATCTCTGGCATGTTTATTAGGAACTATGGTTACAAGAACTGTTCAATATGGCCTCCCAATTCAGCAACATGCTGCATTCGTAACACGGCATGGTCGACGGTTGCTCGCAGCATGTCTGGTGAATGTCGACATGTCGTTGTATGCTAGCCTTCAGATCAGGCAGAGACCGGACATGTCCCTGATAGACACGATCTTTTAAATATCCCCACAGCCAGAAGTCACATGGATTAAGGTCGGGAGATCTGGAAGGCCAATCATCTGGAAACTGCCTAGAGATGATGCGGTCATTAGTGAAGGTTTCTCGCAGCAAATCTTTCACGTGGCGAGCGACATGTGGTGTTGCCCCATCTTGCATGAAAATGGTGGTGTGTTCACAGTTCCGTTCTTGCAAAGCTGGAATCACGTGTTGCACAAGGAGGTCCCTATAACGTGCAGATGTCACTGTACACCTAACAGGCCCTCGAGGTGTCATCTCCTCAAAGAAAAACGGACCAAGAATGAAGGAGCTAGTGAACCCACACCATGCAGTCACGTAAACTGAGTGCAATGGTTGTTCCTGCACAACATGTGGACGAGTGGAACCCCATATGCGACAGTTCTGAGTATTCACTGTACCGACCAGAGTAAAATGCGCCTCGTCAGTCCACAGAATATTCCCCGGCCACATGTCATCCACTTCCATGCGTGCCAAAAACCGATGGACAAACTCACGGCGTTGTGGAATATCTTGGGGTTTCAATTTGTGCACAATTTGAATCTTGTAGGGATACCAGTGTAAAATGCACCGCAATACCTTGCGAACTGTTGACCAGGGGAGTGACAATTCACGTGCCACAGCTCTAGCACTGGTTGCAGAAGTTGAGGCATGTGCTGCACGGTCAGCTACAGCTACAGCAACTTCGTCCACAACTTCCACGGGGATGGGCCGCCTTCCTCTCCCTGGTGCAACACCCAATTCACCTGTTTCCTCGAATTTCTTCATCATCTTCTTCAGCCCATTAATTGACATGGGCCCTCTTCTCAGCCCTTTCTGTTGGCGATATTTCCGCAGTGCAGCGTTACTATTGCTCCCATTCTGGTAAAACAACTTCACTAGCAGTGCACGGTCTTTCTTCGCAATAGCCATTGCTTTTTACACGGGAAAAATCAAACTTTTAATGTTCGGCGAACATTCACATCACTAAAGGAAAAAAAAAGCAACAAGCGTCACCAACAACAACCAGGGAGCTCACACAATGGTTAGGCAATGTCACCGACTTTGACGTCAGAGTTACGGAAAATTCCACGTTTTGACTGCTTACAGCGCCATTTTTTACCCTGGTGGCGAGAATTGGAACTTTTTTTTTTTTTTTTTTTTTTTGCATAATTCGCGAGCGCATTGCTTCATTATCATATCTACGAAGTTTCAGACTGCTACTCTCATTACAGCCCGTGCTGTACCACTCTGAACACCGTCACTTTAATTATAACCACCTGGTATTTCAAGTTAACTTTATTCTACGATATCGTAATCAGGACTCGATATGTAGCTCAAAGATGAATCCTAATCACTGCGCTTCCACCGGGAATCGAATCCGGAGTCACTTCATTGAAAGCAATCACGCTAGCCACTATCGGAAAGGCCCTGATTTTCATATTTTCTTGTAAACAATAACTTAAAATTTGTGAATTTTTATACACCTCGCCATTACACGATGGCCGATGAACGATGTCACGTGACTGCGACAGTCAATCCGCGTTCCTTGTATCGCGGCTTCTTCTAACGAAGGCGTGGCCACCAGGAATTCTGGCAGCATCATTGGTCCGTATTCCGCAGTGTTTTCCTCTCCCCCTGCGCGGCCGTCACATGTGGCGAGATGTATAATGCCTGCAGTGTTTCTTCGGAACGTCCCTGTTCGGTAATTTAAAAATTTTATTCCAAGTTCTTGTTTCACTTTAAAAGTTTTATTAATCATTGTTACGTTCCAGTTCTAGGGAAAATTAGGAACATATTTTTAGACATTTGTTGATCTGAACAAGTAATATAATTTCCCTGTGTGATAATAAATATATGCCTAATCCGGCCAGCAAGCTTTGCTTTTGAAAAATCGTTCAGGAAGACGATGCACCGCTCTGGTATATTCCCATCACGGCATTTTCCCTTAATAATAGCGATCACTAAACTTCTCCGACAAAAGTGAACACTGGGAAGAAGTAACTAAAAACAAAGAACAACAGGAATATTTGCACAAATTAGTGTTACAGTCTGATCATTTTCACATATCAAGGAGCGCACGAGTTCAGCGACCAAGCCTACGAGCAGCGTGGGGATTGAATAAGTGTGTTAGCGATAGGCGATGGGTTAAAATGACGTCAGCTGCTCGTTATTTGATTGGTAGCTTCGAGAGTTGACTCGCTCTCAAGCTGGCAATGCAGAATAGTCAGAGATGTTACGAGAGTAATCGTAGAGGAGAAGGTCTAAATATGGGCGAAGGTTTAAATATGGGTTTTCGAGTTATCAGCGCTCCTGGGGTGCTGCAGCCTGGCAGAGGCTATGGGAACTGGTTATCTATCAAGGACAAAGGTTGCGGCGCCAATTCGCAAGAGAAAGTGGTGGTTAGTTTCGGCCTTGGACGCTGTTATAGAATTGCGACCTCCGAAAACTTTTTGCATGTATGTTTTAACTCAGTGTTTTCTGAATTCTCATCTGCTTTGTATAGGTTATGATATTAGCGGTACATAAAACAAATGTGGGATTTTATAATGCGATGATTTGTTTGTGAAATATGTACCACAGAGAGCGAAAATAAATTGAAGAAGAAAAATAGCGTGATGGTCTAAATATGGGCTATGATATGAGGTCTAATGTTGAGATCACATTTTCAACAAATATTTGGATGTTTTTCTTAATTTCGATTTTTCCCATTCCGATTTTCAAAACAACAGATTATTCATAAATATGAATTTTTATAATGTTTTAGCGATAAATGACTATTTTTTAAAATTTTAATTGCTCTTTGTGATATTGCCACTAGTAGCCCATATTTAGACCACAATTTTGAAATACATCATTTTACCATTTTTTGGAAATTGTTTTTTTTTTAAAAAAAAATTGAGACCTTCTATACTTTAGCATGCTATTACATTTAAGTATATATTTCATAGATATGCAATTTAATGGCAGGTGCTTGATATATTAATTTTTTCCTCCGAAAATGACAAAATAAACTGCTCGCCATTAAAAATGCAACACCCAGAAGGAGTAATCGGAATCGGACGAAATGTGCACAGTGTGTAGAGGAGAGGTGCAGAAGGAAATGATTAGGTGTTCAAGGCCGTCATGCGTCATGTGCGCCTGCCACGCCATCTGGTAAGTGGTACCTGTAGCAGATCAGATAGGTGCAGAAGAGCAGTGAAAGTGCATGGTTGTGAGTGTAGTGTGTTAAAATCGGTCAGCAATGCCACGTCGTCGAATACGGCAGATTCCAGCAGGTTTCCCAGTTCGATCACGGCCGAATTGTTGCATACCGTGAATGCGGATTATCCTACCGTGAGATCGGTGCCCGTGTAGGACGGAATGCATCCACAGTGATCCGTGTATGGAACCAGTGGGTCCAGGAAGGCACTGTAGAGCGACGTAGAGGTTCACAACGTCCGCGTCGGACGACGGAACGAGAGGACAGACGTCTGATACGCATGGCCCTTACAGGCAGAACAGCCACGTCAACGAGGATTGCGCATGAAGTACGGGATGTTTTACAACGTCCAGTGTCCCCACGAACCGTGCTTCGTCGTTTGGCGAACCGGGGAATTTTTCCCGGCGCCCACTGTTGCGGATTCCTCTGACGCTAGAGCATAGGCGTTTGCGTCTGAGATGGTGCCAAGACCGTCGTGCATGGATGGCGGAGTGGAATGCTGTAGTGTTCTCTGATGAATCCCGCTTCTGTATACAACATCATGATGGACGTACACGCGTGTGGCGGCACCGTGGCACTAGGCTTCATGACGCCTGCATCATGCATCATCACACAGGGCCTTCATTGGGTATCATGGTATGGGGTGCCATCACCATAGGTGTTCGTTCACGTCTCGTACGCATTCAAGGGACATTGAATAGCCAACGGTACATCACACAGGTTCTCACCCCTGTTGCTGTCCCATTAATCCATGCACTGCATAATGCCACTTTTCAACAGGATAACGCACGCCCCCATGTTGCAAGGAATGTCCTCGCATTTATGGAAGCTAACCACGTGCCCCTGCTTCCTTGGCCAGCACGTTCGCCGGATATGTCGCCAATTGAACATGTCTGGTCCATGGTGGGTCGCCGGCTGACCGAACTCAGGTTTCCGGCACGTAATGTTGAAGACCTCTGGCACCGTGTGGAAGGCGCTTGGGACGCCATACCGCAAGCTGACATCGATAGACTCATTCTGTCCATGCCTCGCCGTGTTGCAGCAGTTATTGCCGCCCGTGGAGGCTGTACACGCTACTAGCTCCTTGTGGTTATGCAACCATGTTCTACGTGTCACATGTCACACCACCGAGCTCTAACTGTAATCATTTTCTTATCTTATTATGAACTACATATTTGCCAAGTTTCGTGTTTCTATCTCATTTCCTTCCGGGTGTTGCAATTTTAATGACGAGCAGTGTAGATAGGGGGGGCCCATATTTAGAACTTTTCCTCTACTGTACCCCATAACACCTTTCAAACTTATTACAAGATGGAGTGACAATACAGGTCTTGATTTATCTTAAGCAATTCAGATACTCTATTTATCAGTTCCAGTGGTAGTTAACAATCGGAACTGCATCATTTTTAAGAGCAGTTGGTTCAGACACTTTATACGACTCATTGAAGAGTAATTATTCGATAATTGAATTTCTTTTGGAGCTAAAAGAGGGAAAATTGCAGATGCTTTCTTTTTCCTCCGATTCATTATACATTGAAGTAAGTAGAATTTTTACAAAGTGGATAACAAAACTAAAAAACACTAACATTTTATATATTCATTAATGCAATGAGGAGAACTTTTCATACTCTTTCTTCCAAATTCGAACAATTTCTCACCTAAAAAGAAACCTAATATAGGAAATCTTCTAGTGTTTTATGGGAAAAATACCACTCTTGCCTCACGACTGCCATCTGTTGTTTTTTTGCATACTATTTATCTTCTTCCATAGTTGATGATGGAAGAGAAGAGGAATTTTGTTGTAAATAGGCTTCTTTTCATTTCGTTAGGAACCAATACAGTTGAAAATGTCACTTTCCTTTCATGAAACCCTTGAAAATTAATTTTAATGCACTTTAGATTGTCTACGTAGTCTATGTAAACTACAACCCAATGTAGTCTACGCGTAGATTATACGTGTAGACAACGCATGTAGACGTAAACTTATAGTCTACGGCACATCACTGCCTATGGTGTGACATCTATTCTTCTCCACATCGCTACATTGTTTCATGACACCGTGAAGCAACCATCATTTTCTACTCTAAACAGTTGAACGTTGACGTTGAAGGCTGAATACCAGGAGCGGAGAAGGGTACGGTGCTCCCCATAATCCATGCATTGTGATTGTACAAATTGTATACTTATCTCAAGACATCCGTTTTCTTTAAATCCCTTTTTATTTAATATATCAAAGTGTGTTGCTTGAGGAGGCATACAGATTCTGCAGATTTTATGAAACAAAGCAAAAAAGAAGTGGTACGTATATTTGAAGCTCAGTAGCTTACATGGGCGTCGTGATGGAGGTCGATCCCCTCCTAGAAATTGGCATCGTACGCTTCAACTTAGAAAAAGCAAAAAAATCTTACTTTTTTGTCATTAACAGTGTCGAAGTTTAGATAATTAGTATTAAAACTGAATAACGAAAGTAAAAAGTGCAGAAAGTTAGTGGAAAATATAGGTATCAAGTCCAATGTTCACATTTTCATATTTTCCCACTTAAGCCAAATAGTTCCACGAGTGTTCAAAATCCAGTAAATCAGGGTTGCTACAATTTTGTGATTATGAAATTCCCTAACATTTCCAAGCTTTCCAGTATAAAAATTAAATTTCTCCAGACATGTTTATCATCATGATTTTTACTTTTGAACCTTGTATTTTTCAATGAAATATATAATCCATTAATTTTTATGAATATTCACTTTCACAACTTTGCTTTTAGCAAATTTCATTCTACATACACAAGAACACATGAAAATTCGAAGAATAAAATGTAAAATTACAATCGGCATCAAATGTATTGGATGCTACAATCACGTGCATCTAGCCTTCAGGCTAAGTTAACAGAGGTACATTATTTCACCATAACAGATCTTCACAATATAAAACAACAGAAAAAGTTCATAAATCATACAAAATTTTTCATTTTCTGGCAGATTTATAGTGTCATAGAAAATGCTGCTTTTTTTGCTTAAATTTATAACACAGCATCTGGAGAAATATTTGTTGCATATAAGAATTCTTTAGGAATGCCAACAAGACGAAGATCTATATAATGATAGACGAGAACCTCATCTTCACCAACCTTTCCGATAATTATTATCATATTGTTAATGTACTTTAGCTATCAATGAGATAACTTTACTGCAAGTTTTGCTTTGATATTCTTTTTTTAATATCTAGTATTATAAAAGTGAAAATTTATTACAGAAATTCGAAGGAACCATAATTTTGCACAAGACTGAGAATCATAAGAACGAAAGAAACAAGTTTCTAAACTGAATCTTTTTTGGGAGTGGAATCACAAGAACCGAATCCAGTAGTGGAAGTTGATACGTCCTTTCCCATTTCACTAATATTTATTGTTGTTAACTATGTTTTCTCTTGTAGAAATGTTTATTATTCTTTAATCTTAATTTCTGTAATTTACCTATCACTGATAATGTCAGGATAGTGACTAGCCTGCATATACTTATCTTGTAAGGGCTGTTACCATGGCAATTACGAGTGTCTTTTGTCTTGACTTTGAAGTTCGGGCTCGGTTTTTTGTAATAGAGTGATCAAGTTGAATTATAAGAAGTTTAATTTCTTTGAGTGACGGATTATATGTTAGGCATATAAGTATTTAGTTTGCAAAGAAGTAAAATAGACTTCCTTTTTCTTAGTGCAAACTTAACTTTGATTTTTATTTGGTTTGAACAACGAAGAGAGATATTACCCCATACCCTGAGAGGCATCACGTGTATGCTTTCGAGTCTTTCATGTGAATTTATTATTTGCTCTTTTAGTGAAATCATGTTCTTTTGACTGCTTGTTTATTTTACAACTTTTTCTCTCGCAGACTCCATAATGTACGAAAATTCCAGACGATCTGCAAAATCCCCTGACATTTCGCTGATTTTTCCCTGACATTTTCATGTTTCCAGGTTTCCCAGACGCGTAGCAACCATGGTAAATTATATTTTTATTTGAAAGGCCCCGCAACATTAATGCTTCGGTTTAAAACTTTCCCCTAACATTAACTATTATTTATACATGGACGCTTGTGTTTGTTTGTCATGAAGTAACAATAGAAAATTAAATCAGATTGATACGAGAGAAGAGAGTTCAGAAGAAAGTATCTATATGGTGTCTGACTGCCACTCGGGAGACCCGGGGTCACTTTCAGGTGGGAATTCTATAGACTACGTTCCTCCAATAATAACGCGTCTCTGGGGTTCATCCAGCACAGCCCTGAGAAGTAAAGAAAGAGCTATGTTCCCACATTAACGGTTTCTGAACTTATACATATTTCAGGGCTACGACAATAGCGTCACTACAGGTTTCATTTCTAAACTGTAATAATAATAAGAATAACAATAATAATGTGATATTGCTTTGAAGTTTGAACTCATAAGTTGGAGTTACAATTTTGTATTTTGGTCCAATCTATGCACAGACAGGCTAGTCTTGAACTTGAATTTAAAATTTTGGGTGTGTCAGCATTAAGGCTATTTTGCACCAATCACGTTATACGGGGTCCAGCCCCTTACCATAACTGTAATGTCGCATAACTAAAGTCTTAAAATATTTTGACTTAGGTTAAGAAGCTGAGTCTGTAAATGGGCTTTCATCACACATAAGGAAAAACATAGGGCAACAAACAGAATTATACTGGTTATAGGGACAGTCGCCAGAGCCTTGTAGGGAGGCCAGTCATGAGTGAACATACAGTTTAAAGTGTGATACGAACCAGTATACGCCTCCACCGGGTATCGAACCCGGGACCACTTGGTTACAAGGCGACTACGTTACCACAACGCCACCGGGGAGAGCAAAGCTCAAAATGCGATTTTCATTCAAGCCATTCTCAACAAAAGTTTCCGGTGGAGGTACATAGTGGTTCGTATCCCACTTTAAACTGTAGGTCCAGTCCCAATTAGCCTCACTGTGCATAAAGTGGACTTAACAACACCAACTCAATCAATCAATCAACAAAAATTTCATTTTACAGATGGAAACACTTGCTGGAGTACGCCACTTTTTTTCTAAAGTCACTTCCCAAACTCTAAGCCTGTTAGGAAGTTGTAGAGTCGCTCGGTGTACCTACGCAGACATACGATAGTCACCTCACCTTGTATAAATTAGTTCACAAACATCCCAGGTCTTAGACGCTGGAAGAAACATTTTTTCACCTTTGACGTGGTTGCATAATGACGGGAGGAAAGGGGATTATATTTCGTTATGCGGAAGGCTTCCACGGTTGCCAACTTTGTTAAAACTAATTACCCGAACCCCGAAGGAGACCCTAATTTGTGGCCGTAATGCCTTCTAGGCTCTCTCGGCAACTCTCCTGTTAATGGGATAAATGCTTCGAAAGGCGCAGGCGGTGGGGCGTCTAAGAAGGGGGGGTCTGGGGGCGGAGTGCGTCACGGATCGAGGAATGCATTGAACTGATAACGTGGATCGGTGCGGCAAATACATTAGGAATGGTTCGTTGAGTTCCGCATAGTGATTCCAATTGAGATATTACGGTTGAATGTCAGAACAGCTTGTTGAAATTTATTCAGGAGTGGGTTTGAGAGTTCCCATAGGTGACATGATGGTGTTAATAATAATTTAGTTCCTGAAGATATCGGCTGCAATTTCTCTTAGCGGGTAAACGATTTCCGTTTTGCCTTTTTTTAATTTATTTAATGTAAAAAATACCAAATACTGTTCGTCACCGCCATCTGCATATGGGGCTTTTAGTATAGTCAGTACACAACATCTTATCGGACTTCTCAAAGGCCTTCAATGGGCTAGTAGGATCAGGTCCCTACGTGGTCTGACGTGTAGGATTTGTTTTTTCCTAGAATTACTTGCAATAAAAAGTTATTAGCTTATCTTATTTTACAGTAAACATAAACCTCAAACAGACTTTTCACCTGCCTATAGCTTGAAGGCCGAAACCTATGGCGTACGGTTTTAGAAGGAACATGCAGCCAGTGCTGTTGCGCTGTTGCCAAACCAACTGCTATCGGAAGGAAAACACAGAGAATTCGATGTGTCCAAATTTCAGCTTTTTTATATAGGGTACAGGATGTCCGGGCTAGAGGTATACAAAAATACACACATATATTTTAGCATTTGTAAAGTTTATTAACTTTCTTGTCCTGGTTACAAAGTAACTCAGAAGGTTTTTATGTACACTGGTACACCTCAATGTTAGCACAATTTGTAGCTCGACAAATATCCAAACGAATAGTGAAGCTCGTGCCAAGTGTTGACCAGCATTTGAGGCGTTATTAGCGCAACGATACGCTTTCTCAAATAACCAAAATCGTGATCTTTCCATTGTGCACAACATGAAGCCCCCTGCAAAAAAGTGTAATGGTGTCAAATCTGGGGATCTCGGTGGCCAGGCAGTTTGTGCGCATGCGTGACTCGACAGCACGATTGATCGTCCAAGTGGACTACTGAAATCTTGGATCGATGGTCAATCGACTCAGCTTCACTACGAGACAATACAAAGAGCAGTTTTCGCATTATAAGCAGTTATTTTTGTATACCTCTAGCCCGGACACCCTGTATATAGGTAATGCATGCACATTATATTTGAGTACAGTGAAATAGGATTATAACATCATATCATTGCAGAATATAAGAGAAGCTTGTACCTGAAAGACGTTTGAAGGTATTTATTGCAGAGAAACTGCAAGGCCATCATCGTCACTCTCGTTTCTGTTTTCTTGCATGTTTCCCAGGAGATTTAGGTAAATAGAGGTTCACCGATTTCTGTGGTAGATACTTTAGCCTGTTTTATAATACACGACACCGTATGCACGCATACACCACTCGCTTTAGCCGTAAGTTCTCGACTCTAAGGAAACACTGTTTCAGCACGCACTTCTTCCTTGAAGTAAGAATACACTTCAAAACTAAGATTTCTGTCTTGTGAAAGTAATATTTTACCCTTGGTGCCTGTACTACTGGTGCAAGGTTCCCAGAGAAACAATATTAAATAACAATCACGGAACCCACTATTCCACAACAATCGAACATAAGGGCTGTATTTCTGTATCGCCCTACGACGCCAGGGGTCCCGGGTTAGAATCCTTGCCTGGGCATGGAACTTCGTGAGTGTCCATTCATCAATTTCATCACATCATCACTCATCCCCATCTTCGCAAATTAGCCAAAAAGTGGCACAAAAGGCGAAGTAAAATAAAGCAAATCAATCAATCAATGAGGGCTGTATTGTACAGCGCGCTATAAGACCAGGGGTCCCGAGTTCGAATCCCGGCCCGGGCATGGGTGTTTGTAAATGTCCCTTCATCACTTATCCTCAACTTTGCGATTCGCCAAAAGCGAAGTAAAATAAATCAAACCAATCATTCAATCAATAAGAAGGGCTGTATTGAATCCTCTCACGACTTTTTTCGTGGCGTACGAGTAAAATAATTTCACCCCCCCCCCCTTTGCTACGAAAACGCTGCACTCAAACTGACTCAGACTCGCAATGTATATGAACGCCCACGACAATGAAGGGTCATAGCTAGGTCTCGGAAGTTGAGGAAAAATCCTTCTTTTTCCTAGTGTCCGAAGACGAGGCCAACATAATATATATTCATTTTGGGTCATTGTAAGTCAGAAAAAGGTGGGTTTTATTTGTCCTTTCTTGCCTTTTTCGTCGTTTTTTGGCTTATTGGTCCTTTTTTTAGCCTTTTTTTAGGTCTTAATGCCCTTTTTTTGCTTCACCTTCTTTCGACTACGTTTTTACTGCCCATTCTCAATCCGAATCATCATCAGTTCTTAAACACCCTTTCTTTAGTAAAGAAATAAAAAAAAGAAAGAAAGAAATATGTTTGAACCATCCCTGAAACGAGAGAAAAACATTTTTGGACGACTGAAGCAGGTACGGTACAAGGTCCTTTAACCGTAACTTGTCTGGAAGGTCGCGCTGGAGATGACTATTGTGATATACTGCAATGCCAACTGAGGTAAGGTTTCCGAAGTCCTATTTCTGTTAGGCCAAATATGATTCTTCAAATATGATTTTTCAAATTATGTTAATCTAAAAAAATATATAATGTCTGAAAGAAGATGCGTTTCATTCATATAGTTTTTTCGCACTGTGTGTTCCATACCACCAGAATTTTGTATTTTTTTTATTCATTAAATATGTAATTAAAACTGAAGTTATTAATTAATGTGGATCGCATTTATACGTCCTTTTTTCCGTTTTAGATCCTTTTTTTGATATTTTTAGGTCTTTTATAGGTCTTTTTTTTTTGGCAATTTATAGGTTTTCAACTTCCGAGCCCTAGTCATAGCTTTCCCAAGGCACAACCCAGCAGTGTCAACACGGTGGCAACGAAAGAAACAGACGGAAGGAAAAAAAGGGTTATTGTATGTGTTGAGACGTGCTGTTTCCCGTGTTTCTTCAAGGAACGATAACCCCGGCTGTAGGCGATGGAAATTTATGGGACTTGGACAGTCAGGCTCAAAATGTCATTTCCCATCTTATGATTAATCTTAAAGTGGTGAGTTTTATAAAAAAACTTCTTGCGCGCAAGAAAAATACAGAACTTGCGCGCCGCAGTTTCCTAACTGTACAACGTTGCACTCCTACAATAGGCTGGTCGCCAAGTACATGCTCTGCGTGGCCCCGCCCGACATCGCTTCTAAAAACGTACGCCGTATAGCTATATCGAAGTTTAAATCCCTAGTCTTTTGGGATGCAGAGAAGCACAGCTTGCGGCTTCTGGTTTTGAAGTTCCCGCCTTGGTTTGAACCAAAAATCTGCTCCGACCTTTTCAGATTTCTGCGTTCCTGGGACCAGAACTATGCAGACGTCGGTTAGGTTGGTTGGTGTTGTTCCAACAGGATGGAGCAACATCCCATACAGCAATGGTAGTTGTCAACAGCATATTTCCTGCGATATTTCGTGGCCACTGCGTAATTCGCTTCCACTGGGAATCAAACTAGGAACCCCTTAATTACAAGAGGACTCACAGGTACGCTGGCCGAGTGAGTTCTGTAGTTGACTATAGTTGCAGTGCAGGGTTCGAATCCCGCCCTGAGCATCTTTGTGAGTGTCACTGATTAACATAGTTGCAATTAGCCGAAAGTGGTAGAAAAGCGACGCTAAATGACAATGTGACAGTGTTCCCAATAAGTGGTAGAGCAGCCACATTCTGAATTTCGTCATGAATAAAGAATTTCTAATCCTAAATTTTAAGATGCCATCGACGAGCCCAAGAGTGAGCAATACAATGAACAATTTACCTGGTAATAATTATGCATCCCACTGTACATAATATCTATTTGTTGATTTAGATCTATGAGTAATGAATCACCATGCATTTTCGCTGAGGTAGCGCCATCTGAACATGATTTGCCTACAACTCAACTCCATCCACATCGTGTAATCTACACTTCCTCTTGAAACAGGAACATCAGCTGAAAGCACAAAGACCTGAAAAGATAGCAAACGGTAAAATCTACCGACGGCGGCGAATATCAAAGGGTCACATGTTGCGTCAGATTCATTCATCCGGATAATCTCTTGAACTTTGCATCGGTTCTGTTCCTTCCTCGCAATTCACAAACCAAACGAATATGTCTGCTCAGTTTCAATGCTCTATTCAGCTCGCTCCATTAGAAATGATCCGCTTATACGAAACGTCCATGGAGCTTCTATGGCTGCCTCTGGATTGTTGGCGTTCAGCTGCTGCGCTTCTCATGTTCACCGCTACGGGTCTCTGTGTGCAACAGCAAACACCAATCGTTGTCATATACTGAGAGGGACAAGCTACCAACAGTACCCACAACAGCAAATTATTGGTGACGCAGTAGCCCCGTGTAGTTCGCTGCACTTTCTCACTCTCTTTGCACTTGCACGTTTTGGTTACGCGGCACAACACCGATTCGTCTACTTCGTTGATTTGGTGTCAAGTTGCGTATCTATTAGGGGTGTGCGGGATCCTGAAAAGTCGGGGCCGGAATCGGGAAAAAAAATCCCGTCCCGATCCCGACTTCGGGAAATGAATTCCCGACTTTTAGGGATCCCGAGCAGTCGGGAAATACCGAATGGTCATTTTTAAAAGTCGTTAATTCTCGACGTTTTCTGCATTGTAAATGTCTGGAACTTATCGAAAATTGTTCGTTTTTGTACCAGAAATGCGAAAACAATCACTTAAAGTGAAAATGACGTTTAGAATTCGAGATTTGCAGAGCTTCGGGAAATGTTGAACATTTCCCGTCAGTCGGGAAATTGCAAATATTTCCCGTCCCGAATGTCGGGATTTAAAAAATTTCCCGTCCCGACCCCAAAAAATCTGTCCCGCACACCCCTAGTATTTGGTGTCTGTGCCGTTTGCACTACGTTCTGGAGCGGTGTATCATGCGATGTATGATCACGTGGTGCGTGCTAACTAATCAAGTGACCGTTTAAAGCAGCAGACAGGCATTTCTTGAATCTTTGCTACGCCCTTAGGGTACGCACTTAAATGTTATTTATACCACGGCTACAGATATCTTAATCTCAGGGGATAGGTTCTTTATTCGAGAATTCCAAATAAGAAAGCGTTTTATAGCCAAGAGGATATAGTTAAATGCGGATCTATATTCTGGAAACTATACATAATACAGAGAAAATATATAGCGAAGCTTGTATATACATTGACATATATATATATATATATGCTGATTCCAAATTTACGTCGCTTATATTCTTCTTGAAAGGAAATCTTCTTCTTCTTTCTTGTAATTTCTGGAAAAGGCTTCTTCCTTCCTTCCTATCTTTGATTTGGGAAAAGGCTTCTTCTTCTTATCTTCCTTCTATTTTGTAAAAGACTTCTTCTTCTTTTCTTCTTTCTATTTTTGGAAAGGACTTCTTCTTCTTTTTCTTCTCTTTGATTTGGGAAAAAGACTTCTTCTTCTTTTTGATTTGGGAAAAGGCTTCTTCTTTTCTTCCTTCTATTTTGGGAAAAGGCTTCTTCTTCTTTTCCTTCTTCTAATTTATTTCTTCCCTTTTTAAATTGTAATCTTATTTATTACATATATGCGCTCGTTTTCCCCGCTTCTTTGGCAAACGATACAAGCTATACTTATAGAAAGAGTAGGGTCGACTAAACTGACAGTAGCGCCACCTCCTATGTAACGACCAAAAGGAGAATAGCCCAGGATCGCTAACAGTAAGCGCTGCCTATGGCCCAGTGCGTCTAATAAGAAGCGCAACCGTAAGTGCCACCGAGGGACGGACAAATACATAAGCTGACGATGTTCTCCTCGTCAGAAGATCAAATAGGAGAGAGAGAATACATTTCTGGATTCATTTGCTCACTTATTAACTTTCATAATTGTTTCATCTACGAGCATATTCTTATTTATCTTAATTGGCTATATACAACATTTTATTCACTCCTTCTATAATTTTTATACTCTTGCTTTATATATTTTTCATTTACTATAATATATATAATCGCTCTTCTCCGCTCCAAGTTTCTACAATGAACTCTGCTCTTCTTTATATGGCGTGCTGCCATCTGTCGTCGCTCTCGGGAAACATTTCTTCCTAGCATTTTTCATTGTGTCGTCGGAACTGGCACGTGACATCTTCTGAACCTGAACCTACTTGGTTGAACGTCATTTCCTTGCACCAGCCTGATACCGGGATACATCTACTTTACACATAGTGTCAAAAAGTGCAGCTAACAAGACGGGGCTGGTGACGGCGCAGGCCTGATATAAGTGAAGGGGGGGTGGGGGAGAAGGCTATAGATTTCCTTTACAAATTCTGGGAGGCTAACATGGGCGAAACTTATGTCCTAACTTTGGGGGTGGAGGTTAGAATAAAAAAAATTCCATTCCATAAAAATATTTAGCTAACTAACTGTTTAATTTGAGAAATCCTTAAAATGACTCTTTATATTTTGTTCCTCAGATCCCAGGAGTTTAAATGAATTTGTTTTATCATATACAAAATAACTTTTACATACGAATCTTTTATGCCAAATAAAATACTGCCACCCTAAATTTAATTTTTTTATCATTATTATTATTATTTGGCTTTTCGTTTTCTTTTATCACTTAGAAGTTCATAGGATTTACATTTCTTTGTCAAAGTCGCACCCACTTGCTTGATGCTACGCACTGTTCTTTTAGATGGGGACTTTTTCGAGTCTGTGCTGTGATCCGTTGTTGGAGGGGAGAAATCGGGCGGTGAATAGGCACTGGACTCAGCTTTCTTATGTCTTCCTCTGGGCTGGATGATGTTTCGGCTTGGAGTTTCGGAACGACCTTAGTCCTCTCGGCTGGTGTGGAGTGGTACAAGCTCTATCTTCTCCCACTCACCATCACCACTCGCACTTCACCAACTTGTCTTCAAAGTGACGCCCCTGCATCCCTGTACGCAAAGTTTAAGCACACCTTGTAACACACACCCTCACTGTATAGGGCAAAAGGTTTAACCAAAACCTTCTCCGTCGTCTGCAGGACGTTGTTGCCACTGATTTCGGCGCAAGAGAGCAAACGTGGCGACAGGAAGGGCTACGAGCGGTCTTTTGGGGGTGCAAGCACAGATGTCTCCACCACCCAGTGATGTGCGTCTATGCGTAAACAACGATAGTCTACATTCTACACGTAGACTATTTTATACACGTAGAATAGGTAATCTATGTAAACAACATGGCGAAAGGTGATAAATTAGCAAAGGACGCCGTGGAATTAAAAGAAAATTATACTGCGTATCAGTTGCTGATGTGTGAAGAGAACTTTTCATACTCTTTCCTCCAAATTTGAACAATTTCTCACCTAGGAAGAAACCTAATATAGGAAATATTCTAGTGTTTTATGGGAAAAAGACCACTCTTGTCTCACGACTGCCATCTGTTGTTGTTTTTTGCATACTATTTATCTTCTTCCATAGTTGTTGATAAAAGAGAAGAGAAATTGTGTTGTAAATAGAATTCTTTTCATTTCGTTAAGAACCAATATAGTTGAAAATGTCACTTTCATTTCGTAAAAGCCTTGAAAATTAATTTTAATGCACTTTAGATTGTCTGCGTAGTCTATGCAAACTACAACCCAATGTAATCTACGCGTAGATTACGTGTAGACAACGCATGTAGACGTAAACTTATAGTTAGAGCTAGGAATTTTAGGTGCTGCACCTTAAATTTTATTGTGTGAAAATGGGTAAAAAAGTGACTCATCCCCAAAATAAGCACGTATTGAACTTTACTCATGGTGTTTCGGTTGCACCTTTTTGCACCTTTTTCACAATCTCAGAACCTTTTCCACCTTTTTCACAATCTCAGAACCTTTTGCACCTTTTTGCATCTTTATCATTTTTTTTAATACAACTCGCGCGCTGTTTAACCCCACCCACATTTGAGGCACGGCTTCTTGTGTACCGCACAACAATGAATCGGCTTTCTTCAGTTCTTTGACGTTAATGTAGTAAGCGCGCGGACTTTAAACAGTGCCAACAATGACGCGTTACAATTGCTAGAAGTTGTGCTCCTTTTGTCGTATGCTGTATTGTGTACGAATTGTTGTAGGAAAGCTGTTTTGTTTTCGTTTCCTTCTCCCGTCTCAGTGAGCAAGGTAACTGCAGTCTGTGATCGACTGATCGATGCATCGGATTTGCTTGTTCACCATGCCAAAACATAAAGTAAATGTTGGGAAACTGCAGGACATTGTTAAACAGTTAAGCGGTGATGGCATTCAGAGTGATGGATCTGTTCTGAGGTGTGATGTGTGTGATATTTCTATTGCTGTTGATGACAAACACCAACGCAGTCGGGTTGTGCAGCATCTACAAAGTGGGAAGCACGTCAGGAATAAAGAACTACGAGATGGTAAAGGTGGGAAGCGACAGCAATTTATTGGTGAGGCGCTTGCATCTTCGAGTTCCAGAAATACAAATGAATTTTTCAGTTGGACAGCAAGGACATTTTTAGCGTGTGGAATACCTCTTTCGAAACTTAACAATCCTGGTTCCAGATGATCCATCTATTTCATACTAGATGAAACCACAGATAGGCAAAACAGGTACGTTTTGAACATTTTAGTAGCACCTCTCAATGGACATCAAGTGAAACTCATGCTTTTAAAAACGTATTTTCTCGGCAAAACAGATAATGCAAGTGTAATGCAAAGTTTCAATGATACATGTTTTGTATTGTGGCCCGACGGAGTAAAATATGATAGAGTGTGGTTAGTTCTTACAGACCAAGCATCTTACATGTTACCTGCATTTTCTAATCTGAAGAATATGTATCCTAACTTAAAACATGTGACCTGCTTTGTTCATGCTTTGCATCGAGTTTGTGAAGCTCTTAAAAGATGAATATACATATGTGAACGAATTTGTTTCTAGCATTAAGAAAATACTGAAAAAGGCTCCTTCTAGAATACAGAAGTACGTAGAAATTACGAAACTTCCACTACCACCCTCTCCCATCCTCACTAGGTGGGGTACATGGTTAAAAGCTGTAGTGTTTATTTGCAATCATTTCTATACAATATCGAAATTTTTAGATGCTTTGCCTAGTGATTCCTCAGCTGTAGAAAAAGCGAAAAAACTTCCACTTAAACAGGAATTGCAAGATGAACTCTATATATTACATGGCTTCTCTTTCCTTACTACTGCAATCACAAAACTGGAGGAGCAGTGTCCTGAAATGGAAGCACAGTGGGCTGTTTTGATGGATGTGCAACGAGAGCTGCAAGGGGTCGGGAAAGAGAAGTTAGAACAAAGTTTAGCCAAAAATCCTGATGTTCAAGAAGTCGCAACCAACAAGGATGTGGATTACTGGTTGAAAACAAAATACGCACATCTTGTGTCTGTTGACGTTGAACGTTCTTTTTCAACTTACAAGTATCTGCTTAGTGACCGCAGATGTAGCCTCACTCAGAAGAACATAGACATTTTGAATGTAATCAATTTTAACAGTTTTCTAGATGACTAATTCTAAGCAAGTAAGAAGAAGCATTTTTTCCTTTATGTCGCTTTCTAATGTATCAGAGAATTTTCTTTGCTTAGTTATATTAAAATTTAAAACCAGAGAATACTCTATGTGTTTATCCAGACAAGTTGAATCATATATGTATGGACTGCTCACAATAAATTCTACATCTGAAAATTAGCACCTATTTTAGCACCTTTTTGGTACAAAAATTGGCACCTTTTTTGCACCTTTATTGGCAAATTTTTGCACCTAAAATTCCTAGCTCTACTTATAGTCTACGGCACATCACTGCCACCACCAGAACATTCACGTCCTTGACAACGTGACAATAAAGGACACCTGAAGGAAGCGGCGACCCTTGGTAGGCGGAGGACAAAGCACGTGCTGTCTCCAAGTCTTCTGCCAATGGTTGAAAACACTCCGGTGACGCCCGGGAAAGTCGGCTAGCATAAGGAAATCTACGGTTTGGCGCAAACTGTGCAGGGTTAAACCTTCTGCAGTATAGTCACCTCTCCCTTGTTGTGTCCCTCGTCCCAGTGTTGCCACATGAAGGGAAATTTCCCGTTTGCAGGGAAATTCGGACCGGAAATTTAGGGAAAAGGGAATTTCGATGAAAATTATCACAAATTCAGGGAAATTTTATGACTCCTGACTCTGCATTATTACAGTTTATGTCAAATTCCAGTTTCATATTCACATTTTTATTATTATCTGATCCTTCTTATTTCTGCTCCCTTGAATGTAAGCCGGTATCTATTTATATTTCTCTTAAGATTATTATACGTCGCTTTTCTGAATCTTTGGATAATTGTAAAGATTATATAACGATTTAATGGATTCCTGGCCATGATTTAAACCTGGGACATCTAACCAGAAAGCGATGAAGCCATGGGCGTCCGGAAGGGGGGGCAAGGGGGGCCGTGCCCCCCCCTGGAAAACGAAAGTCAACCAAAATTTACATATTTCACACATATAATTTAATTTCAGCCACAATAATGTGTGTTAATTATTGCACGAACATGATAAATTCAAATTTAAGCAATGTTTTATGAGGGATGAACACTATTATTGGGGAAAATATGCCATGTTGGCCCCCCCTGGAAAAATATACCATCCTTGCCCCTCCCTGGAAAAAATCCTGCGGACGTCCATGGATGAAGCTTACATCTATGTGAAAAAATTGTGTAACATTCTTTATTCATACGATCATGGACCAACGGAAATTTTACTACTGCTGCTGCTGCTGCTACTACTACTACTACTACTACCACTGCTAATGATAATAATAATAATAATTATTATTATTATTATATTTGTTTAGGTGAAGGAAAAAAATGGTCCTAAAAGGGAAATTTTGCCCCTTGGAAAGGGAAATTGTGCCTTCAGATTGTGGCAACACTGCCTCGTCCCCCAAAGACGCCAAAACGTCCCTTGTGTCTTTGCAGTGTTGCCGTTTTCTTTAGCCTTGTCCAGTGGCTCTAACACACACACACACACTAATACACTAAAAAAGGAAGAACATCCTAGCCAGTGACATTTACCTCAGGGGCACGGTTCTCTCCTTCACCACGCCAAGCAAGCGACTAAGTGCGACTTTGACAAAGGAAAATAAATTCTATGAACTTGTAAGTAAGTAAGGGCTGACCTTCCACATAGTACACCCAAAACAAGAAACCAACAATCGTAGCGGAAATCAATTGTAAAAATTGAACCGGCAAAGGTAGAGTCACGGTGATTGGTACGTCTCCGCACAAAGGCAAATTTGAATGCTCCACAGAAATATTAATAGGGTGACCATAATATTTTGACCCAAAAACGAAACATCCCAAGAAGGTCAGTTTACCCGCTCCCCCACACTTTCTGAAAAATCGATTAGTGCTAATTATAAAATTATTGTTATTAAAGTATGGATCACATAAATGGTATGTATATCATAAACAATAAATGAAATATGATCTCCCGTTACCAAAAGGTATTCAGTACTATAATTTCGGTATGATTTACATAGTTTTCTGCTCCCTTCCGATCAACCTTTGATGTTAGCCCGACGCTGAAGTTAAGGAATGCCAGAAGTATTCATCAGAAGAATCAATCTCTTTCTTCTTGAGAACAACTTTATTCTTCACCAACAGTTCATAAAACTCCCCATATATCTGACACACAACACGAGATTTGTTGGTTCAGTTTGTGTCAAAATGCAGGAATTCAAATTCTTGTTGCAGGTTTGTATTGAAACTTCACGTACGCTTCTTGGCCATGCCAATTCATTTGCTCTGGAAGTATAGGAACACACACAAAGCAGTACAACTGTCACCTCGTCATTTTTCTCTAGTAGTATAGGAACACACACAAATCAGTACAACTGTCTGCTTGTCATTTCCTCTAGAAGTATAGGAACACACACAAATCAGTACAACTGTCTGCACGTCATTTGCTCTAGAAGTATAGGAACACACACAAAGCAGTACAACTGTCACCTCGTCATTTGCTCTAGAAGTATAGGAACACACACAAAGCAGTACAACTGTCACCTCGTCATTTTTCTCTAGAAGTATATTAACACACACAAATCAGTACAACTGTCTGCTCGTCATTTGCTCTAGAAGTATAGGATCACACACAAAGCAGTACAACTGTCTGCTCGTCATTTGCTCTAGAAGTATAGGAACAAACACAAAGCAGTACAAATGTCTGCTCGTCATTTGCTCTAGAAGTATAGGAACACACACAAAGCAGTACAACTGTCTACTCGTCATTTGCTCTAGAAGTATACGAACACACACAAAGCAGTACAACTGTCTGCACGTCATTTGCTCTAGTAGTATAGGAACACACACAAATCAGTACAACTGTCTGCTCGAACATTGTCGACGACAACGGAACATTTTGACTGTTATGAAGTGCTTGAAACAGTAGATCTGTAACTGTTTTGCCACGGTATAGCCATGACGCTAGGTTAAAAATTTCATCAACATTGTTTTTAACATAATATGTCTCTCAAATTTAGACTTGATTTTCAACCTAACTCCTAGATTTTTATAAAACGGGACAAATAGTGGTATTTACTGCGGGCAAAAAGTATTGAGCTGTTTCCGAAGAAAGGCATCTCACTCCTGCAACAATGCTGTACGCAGCTCTGGAGGGGGAGAATGGCGGTGGGATACCGTCCTGTAATGCGTCGCCTGAGCATATCCCATACATGTTCTATTGGGTTCAGATCAGGGGAACTTGCTGGTCAGTCTATGCGCCGGATATCTTCAGATTTCAGGGACTCGTTAATAAGATCCGCCCTATAGGTACGTACATTATCGTCCATAAACAGGAAAGAAAGTCCCACAGATAGAAGACATATTTTGCTGCAGCCTTCTGGTTTAGAAATACGAGAGAGTTATTAGCAGACCAATGCTGACAAATGAACTGTGAAAGTGACTCAGCCAGTGGTGCCAGATTCTAACTCCAAGTTCTTTCTTTTATGAAACTTCAACCGGCTTCGACTGGCGACTGTACCAGACAAGGATTAACAACTTGAAACTTAAAAGGGAAGAATGTAATCTTAGAAGAAAACCAATAGCAATTCTTCTTTCTTCCTCGAGATTTCATTGTCATTATGTCTGTAACAAGCGAAGTATGGGATTGCCACAATGGAATTGAAGTAGATTGAAACTCTTTAGGGAGCGGGACGAGGAAAGTTATTTGAAAAATTTTCTTTGGACGCATGAAGGAAATAATTTCTACAAACAATGAAGAACTCACGAACAGTTTTCAAGTTCTTCTTCTTCTTAGAAAACACGTCAGCTTCGACTCATGCTGGATTCCATGCAGCTCATTATTCTGGGAACAATTGTAGTAGGAAAGTTATTGGCATAAAATGCATTCGCAGCAGCAATGAATAATTCTGTATTTTAATTAACAAAATAGGCCTAACTGTAAAAAGGAAAGTACTTTAGCAAGCAGTGGCGGTGATGGGGTTCCAAAACTGAGGGGGCAAAGTGCCAAACTAGGGTGCCAAGGATTGTTTTCTTTCCATTGTTACATAAGGTTTAGCATAGTGCGGGGGCAAAAGTGTCCAAAAAGTACTGCTACAATGTGAATATCTTCTACTTTCATTCCGTTTATAGTTATGTAATTTGACCTTAACTTCAGTGAGTCTAGTATGATCTAGATCAGTGGTTCTCAACCTATTTCCTTTCACGACCCACTTTCATCACATCCTCTTGCCAGCAACCCCCATATGTATTTTTTTGGTTTGTAATAAGCGTTTATGTGTGTAAGCACATATACAACTCTGCAAAGAACAACTAAGGATCCAAAACGAAACCAATCTCTTTCCAATTGTCGACGAAATCATTGATTTATTAACAAACACAGGTCAGCTATTGCGAATTGGTGCTTAGCCTTTGTAATTACCTCGGCATAGCCGAGAAAATAATACATTTTCAATTGTTTACAAATATAGCTGCTGCAACCTCAACGCTTCTCCAAAACAATGTTTAGGTTTACCATTCTTAAAGACTTTTTACCTTCCCGTTCCGGGTTATTTATTGTTCAAGCAAGTTTTTTCAACTGTAGTTGAAATGTAATGACCATGGGCGGAGTTTGAGCTTTTGCTTTGGGGGGGGGGGCAGAGACTGGGAGAAGCATATGATGTACCTGGGGGTTATTGAATATCCCATAGTTTATAAGGGGTCCGGAGGCCTTCCGCCGGAAATTAAAAAAAACAACAACTTAAAAACACTGAGTTTTAGGCCTTCAAAATGTTAAATTTCCTTGCTTAAATAAACAAATATTAATTAGTACATTGGTTGTCAGTTTTAAATGGAGCAAAACAGTACGATTATTGCATTTTGCATTTCATTATTTTTTTATTGATACAATTCTCATATTACTTTAAAAAAGTTACGGTACAATAGTAAGCTTCAGAAATTTTAGAAAAATTAAATTGAAAAGTTCTTTTGATGCCTCAACAATAACTGTTGACTCAACACAAACTCATTCTACGTTTTTCATTCTTCAAACTGTACACATCAATCAAATCGTCTAAGTTAATTTGTTTAACAACATCTGACTCTGAGTATAAGATCATTAAATTGTTCAATCTCTCTTGACCCATTGTGCCACACTAGTGAAATCACACCAGGCTCAGGTTTCACACTAGCCTTCATGTTGCTTTGTATTTCAATATGCAGTTTTTGTTGTTTTTGTATTTTTCTTGTATTTCAATATGTAGTATTCACTAGTTTCATACCTCTTTTATTTGAATTGTTTTTTAAACGGTTCCTCATCTTTAAAAAAATGTTTAATATTTTTTGCTATATTTAATCATAAGTATAGAAATAAAAATATCTTTATCAAACTAAATTCAAAATAATTAAAAAAAATATTCATTCCGCTACTAGACTCTAATTACATTTATCTTTTTCGCCTCCCTTCGCGACCCCCAGGTTGAGAAACCCTGATCTAGATGTTTGATTGAATATCTCTTGAGATTTCGAAGTATCGAGTAAGCCCCGTGCAAATTCCCAATAATGTTTTTATTTCTCTATCCCGTAACAATTGGAGCCTTTATTGCTAAATGTGACAATTAAGGTAGGTTGTATTTCATACAGGGACATAATAAAATAATAATGATAATAATAGTTGTTGCTTTTTCTGTTCATTTTTCGCTTGTTTGATTGTTGTAACAATGCCATGGTTTTGAATGGGTTTCTTTAGAACCCAGAAATGTACTGTGACTGTAAAATGAGTATAAATTGTACTGATATGATTGGGTATAGAGAAAGGACGCCCGCAGGATTTTTCCTCAAGGGGGGGCAAAGTCCTAGAAACTTTTATTATTATTAGTAATATTATTATTATTGCTATTATTACTGTTATTATTACTGGTATTATTTTTGTTGTTATTATTAGGCGCATCCAGAAAGTAAGTTTCCCTGGGGTCGTGCACAAAAAGGAAACATTATTTCATTCAATGATTTATTTCCACAGATATAGCACTTATCCAGTTACTTGTCAACATAATTCCAGCCGGAATTCAGGCACTTGTCATAGCGTGGGACGAACTTCTTTATACCTGCGTCGTAGAAGTCTGCCGCCTAGGTGCCGAACCACTGTGTGACAGCCGTCTGAACCTCTACGTCGCTGTGAAAAAATGTTGACCGGACAGGAACTTTTTCAGGTGCAAGAACAGATGGTAATCACTGGGAGCGAGATCCGGGCTGTACGATGGATGATCGAACACCTCCCAACAGAACCTGTCTAGAAGGGCTGCAGTGCGCCTAGCCATATGCGGCTTCGCATTGTCGTGCAGCAAGATCACCCCGACACTGAGCTTACCGCGTCGCTTATTCTGAATGGCTCGTCGCAATGTCCCCAGTGTTTCACAGTAACGGTTAGCGTTCACAGTCTCACCTCTGGACAGAAACTCGATGAACAGAATGCCTTGTCTGTCCCAGAACACCGTTCACATCACTTTTCGGGGCGACACAGTTTGTTTGAACTTCGTCCTGCATGAAGATCCACTGTGACGCCAATGCATGAACTGCTGCTTGCTTTTTGGGGTGATGTATGCAACACACGTTTCATCCCCTGTGATGATCCGGTTGAGAAAATCGTCATCATCATGGTAAGGCTGCAGAAATGTCAGCGCCGTGCCCAAGCGTTTTCCTTTGTGTTCTGGCGTCAGTTGTTTCGGCACCCACCGGGCAAACAATTTCCGGAACAAGAGGCGTTTAGTAACAATGTCGTGCAACAACGACCGAGAAATGTGCGGGAAATGGCTGCTGAGTTCCGTGATCGTGACGCGACGATCCTCCAATATACGCTGCTGCACCTGCTCCACACGCTCGTCCATAACGGCCGATGGCCGCCCACTGCGCTCGTCGTCATGCACATTTTGCCGGCCTTCAGCAAATGTCCTGCACCAACGACGCACCATCTGCTTGTTCATGACGTCTGGCCCATACACGTGGCACAGCTGACGATGAATTTCGATCGGCTGTATGTTTTGTGCGTTCAAGAACTTGATCACCGAACGAACCTCGCTCGCGGCGGGAGATGGAATAAGAGCCGCCATGTTTCATCGCTGCCGCGACGCTACTGAATACTTTCGGGAGGCGTCTTCTAGGACATTCACTAGTCAGGGCATGTGCCTCTCACGCATGCGCAAAACCGGTTTCAATACGCATGACCTGCCACTTGTGGGCGAGTGGGAAACTTACTTTCTGGATGCGCCTAATATTATTATTAGTTACTCTTTGCAAATCATAAAATTCAAATTGAATTGTACTTTGGTGTTGTGTACAAGTTCAGACTCGAGTCTACTATGTAGCTAGAAATTTGGTTCGCCTTTCTTCCTCTCCATAAACATCTATCACTTTGTTGATGAATAATTCCTTGTCTTCTTGTAATTGTCACAAGCACAGATATCAATCAGTCAGAGTCCACTTAATCTGCTGTCCTTCATGATTCTTCTGATTCATGTTTTACGTGCCGAAGGGTACATTAAAATAATAATAATAATAATAACAACAACAACAAGAACAATAGTTACTGCAACTTACGGCCTGTAAGTCACACAAAACATTTTTTTGTTGTAAAATATCGCTTCAATCTCACCACTCGAATCTCCAGCGAACTAAGCAAATCTGTCTAGCGAGCCTAGTGGGCGTGTAGAACCTGAACAACGGGCTTAGTGATAGGTTCTGGGTGAGATGACGTCAGCGGCTCACTTGGTTAATTGGCTGCTTTGAGAGTTGTGACTCGTTCCGATGCTTCAAATTCATATCAGCCAAAGATGTTACGGAAATAATCTCTCTCTAGTACTAACCGAATACATTTTGCGTGAAGTTGCTTTCATCTTTTTACTAAAAATAAACAAACATTATGAAATCCGAAATTCATAACCTGTTTGCTACCAAAGCAGATGAAGCATCTATTTTTGTTAGAATATATTTGCAAGCGCCATCTCTGGACCACAATATCAACTTTTTTTAAGAGCCTGGGAGGATACAATTGCTTCCTTTCCTGCTATTGTGTCTCCTTGCCACTTCATATTTCATTTCTCCTTTTTCTTTATTGAATTCGTAGAAGTCGTCCCCGTTCCCCTCAGGACGTTGTGATTCAGGAAATAAATTAAGTTTCCCGGGCGACCTGAGGTTTCCAAATTAAATTTGTGGGAAGAAGAGAGGTCGTAACTTTTTTCTCCTCGTTTCGTAGAAGAAGACGAAAAAATCTAAAAATTTCGAAACATCTCGCAGGAGCCTCGTTTCCGGACTTCGCATGTCCTCCTGAGTCCGATAAGAAAAGATGGAAGTGCTTGGTCGCAATACGCGCATGTTCTTCCAAACGTTGCGAGGAACAGATACTGTGTAGAGGTCAATTTTGAACCCCCCTCCCCTCCCTCTCAGAAGGAGAAATGCACCCCCGTTTTCAAGAATTGCTAATTTTGGTTATTTTCATTAATGATGAAAAGAGGAGTGTCATAGTACTGGTGACATAAATATGTGACTGCCACATAACGCTAACTGTTTTAATGTAATGTTGGAAATCTTTGATAAGAAGAAGGATATCTCACTATCCCTGTCACTGTTATAAAATGTATTGAAAAATAAAGGAATATTTGAAAACTTGCAAGCTCATCCCTGTGTTTTTATCACAAAAGTTATAATTTTTGTGTATGTTTAGCTATAATGTAAAAATCCACCAGTAACACATATTTCCATGCGATAAACATAAGTGCAAATTTTCTGTTATACGAGGGGTGTCCCATAAGTAGTGACCCTGATAGGCTTCCCATAGTTCAATCTGAAATTAATTTGGGGATTTGAAATAGCAATTCTTTGTAAGTCTATATGCAAAGCGGTGTCCAGTTCTAACCATCCTATTCTTCTTGGCAGGAGCTAGAAGTGTGCTAAGTGGGTAACGCCAGAAAAATGAAGAGAGAAGAGATACGAGCAGTGATCAAGTATGTGTTGAGAATGAGGTTGAGTCCCAAGGAAATCCATGAGGATATTGTGACAACATTAGGAGAGGATGCTCCATCCTCTGCCACAGTGAAGAGATGGGTAGCCCAATTTAAGCGGGTGAGAGTGAGTGTGGAGGATGACTCTCGCCCAGGCAGGCCAGTGGAGACACAAGGAAATGTAGAGAAAGTGCACAAGATTATTCTTGCAGACAAACGTATGACTGTGCGATATATTGCAGAGGAACTGAAGATGTCAAAATCAACAGTGCAGCGCATTGTGCATGACCAGTTGGGGATGAAAAAGTTTTCTGCACGTTGGGTTCCAAAACTTCTGACAAGTGAACAAAAGTTGACAAGACGCATGATCTCGGAACGATATCTTGAGCTGTTCCAGGCCGAACCAGGCGAATTTGTTGAACGACTTGTGACTGTTGACGAAACCTGGGCTTATCACTATGTACCGGAGCCAAAACAGTGGAAACACCCTAGCTCCGCCCACCCCAAAGAAGGCAAAGTCCGGACCCTCTGCTGGGAAAGTGATGACGACAGTCTTCTGGGACTCTAAGGGTGTTTTGTTGGTTGATCATCTCCGATAGGGAAACACCATGAGCGGAGAGCATTATGCTTCCCTGGTGAGGCAATTACGGGGTGTTTTGAAGACTAAGCGACGGAGAAAACTCTCTAAAGGGGCGATTCTGCATCACGACAATGCACATGTTCACACATCGCTTGTTGCGATGGCAACCATTCGTGATTGTGGGTTCGAATTGTTGTAACATCCCCCTTATTCACCCGATCTTGCTCCGTCAGACTTTCATCTCTTTCCTAACTGAAAAAAGCTTTTGGCGCTGTGCATTATCAGTGTGATGATGACGTCATCAGTGCTGTGGGTGACTATTTTGCAAGCCTTGAGGAAAGCTTTTATGAGACCGGGATATAAGCACTGCAGAAGCGTTGGCAAAAGTTTGTGGACCTGCAGGGAGACTACGTAGAAAAATAGGTTGCTATTGTGCTATGCTTTCCTGTTCCCTTTTAGGTTAGGCTTGCTACTTATGGGACATTCTCGTATAAAGAAAAATACTAGGGACGTTCAATATATAAGTTTCCCTGTGCTATAAAATATTGTAATATAAAGCAAAGCCATTAAAAAGATGCACATGGTTGACAAGCGCCATCCTTCGTCTACAAGGAACAACAATCGATTCGTTATCAGACGTGAAGGTGCATGCGCGGGCTCGCGTCATATGGAGTTCAGAAGCATGGATGCTAAGGGCGTTCTGCTTATGGACTTTTTTTTAACGAGGAAGAACAATTAATGCTGACTGTTATTGTCAAACATTGGATAAACTGAAAAACGCAGTTCGACATAAGCGACCAGGTCTCCTGTCAGCTGGTGTCATTCTTCTTGACGATAACGCTCGTCCCCACTCATCAGTGCAAACACAACACAAAATTGAAGAATTGGGGTGGGAACGGCTGCCCCACCCTCCATACAGCCCCGATTTAGCGCTGAGTGATTTCCATATTTTTCCGGTGTTAAAGTCTGAATTGCAAGGTTACCGTTTCGAAACAGATGAAGGAGTGAAGCGGAATGTGAGAATAGTGCTCAATAGCCAGAGCCGTGATTTTCTTGCAAAGGGTATGGACAAATTGGTGGAACAAATGCCTGAATATATATGGGGATTATGTGGAGAAGTGAGGAAGCATCCTCCTACACATGTATGTATAGTTTTCTAATGTATCTTAAAAATCATTTTTTTTACAGCATACGGAAACTTATATATTGAACGACCCGTAATTACGCGTTGTCTACCTCGCCTATAACGTCAGGGGTCCCGGATTCGAATCCTACCCCGGGCATGAGTGTTCGTTGTGAGTGTCCCTTCATCAATTTCATCATATCATCACCATAGCCGTGCGCAGACCCTCTGATTAAGAGGAGCAAAAAGTTTGATGAAAGTTCAGTCGTAGAAAGGAAAAACTCATTCCATCGCACTGTTGTATTGCATTGATGGTACTAAACAGGGGCGTATATAGTGTGTGTCCGGATCCACCGAAAATCAGTCTATTAGAAGAATTCCAGTTTGCGCGGCACAAAAGTTCCCTGTTCCGCTTTATTGTCCTTCTCTGTGTATCAGACTAATTCACATATAAACGTGATTTCGTACAGCAGATTCAAACAACTATTCATTTCAAATGTGTGACCAATTTATTGTGCAACCACATAGCTGTAACAGAATTAGGTAACAAATAAAATACGTGAGTCTTAATAATAAGTAATTTGCTGGAGAACGAAGTGAGATAGTCCAATTATATACGAAATAAGCCCGCCGTAGTTTCTTGGAACTTTCGTCGTCTTAAAAATACTTTATTTTTTAAAGAGAATAATGTTCTTTAATAACGGTAATAAGATTTATCTACACTTAATTCCTAAATGATAGTATTAGGAGGCGTAAGTGGCCCCTCTTGCCCCCCATGCGCATCACTCATCCTCATCGTCGCGATTAGCCAAAATCGGAAGAAAAGCGACGTTAAATATCAACTAAAATCTCTTCTATACGACTAATGGCCGTGTGCACGAATGAAGATCAAATGTTAAACTCGGATCGGGAAAGGATCACTGGAAAATTCCATTGCACGAAGACGGTTCAACACTTGATCGCGATCTAGGAACATCGAAACGAGTTTATCTTCTGATCGGCCATTCGCCACCGTTTTGGTGTCTGATCCTGGTTCACGATACTGACGCTTCCACTGCAGGCAGTTGTTTTTTTTAATATAAGAAGAGCGGAAAGTGATATCGAGGGTGTACAAACGCTAGAGATGTTGGATGTACAATGCTGATAATTGGAGAACTGTGTACAATAAAAACTGCCAAAATAATAATAATACTAATTTGTAGTTTTTGGTGCAAAGTCGTAATGTACTTTCTATCCCAGAACACAAAACATATATAAATGTCATATATTACGTGCAAGGTAAAATAGAACACAGCAATGTTTACGATATTGCTACATGGTGTTTTTGAAATATGATTGTATAAATTTACGAAAATACATGTTACTGGCTATTTACACAACACGACAATATAAATATATAAGAATTACGAAATGAAAAGTTCAAATACTTACCACAGTACAGTAATAATAGAAATAATAATAATATATCTTTATTTGAGCGGGCGAGGTTCAGCATACACTTTTCTCTCAAAATCGAATGCATTTCGTAAGGCATTAAAGTCCCGTAGAAGAAGGTTCCATGCTTTCTCCTTCTCCTTTTGTGTTGTGCCGTCAGTTCTTTTTTAATATTATTATTATTTTACACTCCACTACATCCTTGTACGTATTGACAAGGTTGATTAGTACATCTCTCAAATTCAGAGAACTTTGCAGCCTTCTCCTACATGTTGATACTTTAACACATCACATTACTCTATGGGGTTCTTCATTTTCATTTGTTTTAGCCAGCCAATCAGGTATAGCCTTACAAATTAATATCGGATCAGTTGAACGGAATCTCCTGAACGTCGTTTTTCGTTGGTGCAATGCAAATCTTTAAACCAAGTTCATTTAGAGTGGATTAAAATTGATCTCGTTCATCTGAACTTCGAAATAATCGGTGTTGGTGCCATCAGAGTGAGACGATCCATGTTCTACATAGAGAAAGATCACGCAACGAGCTTGTTTGACCTCAATTTTTCTAAGTTGTTTGCTCTTGACGTCACCATCAATATGGTTCACTATAACAACACATCTACAGCCAGTTCAGAGCCTGTCTGACGGTTCTACACTGCCCACTGCGAAACTAGCATCGTGTAAACGAGGCTTTAGGAGCGCTAGAGAAGATTGTTTATCTGGGAAGCCTCACGTGACTTGGGAGTCGGATCGAACACGTAGCTGGGAGGCATTCCACCCTCGCCCTTATCTCACCTGTTGGTAACCGAGAGTCCTCAGCCATTAAGGCTCAACCACGCGAACCTAATTCGTGCTCCCTTTGGCTCTGCCGGGAGACTTCGGGATTCCGAACACAACGGTGTCGCTTCTAAATTGTGTTCTGGGACGTCCCCTAATCGCTTTGATCCGTTTCAGCACGTTTAATGACGTCTAACGTACCTTCACTCTTCTACGAGATAGTATTTCGCCCTCTTTTTTTTATGTTGTTGTTTTGTTTGAAGCAGATGCGTCTCCTGAACGCATGCGGTACATGCTGCGCATGCGTCAATTGTGGGAAAAGAACAGCTTGCTCTGCGACGACATTAATGAGCATTTCTGCATTCAAATTTCTTCATATAGGAGAAGTGTTTATTTTACACGAGAGCGCTCAACTAAGATTATATTACATTTCTTGGATCTGAAGTGACGCATGCGTCAATTGTGGGGGAAAAAATTATTACTTTCTTTCACTTCAGATCCAAGAAATGTAATATAATCTTAGTTGAGCTCTCTCGTGTAAAATAAATACTTCTCCTATATGAAGAAATTTGAATGTAGAAATGCTCATTAATGTCGTCGCAGAGCGAGCTGTCATTTTTCCCACAATTGACGCATGCGTTCAGCAGACGCCTTTGCAGGCAGCATGATCAGCCTCATGTAAGGCGACCGATCGTTGAACGAGTGGGGGCAAGGGGGCAGTTACCCCTCCTAATAATCTCACTTAGAAATTTAGTGTAGAGAAATCTTATTTCCGTCGTTAATAAACAATATTATTCTCTTTAAGAATACATTATTTTCAAGCCGACTAAAGTTCCTAGCAACTACAGCGGGTTTATTTCTTATGTAATTGGACTATCTCACTTCATTCTCCAGCAAATTACTTATGATTAAGACTCACGCATTTTATTCGCTAGCCTAGTTGTGTCACACCTATGTGGTCGCAGAATAAATGGGTCACAAATTGGAAATGAATACATTATGTGTAGTTGTTTTGAATCTGCTGTACGCCAGCATGTTTATATGTAAATTACTTTGCACCACAGAGCTGGAAAATATAGCGGGAACGGAACAGAGAATGTTTGTACCACGGAACCTGGAATTCTTCTAATAGAGTGATTTTCTGTGAGTCCACACACACACACTATATACGTCCCTGTTTAGTACCGATCAATACAATACAACAGTGCGATGGAATAAGGTTCTTCTTTCTTCGACTGAACTTTCATCAAGGCATTTGCCCCCGCCCCCTAAATCAGAGGGCCTGCGCACGCCTATGATTGTATATAATGCTCACTATTCTTGTATTATCAGTGCCAATGAATAAACGTTTTTCTCTTTAAAAGGACAAAAAAAAATCTATAACATTCAAACACTCCCGCGGTAGGGCGTCTCACTGCCACACGGGTGACTCTGGTTCGATTCCCGGGATGGTTGATCTAAGGTTGGAAATTTTCCGGCTTAGTCCGCGTATAAAGCGGCTCTGGAGCTCACCCAACCTCAAATCAATGGATACCTGGGGATCACTCTGGAGGGTAAAGGTAGCCGGAGCGTGCTGCTGATCACAGCACCTCCAAAATGGTCGAGATCGATAATATGTGGGGCCCTACTCCCACATCCCCTAAATGTGCCTTCATGGCACGGTGCTATATGCACAGAAAAAGAATTTACCTTACCATTTTAGAAATCAAATTGAATTCTTGTAAATTGTGTCTTTGAAATGTTATTTAAAGTAACTTCTCTAAATATAAATAATAATATTTTAAGGGCTCAGTTCCTCTAAATTTAAATATAGTCTTGCAACAAGCGTTTCTTTACCTTCAAATATAAATCGGCTACATTACTATTTTTGGTTTCGCAAAGTATTAAAATTTCCAACTCGAAGTGATTCTCGAGAAATATTTTTTCATAAAACAACTATTTTGATTTTTGAAGTATTTTTTGTGAAGCATTTCTGTAAAAACTGCCACAGTTCCAATATGGCGGACTCTTTTCAAGATGGCGGACATCAGCACGCAAATAGCGATTGGGTACTGCACTGAAAATTGCTTAAATGTATAACAATTAATCCTGCGAATTCTCTTGCTTGTGTCAAGAAGTGTCATAACAATTCGGTCTATTGCCGGCTCTTCCTCTCTCTCTCTCTCTCTCTCTTTCTCTATCTATCTCTCTTTTCCCTCTCCTTTCAGTCGCTCAGTATTAGATACTCTTCTTCTGTCTCTCATCTATCTATTTCCATCTATCTTCCTCTCTTTCCCATCAGTGTTTATAGCCCTTTCTCTCTCTCTCTTCATATTCTCACTCCTTCCCTCGACCATTCTCTCTCACTCTCTTTCTCTACTCCTCAGTAGTACTCTCAATATGTTTTAAATATCCAGGAATACACATGGCTGTATGTGTAGGCTTACCATATTTTTTGGGGTCCAACCCAGGGCATATTTGCGATCAACTCGTTACTGCTGAATTTCAGTTTTCTTTACAAAAATAAATTGAAATTACTTAAAAGCCTTAACATTTTATTGGAACATTAAACTATAAATTGTACAAGAAAAAATATTAACATTATTTTCTAAAATCAATCAATTAATTTTCAAATGTTTAATTGAATAATACATTTGATGTTTAGGAAGCCTCTCTGTTCTCTGTTCTGTTAGTTGACTCACTTGAACTTTTCACTAGACATGACATTTTTCAGAAATGGCTTGTTTGTTTTAATAACATCATAAAATTCACAACATGAAAGTTCTGAATTAATTTTAACATTCAGCAGATGTTTAACAGTGGATACTAGAAGTCTACCTCTTTCTGCAGACCAAATATTCCCCATAATTGAAAGTACTCTCTCAACTGGAGCAGAGTTCCAGGCAAAGACATAACAAACTCACCCATTTTAGAAATATTGGTACATTAAGTATCAGTCTTTTGAAAACCTTAAAAATGTTCGTGTATATTCAATACCGGTAGCTATTTTCATGTTCAGATTCTCAAAACCCCGGACATCACCCCGGACAGCACTAAAAAACCAGGACTGTCCGGGCTAATCCCGGACGTATGGTAAGCCTATGTATATGGTAACGAAGTCCGAAGTCCATAGCTTCTACATAGGCTTTTTAATCGTCTTGGCACAGCCCTAGTTACTGATAATATAATGCCAGTGGCGGCGATTGGGTTCCAAAACTGGGGGGGGGGGGGAGCGGCTAAGGACAGTTTACTTTCCCTTCGTACGTAAGGTTTAGCACAGTGCCGTGGGAAAAAGGAGGGGGCAACTGCCCCCCCTAATCGTCGCCACTGTATAATGCGAAAACAACTTTAGATTCCTCTGCTTCCGTTAACGTTTCTTTGCTAGGCAGATTGTATTTGCTTACTTTTTTGATTAAACATCAATACAAATATAGGTCACTTTATTTGCCAAGAGCTCTCTAACTCTCTAGCCTTCTTAAACCCGAAGGTTCATGGCTGCAGAAACACAGGCCTTCCATCTGTCCCTATCTTGAGCAAGATCTATATACTCTTTTCCATCCCTACCGATTTCCTTTAGGTCCATCTCAACGTTGTCCCTCCATCTTCGTCTTGGCCTTCCTACAGGTCTCTTACCACCTGGTTTCCCAACAAGAATCCTGTAAACTCCTCTTTCCTCTCCCATTCGTGCCACATGGCCTGCCCACCTAAGTCTTCTTGATTTAATTATTCTAATAATATCTGGACATGAATACAAATTATGTAGTTCTAAATTATGTAACCTTCTCCACTCACCTGTCTCCTCATCCCTTTTAGGTCCAAAGATTTTCCTAAGGATCTTATTTTCAAATACTCTCAATTTATGTTCCTCTTTCAATGTAAGGGACCAAGTTTCACATCCATATAATACTACAGGCAAAATTACTGTTTTATATATTTTAACTTTTAGTTTCTTAGATATTAAACGAGAAGACAAAAGTTTATGAAGAGAGAAGTAACATGCATTTCCTGAATTAAGCCTACTTTTTATTTCCTCTTTAATATAATTTTCACTTGTTAATATTACTCCTAAGTATTTGAATTTGGAAACTGGTTCAAACGAGTTGTTATCAATAATTAGATTTTGATTATTACCTAACACTTGGTTTCGGCCTGTAAGCATATATTTAGTTTTCTCTTTGTTAACTTCCAAACCTATCTCTTTAGCAGTTTTGAAAAATATTTTAGCATTATTCTTAATTGTATTCACATCATCCCCCAGTAAGTCTACATCATCTGCATATGCTAACAACTGAGTCACACCATTTAATTTTAGTCCTTCTTTAGTTTCTTTTACCTTCCTAACAGCATATTCTAAGGCAAAATTAAAGAGCAATGGAGATAATGCATCTCCTTGTTTTAACCCATCATGAATTGTAAATTTGTCAGACATATTAATACCCACACGAATTTTACTTTCTGTTTCACTGGTGCATATTTTTATCATACTAACAAGCTTCTTAGGTATTCCAAACTCTACTAATATATTATATAATTTATCTCTTTTGACCGAATCATATGCTTTTTTGAAATCAATGAATAGCTGATGGACATTTTGATTATATTCCCACTTTTTTTCAAGTGTCTGTCTGATGTGAAAAATTTGATCTGTAGTTGATCTGTTACGTTTAAATCCACATTGATAATCACCTATAATTTCATTAGCATATGGGGAAAAGTCTTGTTAAAAGAATGTTAGATAATATTTTGTATGTTGTTGAGAGTAGAGAAATTCCACGGTAATTACTGCAGTTCATTTTATCACCTTTTTTAAACACAGGAACAATTATAGATTCTTTCCACTGTTGAGGGATTTCTTCTTTATTCCATATTAAACAAATTAATTTATGAATTTGACATATTAATGAATTTCCACCATATTTAATTAACTCAGCTGGTATTAAATCAATGCCAGGTGCTTTGTTATTCTTTAGCCTTTTAATAGCATCTTTAACTTCAGTCAAGTTAGGTTCTGGAACTAAAGGTTCTGCTGTGTGGACTTCATTTACTTCTGATTTATCTCCTACATGGACATTTAAAAGGTCATTAAAGTAGTTCTTCCATCTATTTAGAATATCGCTTGGGTCAGCTAGAAAATCACCGTCTTTATCTTTTATCAAGTTTACTTTAGGTTGCCACCCCTTTCTAAATTCATTTACACCTTTATATAAATCTCTGATATTTTTATTTTTCCTGTTTGTTTCAATTTCGTTAATTTTGCTAATTAATGCCAAGAAATGTTTCCAAATTTCATTAATAGGTGTAGCTATCTTTCGGTGTTATAAACTTTACATAACAGTGTGGTTATCTACAATATGGAGATTGTATTATTTTAGGTAATATCGATAATATTTTTCATGTCACTATGTGCTCCTATCACCACAAAATATTACATAATTTTAATAAAATTACATTATTATTAATATTAAGAACCATTAATTAATAAGACATAACCAGATACATAATTGGATGTCTATGGAATATCGCCTAGACTTATTTTATAGCACGCTATTTCAGTTTGAAAATTGAACAAACTGTATCCGAGAAAGAAAAAATGACGTGGTCGAATCCAGGTCTTGGTTTCTTTGTGACTGTCCCTTCATAACATCATCACCCATCCTCATCGTCGCTCTTAGCCAAAAGTATATATATATATATATCAATTTGGGATAAGGAACCCTGGTCCGGAAACTACTCAGTCGAAAGTTATAAGTGAAAATCGGTGTATGAAGATGTAATACTTTTATTACCTGCACAAGTTTCACAAGCTGCTACATTCACAACAGTTGTTCAAAGTGGAGTCCCCCAGCTTTACTGCAGGCATGACATCGTCGCACAAAGTTCTGACGTACCCGTTGGAACAACCCCGGGGTCGTTCGAACAATGTCACAGGCAGTGAGAATTCTTCAACCTGCAACGAAGCCTAGAGAGGACTTAGTTTATTTTATTCTTCGAAATTGTCTTCATTCGTCAGATAGACAGGTAATTATCCTAACCCAGCCATGATTCAGGTTCAAAGGTTCATAAAACCCAATGAGTGACCATTGTCTTTTCTAGTTGTTAGTTTTGCTAGTTAGGGGTTTAATTTTAGTTGTGCCTTTCGCACTGCCAAGCGTTAACTCGTCATGTTAATGACGAATGCTCTCATCATCGAGGATGAATGATAAATAAGCTACATCACCCATTGATTAATTGGTTAACATTCTTGGTAAGATCCCACGAACTTCACAGTTCGTTACGGTATATAAAACCTCAGGAGCTTAGAGAGACCAATGCGGGGCCCCTACACCGCGCGGGGGTTGCGGGAGCGGCTGCCTGACGCTGGCTTTAGCGAAGGTCAAAGAGAGAACGAAACCAGGTGAGGGAGGGAGCACGGGGTCTCTTGATTGGAAATCATCGAGAGGACGAGCTGGAGTAATAGCTTTATTTCGTTACGGAACGGGGTAAGTATTATTTTCCCCTAACCTGCCATTCTCGTTTCTCAGTCAGAAGCGTTTAAACTAAAACATGAGTTTTACATTAATTCCTAAATGCTAAGCTAGGTATTCACACCTGGCCCTATTAGGAGCCGTCTCTACCATCAAATGTTACAATTGATGGGGGTGAGTTACATCCCTTGGCTCGATTCCCGCGTTCAACTGGGTGGAACGCTACGCTTGCATGGTTTTTCCACATAGTCACCACAGCGGTACAGCCATTTGTCCAATCACAGCATTAGTTTGGAGCAGTGTTGCCACATGAAGGGAAATTTCCCTTTTGCAGGGAAATTCGGACCGAAATTTTAGCCAAAAGGGAAAGGGGAATTTCGATGAAAAATACCACAATTGCAGGGAAATTTTAAGCTCATCTGACTACATCACTACAGTTTATGTTAATTTTGAATTTCATATCCACATTTTTATGTTATTTATTTATTTTGCTATTCCTACTTGTTTCTGCTCCTTCGTTTATTGTACGTAGCTTTTATGCATCTTTGGATAAATTGCAACGATGAGGATTAACGATTAAATGGATTCCTGACCAGGATTCAAACCTGGAACATCTGGTCAGGAAGTGATGAAACTGAAATGTGATTTATTTTTAAAATATTTTATATTCAAATGAATAACGAATTCAACGGAATACTTAACTACGTACTACTACTGCTTCCACCACCACCACTAATAATGCTGCTACTACTAATTATTATTATTATATCATTTGCTTAGGTGAAGGGAAAAATTGATCCAAAAAAGTAAATTTGCCCCTTGGAAAGGGAAATTGTGCCCTCATATTGTGGCAACACTGGTTTGGAGATGACGCTGTTGTAGAATTCGGCTGGTTCATCGTGGAACCGCCGCCGCACAGCGGTCTTCGCTTGGTCGTCGCAAATGAACCTCTGTCCTGCCAGGAACTTCTACTGGACTACACAGTGCATGCCCCAGAGCGCTCCAAGGGTTTTCGTCCCTTGCTCCATAGAAAACTAAAAACACTTCGCTGCTCATATGACGTGGACATGTTGAGTACTACAGCCATCTTTGCGAACTGACAGCAGCACCGTGCCGCGGTGCAGCCGAGAGTTAACGTTGGGCCGTTCCAAGAAAAAAACTATTGTATTGAAGTATATCTCGGTTTCTCAATCACACTAATATTTCGGCTGAAAATGAATAGAGGCAATGAATTTTGGATTTGCTCTCGTAATATAGGCTTACTTATCAAATCAGTTATATACTTCTACTAAACATTTGGTAATTAAACGTATTGAAACAAACTTCCTTCTAACTCCCGAACAACCACAATACTTTTTTCAATAGAGGGTACACTAAACTGGCATAAAACATCCCAGACGAAATTGCTGCTGAATACCAGTTTTTCCCAAGAGACTTCAACTCAAGTTAGATAATGTTCGAATCTTATTTAAATTCTTGTCTCATTGAAAATGTATTATTAAACTGAGTAACCAACTAACAGTAACTTAGTGAGTGCTCGTTGTATTTCATTCATGTAATTATTATAACTATTTAGTGTAATTCTTTGTATCATATCATTCTGCAATATTAATCATAATTTTATCTATTTAAACTCCGATGTTAATATCTTATGGAAAGTGTGCGTAATAACATACACCCCTAATATTAAAAATATATAATATCAATGTACAAATGTCATAAATCAATAAATACGACTCGTTCTGGACACCAGAATGATCTGAACAATCTTGGAGAAAAAAAGAGAGAGATAATAACTAAATAATATATGTAACTGAATTATCTGATCTTGTACATACAGGATGATTGGTAATTCGACCTAAAAACTACTAATTGTGAAAAAACTACTACTACTACTTGCACTTTACAAAGAGGTCTACAATGCGCCTTCTCCGCTTTTTATTCAGATTTTTCCCCCAACCCGTGTGCCAGTTGACAACATTTGTATCTTTTTGGAGAGCTTATGAAACGAGGAAGTTTTTTTTCCGTAATTTTTACGCTAAGTGTGTTACCATTTTTTTTGAGTAATCCTCTTCGATTTAAACGATAATTTCCAAATTTCTTCATGACGTGTGCACCAATGACTGTTTCTTTCTGGGGGTATGGGAATTTTGGGCATGATTTTTTTCCACAGTAGTCACTCATTCGACAGCTGTTAGCAACGTGTCGATTAGGTGCCCAGGGTGTAGTAGTTTTTTCACAATTATTAGTTTTTTGGTCGCAAGTCGGAATATGTCACGAAAATCTACAAACTGCAATAACTCGAAACCCATTGATTTCCGACCCCCGGTGCTTAGTGTCAAATTTGTTGCAAAAGTGTTCTAGTATTACCCCTTTCCAGGAATAGGTCGAATTACCAATCACCCTGTATATACTTTCTTTTGTTTGATGTACATGTATGTAATTGTATTGTATATTATAAATAAATAACAATAAAGAAAGGAAAAGAGACCGGGGGAACCGATAAATTCGGAGCATAAGACGTCCTGGATTATTTAAAGGCACCGGGACCTAAGCGCATACCCTCAAATGTAGGCGGGTGAAAGCAGGCCTGCTTCAGGGGTTCCCCCACCCCCTATATTTGGTAAACGACAAGCAAATGCAAGTATAAAACACAAAACACACAAACACAAATAATGCATTACAACAAGTTATACTTCTCCAAGATTAACACAATAGGAGACTTCATCCACGTAATCCAATAAGCACATCCTCCCATTTCTAAGCCTCTTTTTCAAAACTCAGAGATGTTCCTTCAGACGATTCCATTTCAAGTTTTACATATGTGTGTACTGAGAGGGAAAGAAGGAAAATATACATTTATTCCAAAAATCTTCACTTCACCGCTACTTGAAAACAACAGGTGTTTGCTCACAGGTGGGTGGATATGTTTAGTAACGAAAATATCCATCCCTCACCTGAATTATTTTCCTCTCCGGCTATAGGCGAAATGGCAAAAAGCGAAGGAGACTTCCCATTTCGCCTTAAATTTACCACTGGAAAACAACGTTTTTGTGTGTGCTGACATGTAGGGAACGAATTTTAAAGTGTATTACCTTTCCAAAAATATAGCTGTTTTCATACAGATCGTTTGAGATATGTATTTTAGGACATGAAATCAAGTACAATTAACACACTTTGTTTCACCTTTTTGGTGAGATTAGCAAAGTTATCCCCTTCTTACCCACTCCTTGATGCTTCAGCACCTTTTTACTTCGTCTTATTTCGTTTTGTTAAAAAATTGGACAGAAAAATAAATGATTTTCACTCTTCTTCAGCAGCTACATAAAATCCTATAGTCTCATTTTGTAGAGCAGAACGAGAGCTATAAAATGGTATAATATAATCATTGCAGCCCAAATAGTTCCCAAGATAATGTAGCAAAACCCACGAGAGAAAACTCAAACTTCAACAAAACCTATTCGGCAGAACCACCGTTCTCTCTGCGGTCCGCGCGCATTATATACACAGTTCTCTATGCGGTCCGCGCGCATTATATACAGAAGGGGCAGAAAAAGAAAGCATTGAATAAAGGCATTCTATCAGCACCTTTTCTTGCACATTTTTGAAAACATTTTCAGATCCTTCTTTTCCCCCTTTTCCGACCATCATTTTGCACCTTAAAATCATTTCCGCAGTGATAAGGCATAAGGCGAAACGAGAAAACACGACCTTCACTGTCACAAAACCTGTCCCACCACCTTTTGCCATGCCACTGGACTCGTCCAGTCAGCGCATGCGCACTTGCTTCGTTGGTGGCGACCAACACAGACATGCCTTGTAGACATAGCCATTACTTCTCAACAAAAATTTAAACAAATACATTAACCTGGGTAATGCAACATAGCGGCTATGGAAGCAGAAGAATGCAAATGTTATTATCCCATTATACCACCAGTGTCTGGACGCGTGCCAAAGAGGCTTTCAGCCTTTGCGTAGAAGCTATGGACCTCGGTACCGCATACAGAAATGTGTACTAATCCTGGACATTTGGAAGATATTTAGAGTATTGCTGAAGCAGTAAAGAAAGACCGAGAAAAAGGGATATATATATATATATATAGAGAGAGAGAGAGAGAGAGAGAGAGAATATATGAGGGGACACGTTGAAAGAAAATGATGAGAAAATGTAATTGGGTAGTGAGTATATATATATATATATATATATATTTACAAAGGGAGCGAAGAGACGATGATAAATTAATATAAGGGAAGATATAATAGAAAGCCATATTATGGTTCTATATATGTGTGGAAGCCATGCATGTGCGAGGCGGTTGTAAACAGGGTGTCCCTTTCCGCCATACATACATGCGCAAGATTGATTGATAGATTTGCTTGATTTTACTTCGCTTCTTGTGCAACCTTTGGCTAATTTGCGAAGATGGGGATGAGTGATGACATGAAATTGATGAATAGACGAGACACTCACAAACATCCATGTCCAGGCCGGGATTCGAACCAGGGACCCCTGGCGTCGTGGCGCGATGTGCTAACCACTCCGCCACGGGGGCCGGCAATAAGGAAAATGAGGATGAGTGATGATATGATGAAATTGAAGACTACAATTGGTAAACGCTGTAAGTGCCACAATAATTGAAACACCGTTTTCCACGTGAAATGTGCCATGCTTTATAACGTGGTTAGAGACCTGCACAAGACCCGGAAAAAACCCGTCTGCGAGGAGGCGCGCCTACAATAATATGCAACACGCACGTCAAGCCCAGGTGTTCGACATCGCGCAAGCGAGCTTCACGTCAGGCACAGATGCCAGCGAGGCTTTTCTATTACCCGGGTCTTAAGAAGACCCGTGAGACTCGAATGGTTGTTCTTGCAAGTAGACGCGAGCACTGCTGTCAGTGTTGCCAACGGCCATTATATTTAATAACGCAGGGAAATATTTTAATTTCTGCTAGGCGCAGGTGCCTTAAGATTGTACCGTGCGTCCATTTCGATCTGCAGCCGAGAGATCGGGAGAAACGTGGCGGGCGGCGCTGACGGAGGTGCCGACATTTGCGGCCTGTAATGCCCGCATATTTTTATGAACATATGCAGACATTTATATAAATATTGCAAAACTAGCACTAACCTGTGTTATAAGAGTTGTTCAAAGTGATGTCAACCTACATTCACACATTCCTGGCATCGTTTGATGAAATTTTGATTCACACGCAAAAGTTCTTCTTCCGTAATTCTTCCTAGTTCTGCCCTTATATTGTCTTTTAGTTCGTCGATGCTATGAGGGTTATTTCGGTAGACTCTATTTTTCAAGGTTCCCCACAAATAATAGTCACATACGGTAAGATCTGGCGAACGTGAAGGCCATAAACCTCTTGAAATTATTCTGTCATCAAACACCTCCCTTATAGCGTCCAAAGAATCAGCGGCGGTATGGGCTGTGGCCGAATCTTGTTGAAAATACCCATATTGTCTCTCATTATCTGATAACAACTGAAAAAACGGCGCGAGTATTTGTGTGCGGTACCTCTCTGAATTTATTGTCTTCAAAAAATATAGGCCCTATTATTCTTTTGACACTTACAGCACACCACACACCAATTTTTGCATCGTGTAACGGAACTTCGTGTATTATTCGGGGATTTTCAGTGCTCCAGTATCTATTGTTCTGTGAACAAACATGACCACGCAAGTGAAACCATGCCTCATCCGAAAAAATTATTAACTGTGGATCAACAATACCATCTACAATATTCTGCAAAACCCAATTACAGAAATTTACTCTACTTACGTTGTCAGGGGGCCGTAATTCTTGCACTATAGAAACTCTGTACGGTTTTAATTTTAGTAGCTTAGTGGCTGTATGTGCTGATGATTTTGACACGCCCATCTCCTGTGAAACACGGCGTAGAGGTTTGTTTAGAGAACGTTCTAACGCTGCACCAATTTCATCGAGTTTTGCTTCGGTTAGAATCCGTCGTTTTTGCTTAGGTGTTTTAAAATTTAACGATCCAGTTTCTCGTAATTTAAGGACAAGACGTCTAACCGTATCTCTATGTGGAGGTGAAACGCCTGGGAATTTCTGTACAAATTGCCTACACACGTCTCGACACGAGTCTGTTTTCACGTAAGTGTCATACATAAAAATTCTTTGTTCTAACGTGAACCTTGCGGCTGGCATTCCAATCGTCTGACTGACACAACACACATACACACTGCAATAACACAAACAAGTAACTGCAAGTAACCAAGAATAACACTCTTACGCACAGTACAAAATTAACACGCTCTTGGTTTACATCTGCCTGCCACTATATTCACAGCTCTGTAGTCGCGAAGGAAAAAAAAACTTGAGCTAGGAGATTTCGGATTGCAAGGAAGCTCACGAACACCATTAGCTTTCAACGGATCGTCTGCAGCGTAATCTTGATACAGTGTTGCACATTCGAAACCTCCAAACGATCCCCATCGACACAAAACTCTTTCAAGGATATAAACTTAAGCAGGACGTTACTGGTCAAAACTATGATTAAAATGTTTTACAGAGTATTATCTGTGGCTCTTAATATAATTTCTAAAGCGTATTTATTTGTGTATATAAGGGTGGAACTTGGAAGAATTACAGAAGAACTTTTGCGTGTTATAACACAGGTTAGTGCTCGTTTTGCAAGATGTCCACAAAAATAAGCGGGCATTACAGGCCTCAAATGTCGGCATCTCCGTCAGCGCCGCCCGCCACGTTTCTCCCGATCTCTCGGCTGCAGATCGAAATGGACGCACTGTATAACCATTGGCGTAGCAAGGGGTGCGTGAAGTGGGCGACCACCCTGGGCCTCGTGCATGTAGGGGTCTCGCGTCCCATGAGGTTGATACGAAAAACGTAGTAAATGGAAGTGAGAAAGATAGATAAGGCTAATTTTTGTGGACAATAAAATTATAACATTTTTTATCTGGTTTTATATTCTAGTTTAACGTTATAATTTGAATGAATACGTCAAATCAGAGGCGGGCGGGAGCTCTAAGCCTAAGGGGCCCCAAAAAGTCAAAACAATTCTCATTTCTCATGTGAAACTTTAACGCAAAAATTGCTTGGACAATTTTATCCAATTATTATTTTCTTGAATAGAAAGCCCTTTGTCTCGCTTTTCTTCCGTCTCGTGACCTTGCATAGCCTACACGATTTTAATATGTTAATGATAAAGCACCTCAAACTGCCACGGAGCAAAGTATGGGGCATTTAAATGCTTCCGGTGTTTTAAACTGAGGAAGGGTATGGATAATATTAGCAGTTCTTCCATCGTTCCTACAACTTCAGATGCAGCTATTGCCCTCTGTAACGGGCACGAAGATGATTTATCTTCAGAATATCCTGATAAAGTTTTACGTTTCAGGAATGTGCTTAAATCTGAAATCAAGTGCTTTGGCAAAGTTTCTTCTCCTTGATAGCTCTACACTAGCTTCCAGTGTTCTCTGTATCCTGTACCGCCTTCTGTTTGTTTCCTACTCTTCAAGTAACAACCACGAAAGGAGAACTATCTTTCTCAAAATTTGAAACTTAGGAAAAACTTCTGGAAGGTAGTGTCGAATGGTATGATTCAGCCCAAATTTACCGGACTCAGTAGCCTCACTCTTGAACGAGAAAGGGCAAGATCTAATGTAAAAGTATCATTCTCTGCCCAGAAGCCAGCTTTCAGTTAAGCAAGGTGGTTTGATTTAAATCAAAATTTAAATTGGGGAATTCTATTTTAAAAATCACTTATTGAAATCACTTTAAATAAAATTACAGAATAATGTACACAAGAAATTTGTAGATATCAGAATCACTTTTTGTGAAAGTATATTAATATCGTATTCATTTAATGGTGTTTATTATGCTCTAAGAAAGGAAATAAAGGAAACAAAATATATGTCCTGATGGGGTGAAGCTCATACGAAAATAAATGTAATATGTCATCTGAAAGAAACACTTAAATTTCCCTTGATTTAAAATTCAATAATTTTTATAAGAAAAAATAGTAATTTTTTAAATAGAATAATATACAAAATACTAATCATGTTAAATCGTAAATAGTGTCATTTTCATTAAACTGTAAATAAATATGATAGCTGATATTTGGCTAACTATCATTAAAACCTCTAAAATTCGGCTACAAAGACTGTAAATATTATTTTAAGTTAAAATTATAAAGTACATCCAGAATTTATATTTTCACTGTAAGAAAAGTTACTGAAATTATAATAGTTTCATTAACACACGTAACAAACTTTTTCATATTAGTTTCATTATGTTCAGTTCCAGAAACAGAGAAATGCATATTTACATTAATCAAACTGTTCAAATATTTTACAGGGCCGTTTATCAGAAAAAGCCTTTCTATTTAGAAAATATGTCTGTGTACGATGCCAAAGAAATGATCGATTTAAATAAAAAATATGAAAGAATATTAAAAAAAAAAAACATTAGTTTTATCCACCCAGCTGTTAAGAGGGGCGGAGAAAGGGAAAAATAAGTATTTGTATTTTCTTCTTTTGAATACATAAATGTCAAAGAAAGATATGTTATAATATGTGAAAATTCAGAGGTAGATCATCGATTTGTATAATTATTAATGTAAGTGTAGCCACAACCAGCCATTCTAAGTAATTACATACATTTCCTGGAAGAATCTGACTGTACTTGGGGGACCCAAATTTGTTTCTTGTGGACGCGTACTTTACGATTTTGTTTCGCCACTGCGTCAAATATTTAATATTACAAGAACATTAAGACGTAACAACAAAATGAGATTCACAATTATTATTATCATCTAAGCCCTAAAATTCAAGTAAACTGGTACAATTAATGTGCAACAAAGGTAAAATTGCTAATTAAAAAAGTCAAATTAGCTGTATCAATTGATTACACCAAAGATTTCACACTTATGGTGCAAATGACTATCGTTTTAAGATTTGTTGATGTTGAAACCGATTGTGTTGAAGTCCTTGAAGGTAGATACTTTGGGCCCCTAGACAGGATTGTGGTTTAGCGCAGCCCCTTCCCCCCGTTCTATCAAGCACAGACATTTTATGTGCGTCCTTCGATATTTTCTACTTAAGCCATGGTTTGTGACATTTACATCCTACAAATTTTGAAATGAGGAGACAAAGAACGACTCATTAAATAATATATAGGTTATATTTAAAGGTTCTTATTTAAGGATATTTCAGTTGTCTTACTGTCTAAAGAACATCTTAAAAAACGTACTATTACTACTGCCTTGGTTAATGAAAATTCCAGCAGCGTGTTAATGTAGCTCTGCCACGTGTAAATTTCTCTGTCGCGTACTATTAAATATAATTTACGTCAGAAATTAATTATTATTATAGGCTATTATATAAAAATAATAATTTGCTGACGTTTCCTTGACTGTATATCGATTCACATTGACATTTCAAACTTAAAGAACGGATGGAGCCTTGCATTCTAATCTCGCCCTGGGCCTCGCGATATGTTGCTACGCCACTGTACCTAAGATTTTTGTAACTCCTCAAATTAGTTTCATTATTATGTCAAACCAACTACCACGCATTTTCCAAATTTGTTTCGAAGGCCTTCAAATAGGTTTGTGTGTCTTGTTCATTTTATGTCACTTTTCTGATCTTGAAATCGTAAATCTCCTCTCGGTTTCATTTTTACGTTGTTCGTTTGTTGAAATGTGTAAGTAGCATTGCCTGCTATTTGGACCCGTATGAAGATACAAGCTAACAATAATTATATTTTGCATCGTATTACTATCAATGCGGTCTGTAGAACTAGATAAGTAGCAACAACATTTTTTTTCTACTGGGTACAGAGTCTGAAGAAAACTTTGCTAGAAGGTTGAAACGTTACGTTTAGTTTATGTTTTAAATAAAATAAATTTCTGCGTTGGTCAGCATATTGAGTTTTTCATATCATGGAAACAAGGCTTTCTGGTGTTACAACAACATGAGCGAACGACGATTTGTTGAAAGAGATGACAATATTCAAAAACCTTTTATAATGCAAATTCTGATTTCATGTTCCATTTTATGAACCATCGTGCCTTAGTGTTCAGGGTGGGGGGATCTTGAGCAACTAATATGGATATTGAATTGACAAAATTACACCAGAGAGAAAATCTGTTGGATTGATTCATTCATTTATTTGGTCAATTTATGCTCAATAAGGCTAATCGGGACTGGACCTATAGTTTAAAGTGGGATCCGAACCACCATGTGCCTCCACCGGGTATCGAACCCGGTACCCCTTGATTACAAGGCGACGACACTACTACTGCGCCATAGGGCAGCACCCTCCCCCCAAAAAGTACACAACCACCTGTAACACAAAGTTCCAAAATATTTACGATGGCACTTTTTGTGAAACTTGGTTCGTACTCCTTTACAAGTGTCAGCAGTGGCGGCAATTAGGGGCGGGGCCGAGAGAGTGCAGTTGCCTCCCTCCCCCTGACATTTGAAACATTTGCACCACGCTAACCTCATGTATCAAGGGAAATTAAACTGTCCTTGGCCCCCCCCCCCACCCACTTTTGCACCTTGACCCTTAGTTTTGGAACCCAATCGCCACCACTGGGTGTGAGTGATACAAATGTTTTCTACCAAGGAATAAATGTCTGCAATTTCAAATTGATAAAAGTGATGAACATTTTGAGTGCTCCTAGACCAGTTTAGAATCTAAAAGTTGGCAACGGTGACTGCGTGACTCATGTATCTGGAGACGGTGCAAAACCTGAATGAGCGTACGCTGAAGATAAGCGAGCTTCGTCTTACAAGGCCTTCCAGTTACTAGTAGGCTTTCGATGCTTGACGGGTCAAAACTCAGTTATGTAGTTTTACTCGCCCGCCCGACCAGACAGGCGGGCGTAGTAAGCGATTCTGACCAATATGCAGCACTCTGAATGTGGTAAACGTGAAAAGTGGCTGGTAGCCCTCTAAGTAGTACAAAGGGTGTGTAAAGAGGTCCCTAGTGTGCACGTTCTTACGGGCTGATGTGCGGAACGATGCGATTTCCCAACACTTTCGCTTTTGCCACTTACAACGTTTACCACTTTTAGTCCTCAATTGATAAAGGGCACTCACATTTGAACCCGAGAGCCCTCGGGTCATAGCGGGGTATGCTAACCACTCCGCCACGGAGTCAGCACATATATATGTACATACATAAGTACATACACGTGCAGGATGTCCGACAAAAAACTAGTGCTAAGGAAAACATCATTATCTCTCAAACTATTAAACAGTAAATAGGAAAGAGAAACCCTCATTATCTATTTCAATTTCGGTCACTTTACGCCGCTATGAATAGGTAATAGGACAAACGCAATGATAAGTTCATATCTTACCAAGGGTTCGAACCTGGGACAAATTCAATCGTTATTATCTTGTGATTTTTCTTATTATTACTAGCTCATTTCCCGGCGTTGGCCGAGTAATTATTTATCCCAATCTTCTATTAGACAGGAAAATAATGAATTCTAACTATAATGTAAAATGTAAGTAATTTTATTTACAGAGGCATTTAAAAGTGCAAGTACTCAAATTATGAAGTAAAATATTTTACAAATTCACTTTAATATTAATTTAACTCATAACCTGATTATAAACTTTTTTAGTTTCACCTTCAGGAGCAAGAATAAATAAATTATTTGCCTGACTCAACACAATTAGCTTAGCGACCCAGAAAACTATGGATTCCACACTAATATCGGTCGTTTTCGATTATTTGTAGGTCACCTCCACCCACCCCCACCCCTAGGGGTGCCAGTGTGTCTTACCCCCACAGTATTTCTTTCCAGATTGTAAGTCATATGTGTACTAAGTTTGGTTGAAATTGCTCCAGGCGTTCGAGAGTTATGCCGGAACAAACATATACATATACACACATAAAAGTACATCCATTTTTATATGCTGATGATACAAACTTTCAGGGATGATGGAGAAGGGCACATGTGTCAATTTGAGATAAGGAACCCTGGTCCGTTACATGGTGGAGATACAGGACTTTTCATTTTTTTTTCAGAAATGAAAAGAGTTGATAACCAATTTAAAATTTAACCCCACCCCCAATTTTTTTTTTTTGCGAACTTGTTTAATTTTTTATGTCCTTGCCACATTTGATTTTGAAAATACATATGGCTTAAAAGTTGTTTTTTTTATTTATTTTAACATTAATGGGGGAAATTTTTATTATATATGCCATGATAGATGTCGAGCTTTCACCTTGCTGATGAACTCGATGAAACATTGGGCCAGTTGTTGGACATAGCACTAGGGACTACGGGTATTACTTTAGATGTTAGCGGTCCAACTGCAAGTTCAACCCCCAAGTTTAAACGTAGCCCAATATTAACTAGACGCCTTCAGCGACAATTATTAGAGAAACAGGAATATGAAAAACAATTAGAGCAACAATGTCAGGATTTTAGAGATTTAGGCCCAACACAGTTTGCAACTATGGCTCAGTCTCAGTTTGTTCCCCCAACTATTCTAGAGGGTATCCCATTTCAAGGGATAGCCGGGGAAGATGTATCAAAATTTTTGGATAAGGTAGATAGCCTTGCCATTTTAAATGGTTGGAACAGCGCCAGAAAGCAGGAAATGTTCCCAGCCCTTTTGGCCGGGCCAGCGTTACGATGGTATCAGGCTTGGAAAGATGTCCAGGAGAATCACGACAGTTCTTATGAGAACTTGAGACAAAAAATTAAAGACGAATTTACAGGGTCCTTAGATCAACTCCAGATCGAGGAACAAATACGATACAGGTTACATAAAGAAACTGAGCCAGTTACAAATTATGTTCGGGACAAGCAATTACTATTACTTAAAGCAGATCCTAAAATGGGAGTTCAACAACAGATTAAACAAATTATTTTGGGATTGCAAGTGGATTACATGAAAGATATCCATCATAAAAAATACGAGTCAGTGCATGGGTTGCTCAAGGACTTAAAATCCTTTGAAAAGCTTCAGTTTTTGATGAGGCAGCGCAAGTTGAAAGAGCTAAGGTGCGAATATCAAAGGGACAGTTTATTCCTTCCTTTGAGCAGAGCACCAACACTCTCGCAACAGCAGCACATTTTATTACATAATAACAATCTGGCTACTACTGAGTCTACACAATTGCGACCAACTTCAGATATCGATGCAAGATTCAATGCCTTGCAAAAGGAGGTCGAACAATTCAAATTAGCTAACAATCCTCAAAGTAACCAGGTTCAAACCCAGGCTCAGGAAACTGGTTTGGAAGCTAGCTTAGCTAGTCTTACTTTTAGACTAGATAGCATTGATAATCAAAAGCATAACCCTAGCACCGACTCATCTGGACAGAGGCAATTTAGAGAACCATATTATAGAGGCAATTATGAGTCAGGAAATAATTATAGAGGTTCCTACCGGGGTAATAATAGACGACCGCAGTATAATAGGGAGTATAGAAATGCACGCCCTAATAATAATTCAGATCGCAATAGGCGATATGGCAATGCCCAACAATGGCGAGGACGTGGAAACTTCCGCGGACAGAACTCGCGGGGTTCCTCATCCTCAGGAGGGCGAGGCCAGGAAAGTAGAGGAGAGCAACGGGAGAGACCACGCTGCTCTATTTGTAATTATCCCAATCACTCGGCAGCCACTTGTTTTCAGAACAAGGAGGTTTTAAACGTGCAGTGACTGCCCATAGAAGAGACGTATGTGCAGATTTTGTAGGGAAACAAATTTCAGTCTCTACTTTCCCCTATGAGGAACGTATATATATTAATACAGTGATAGGGGGACAACGTCAGAGTTTTCTTGTGGATTTCGGGAGCCAAGTATCAGTGACTAGTGATCGAGGTATTCCTTCAACTGCCAAGCGTTAACTCGTCATGTTAATGACGAGTGCTCTTATCATCGAGGATGAACGATGAATAGGTTACATCACCCATTGATTAATTGGTTAACATTCTTCGTAAGATCCCACGAACTTCACAGTTCGTTACGTGGTTTTCTTGTGTTCCGTCCTTAACTGGTTCCGCGGAGGAGTACCAAATCTCCTCAAAGTGAGTCGATTTTGTTCAAAATCCAAATTTGCTTTATGAGCTCTTAAAAAATCGTTACCCAAGATTGTCCCATGTTCAAAATTTGGAACCATCCGGAAAGGGTGGGTAAAATTGCGGCCGTTTATTGCAAATGTTAACAGGGCACTTTTTTAATTTCAATTTGTTCCTTAGCTACTCCCCTTATGGCCGTATGAATTTTAAAACGTTTGGCAGTTGAAGGAATACCTCGATCGCTAGTGACTGATACTTGCCCTGGTCAACATGAAGCATTCAGAGAGGCTTTTAAAATAAAATATAATCTTATGGATTGATACGATATTTGTAATTTCACAAATCCAACAGATAGTGCCGATTTGAAAAAAGAAATACGAAATAGACAAAAAGCACGTCAACAATGACAAAATTAGAACTCGAAATTCACTGACATGACCATTAAATAGAAACAGTCGATCGATTTTTCCTTGTCGGTGAACTTAGAATACGTATCAACAGAGTAACTGTATTGTACGAGTCAATGGGCATGACAAAAGACTTAGACTGTTTTATTTTCTTATGGGATATGTGGTCGAGTGGGTTCCCAATATCATAAGATATAAAAAGCAGGGGCGTACTGGCTCAATCAGAGGAGCCCTGGCAACTTAACCTGTGGGCCCTCAGAAAAACTTGCTGATCGCCTCAAATAGGAACGAAATCCCTCCTCTATGGGAGTTGTGTTGTGTGCTGTCCACAGTGGCGGCGATTGGGGGTCATGGGGGCAGTTGCCTCCCACATTTTGCTACTTTTGCCCCCGCACTATGCTGAACCTTATATTTCAAGGAACATAAACTGCATCCCCCCCAGTTTTGCCAAATTGCCCTCACAGTCTTAGAACCCAATCGTCGCTACAGCCTGTCCATGTGTGTTTGTGATTGTACGTTCATCAATTTTATCATCACTCATTCTCATCAGGGTTGTAAAACGTCCAAGAATTTTAAATAAATTTAATTCCGGTCCAGGAGAGAAAATCAGCAAGCGTAAACGAGTTCTGGACCGTAAGGAACCTTTTTATCTGTAAGGTATTTCAATTCGGTCCAGGAACCTTTTTTCCCCGATCAATTTAAATACGGTCCAGGAACCTTTTTTCTGAATAAATTTAAAGACGGCTCAGAAACATTTTTTCCGGATGAAACAATACGTAACTTGGACCGAATTTAAATTGTGCGAGAAAAATGGTTCCGGTCCTGCAGCGGAACCCAGAAGTAAAGTAAATCAAAATCAAATAATCAATCAAATCAAAAGTGGCAGAAAAGCGACGCTAAATAACAGAAACAGAGAACAAAAGAACTTTGGTGTCCGAAGCTGCGCTTTTCTTTTCACGAGGAAATTTGAGCTGGTCGAAGTTCATGCAGCAGGCCGACATATACCCAGTCTTCCTTCCTTTGTTCCCAGTAGACCTGTAACACGGAACAGGAAGCAGGGCCCTGTGGTCTTGTTGTCATGCGAAGAAACAAACTTGTACGCTCAACTCCTGGTTGGTACAGTTCCCAAAGGAGTCGAGCCCTGCAAACGTCCTCCAAATGCATCAGGCGAGACTCCGTTCCTGAAGAAACACGTCACATTCTGTATCGTGTTACCGGTGTTGGTGAGTTAAAAGCTGCTCGAATTTGATACGAAAAGGTAGTGGAGGTTTGACGAATCGTTCGTGGATAACTGGTTCAAAGATAGGTTCGTTTAGTTTATGTTCGTTCGATTGAGCCCACATGTAAGCTAATTGAGACTGGTGTATCCACCGGAACGAACTAGAGACCCCACGATTACAAGCTGTCGGCTCATAGAACGCATTAAGTGTAGTCGACTTTCGATCTCGTCATTGAAGTTTCATGGTTCGAGTCCCGCTCTGGGCAGATGTGTTAGTTTCATCTAATCATCTTCATCGTCACGATTAGCTAAAAGCGTCAGAAAAGTGATGAAACAACAAAAACAAAAAGTACAAATTACATGGCGACAGTGTTACCAATACACCATTAGGGAGTCACCTTCATACCATTCAATCCAAGTACTGTTCGACTACAGAAGACGAACCTAGCCCGATTGATACGCTAAAGCGGAAGTAGGTGGTAAACACACACGAAACTACACTCTATATATTTAGATCAGTATTTCCTTAGAAATGAACAAAAACAGCGACATTACTACAGCGTGTTTGAAACAACCATGTTCTGGCAGTAGCGAGCAAATTTAAAAGAAAACTCTCTCGGGCTGCGTTCCAGTAGCAGCCGTCACCCCTCTTCTGCCAGTGGGATCGCCCATCTAGCGCATGCGCACTTGGGGCGATAGTCTCGACGAGCGCACACGAACTATACAACATACGAGATACCTCTACAAATGTTTAGGAAAACGTTTTCGGATATGCCATACCCAAGTTAGAGCTTATAGTACTGTATTAGATATTAATAATATCTTGACGTGAACACGTACTAAAGATCGCCCAGATACACGTTTCGATTGCGTCCCGATAAGAGAACGAAACCAAAACCTTCAGAATTGTCAAGGCGGTACCGAGAATGAAACAGACATATGTGAAATCTGGACAATACCGAGACTAGCTGTCCAAATTTCTTGTTTCATAAACTTTTATTGAAGCCCACTTTATACTCAGGGCTGGCCCTACAGTTCAGAGTGCGATTCGAACCATTGTTCAATATGCCTACCATGGAGTTCGAACCAGACACCACAAGCCCATAGACACGTGTCTTGTTTCGTTCGAGTCTTGACTAAGCTACCCCTGCCAGCCTTGCTACTCACCTGGAATTCTTTGATTTCAGGGAATTTTGCTTGAATTATTGGCTCCGGGAATTCTGCGTGAATTTTTTTCTGGAGACGTGAAAAATTGCAAGTTTTATTAATCCAAACCCCATTAACTTATACATAATCTGAGGCAAGTTTTTTTTTCCCGTTTAGCTTTTAAATTCTCCCCATTCGTTAACTATGTTAATGTCCTTATAGAACAATATATCTGACAGGCGGAAGATTATTGCCAAATATCTTGAAGTTTATTAGGTACATTTGAATTTAAAATTCTTACAATTAAAAATTTTTACTGGATTAGTATATTCCGTAACATTTGTGACTTGTGTTTGTGGATATATTTCGAGTCTGAGTATGTGAAATGGCAAATGTAACTCAGCAGCTTAAATTAAATATTTTAAATATATATACCGTTTAATTGATTGAATTAGAATTTTTGGATACATTGGAATCACGCACAGCCTTTACATTGTTAATATGCATGTTTGTGTGTGTATTGAGGAGAAGGGGGTGGGGGGGGTGAGAGACAGTAATACAAGTTGATGTAGAGAAATCATCTGCTTGTAGGCACGAATTTGTGGAAGCTTCGCCTTGAAAACCGGTAATTATACATGAATTTTATCATGGTCCTAGAGTAGCCACCATGCTCTGCTGAGAAGCCAGAAGTCCGAGAATCGAATCCTCAAAAGCTTGGATATATGGTTATCTTTGTCCTATAATGCATTATGTTTTTCATCCATCGCGCAATTACCCAATAGTTACAAAAGCGACATGAAACCCACGAAGTCAAAATATATCTTAATCAAATAGATGCAACTTATTCAAACATAGCAGCGAAAGGAGTGACTCATAAATTGTTACAATGAGAATTAATTAAGATTCGATGAACTTGATGAAGAGAAGCTCACAGTGTCAAACCCAGGATTCGAACCTGAAACCTCTGTATGACTTCGGTAGTCGACTAGCCAAAGCACTATATCGACGCCGTAAGTTGCATTGTTATTTAACAGTATGAGTTCAACAATAGAGAACTAAATTTCTAGTAACAATGAGTGCATCTACTTACTCGGAGTCAGGTCACAATTTTAACTGATTCTTCACTTTCTCCTGGATCGATCGGACTCACCAGAGGACAAGAAGATTGTGTTACATTTAATAATGACGTGTTTAGGAGATCTTGTGATATAGGTACGTGTCTATTACTTCGTAATTTCTTGAAGGATTTCAATAGGGTTTACGATACCGTCAAGTTGTGCATACTTGTTATTATTGCAGTTGACAATGTAGATGCACAATTACTCCTGGATATTCTCCCTTGGTTTCATAAAATGACGTGAATCTGAGCGCAAGTTTTATTTTATTAATGTTCTTTGCCCTCACTTTTCTGTCACTTTTGGCTAATCGCGAAGACCAGGATGATTGATGATATTATGAAATTCATTCAGAAACATTCATAAAGAACACTCATGCCCAGGCCGTGATTTGCGCGATGTCACTTCACCGTGAAGGTCGTCAAAGATTATATGGCATTTTCAAAAATAGGCATCTTAAACCTCGATTCCATCGAATCGATTTTTAAATTGAAAACATTAGTATTATTTGTTATACTTATTACAATTTTCAATTCGATTTCGATCTTTCTATTGATTATAAAGGTTTTTCCAATAAGAATGATATGATTTTGAAATGAACTGGCAACTATGCTTCAAATGGTGCAACTGTTACTAGTTGTCATTTGTGTTTAGTATATTGTGACAATTCATTATAGCTAAATACACGCTTCAAGAACGTTTGGTTATTATCCAAAAAAACTTGAAACGGATCATAATTTGGGGCAAAAAATTATCTTTTCAGATGAAGCTTATTTCTGGTTAAGTGGATATGTCAACAAACAAAATTGTTGTTTCGTGTGAAAACAATCCACAAGAGATTCACGAGAAGCTCTTAAATCCGAAAGAGGTCACTGTATGGTGTGGTTTATGGCATGGTGTCATCATCGGACCATTTTTCCCCCCCAAAACGAGGTAGGAGATGAAGTTACAGTGAATGGTGAGCGGTACCGATTGATATTAACAGATGTTTTGTGGCCAAATTTAGATGAAATTGATTTGGTGGACATGTGGTTCCAACAAGGCGGTGTCACATGTTACACTGCTAATGCCACTATCGACGTATTGCAAGAACAGTTTGGTGAAAGGATAATTTCAAGAAATGCAACTGTTAGTTGGCCTCCAAGAAGTTGTGATTTAACTCCTTTAGATTGCCTTTTGTGGGTTTATTTGAAATCTATAGTCTATGCAAACAGACCACGAACCCTTGATGCATTAAGATTGAACATCGAACGCTGCATTCGTGACATTAGGCCCGAGTTATTGCACAAAGTCATGGAATATTGGATTCATCGAATTCACTCGTGTGCACGAAGTCGAGTTGGGCACTTAAATTATGTGTTATAAACTATGTTTCAAAATAATATGAATAAGTTTGATTGTATCTGAAATAGTTTCTATTTTATTTCATTGTAAGATCATATAGTTCTTATTGGAAAAACCCTATACAACTCTTAGCTTATTTCTGAATTGAGGAGGTGTATATTGAGTTTTATCCAATTGGAACAACTTTAATTTATTCTTCCTGATGTTGCAATATGTCCTTCTTTGTAACAGCCTTTTCCATTTCCTTTTTTTCTTCAATTCAATCCCTGATCTGATGAATCCATCTCGATTTCATATCTTACAAACTTGCTCTGATGTTCCTGTCACTTTGCGAATTGAGCTTTTTGCTTTGAGGGGGATTTCATTTTGGAATGTCGTTTTCTTTGGGGGGGGGGGGTATGCAAATTTGTATATATGTTAACAGTTAGTAAACTAAACTACAGCCTTGAGGTTATAAGTACCTTAGAACAGTGTTTCTAACCTAAGTCATTAAATCTTATGATAACATTTATGTGTAATTTGGAAACACTATACCACCATTCGTTGCGCGGGAAATGTCTAATTGGTATTCCACCACAGCCCATACATTTTCTAGCATTTGTGGCGTCACATTGTTGATTGCAGCACGAATGCTTTTCTGTAAGTTTCGTATATCTAGAACGTTTGTAGCATAAACCTGGTCCTTCACAAAAGAAAAAGTCGAGCACAGTAAGGTCCGGTGATCTTGGTGGTCACGTTTTGAACCGCGATCCTCTACCAATCCATTGTGCATTAAAGTGCTCATCTAAGAAACGGCGAACTTCTTTGGCAAAGTGGCATGGGGCTCCGTCTTGCTTGAAAATTGTTCCTTCTGGAAGTTGAGGCACAGCGTATTGCTGTAGCATGTCCATGTAAATTGCTGCATTTACAGTGCGTTCCAAGAAAAAAAAGAGGACCGATGATTTTATCCTTCATGACTCCACACCACACCTATCCTATGTTGGGACATCACCCGCTGCACCAACGTTATAATGGGTGCGAAAACTTCGCTGCACACGAATTACAGATTTAAATTCTGCAAATGCCAAAACAGAAAACACCTTCTGTTGTGACGTCTTCATGGCGAATGATGCCTTCGCAACAGTTTGAACGAGCCTATAGCTTCTGCGCTTGCGCGATCTGCCACAGCACGTTACATTTAAAACTTTTTCAGTTACTCTGCACAGTGTTGCCAACTATCAGTTATTCCAACTATTTGTTACAATTTTATGAAATTTTCTTTTATTATAGCCTACTCCTAAGCGGAACACGCTGTATTTACATTCTAGGAAATCATCGAAATAATAACACAGAAAACTTTACCAAATTTCTATTGCCGAGTTCAAACTTAACGTCCATCTAACTCGCCAACAAGTTTCTTGTTAACACTTTAATGTATGTAGAATATCAGCACTCTGCCATGTGTATCCACTACTTTTAAGAATCTTGGTGTGATACTCAACCACCATCTCACGGGGCAGAGCACGTTAACTCGGTATCTAGAAGAGCTTTCGGTGCATTGCATTCACTCTATCGGCTCAAAAACTTCCTCCCTGAACGTATAAAAATCAAACTGGTCCAGTCTCGTCTTTCCCATTGTTGACTATTGCGACATTGCTTTCTTGGATGTCGACCAGAAGCAAGCTAAACGACTACAGCGAATCAAAAATGCCTGAATTCGTTTCGTTTTCGATCTAAAATATTCAGAACATCTGACATCGTACTTTGCGAAGGTCGAGTGGCTTAAATGAAACGACAAACGTAATTTCCATAAGTTAATTTTACTGTACAAAATCCTCCAAATAAAAGACCCGCAATATCTCTATAACCGATTTAAACATCTTTCTGACTTTCACAGCCGCAACACCAGATCGCGCGAAAGGTCTCCGCTCTCCATTCCACTCCACAAATCCAACTTTTATGCAAATTCTTTTACTGATACCTCAGTAGGCCTTTGGAACAAGTTGCCACCTGAAATTCATATCTGTTCCTCAATTGTGACGTTCAAAAAATTATTAAAGTTACACATATTATATAATGAAAATTAAATGTTTGACTTTCCTTATAAAATGGCGGTTGCAGAGAATCATAGAAGGACTTACGGCACAAAAATAATTTAACGTAATAGGTAATATGAATTATCGTCAAAGTATACCGTTTCGTACTGTGTTTAAGTAAGTGTAATGTTATGTATTTGCTTGTACGTGCGTATGTGTACATGTGTGTATGTGTAAGGGCAAGAATATGTATGTGTGAGTGTGAGTGTGTGTGCCCGTATCTACAGGTCAGATTTCCATTCTTATATGTATTTTTCTTTGAATCTTTTTATTTCTCTGTAATTTTTATATAATTTTTTATTTATTTCTTTTTTCAATATTTCAATATTCCGTTTTGAAATTTTTTTTGTAAACATGGTCAAGTGGAAGAAAAGGCTCCACAGCCTTAACTTTGCCATGTAAAAGAAGACGACATAAATAAATAAAATAGAAAATAAAACTTAAGTGCAAAACCGACTACTGACGTTGGCTCGGTTAGGTTAGCTAGTTGCAGAATGGCGTCCTTCTTGAATCCACAAGAGTGGATACTTTTCAGCAGGGAAAAATCTTTGACGACTGAACCATTAATAGTCACGAATATAATAGCTATTTCAATTGTGGTAATTAGAAAGGATATGCCTTCAATTCCATTTTCCTTGAGGCGGGTATAAACATCCCTGGTACGGATAGAAATCCTTTTCTTTTGCCGGGATAACAATTTTGTGGGGGGAGGGCGGGAAATCCCCGGCACCTCCCCGTTAATTCGCACATTGGTTCCTGTCACTAGCTTAATTAATATTTCAATACCCTTTGCCTTACGGGCCAGTTTCAGAATATCTCTCCGTGTTCCTGCCAATTCAATTATTGATAATAAGAATTTCCGTCATTCTCTGAACACCATCTTATTCTCCCCTGCATAATTTAAACTACAATATCCGGTTCGCCAAACAGTTCTTGAACTTCGGCATTCTCCATCCTTCCTCGTCTCTTACTGCTCCAAACATTCTTAGGATCTTCCTTTCCCAAATTAACACCCGATCATTCTTTTCTAGTTAACATCACCCAACATTCTGATCCAGTATTGTTGCATATATTCGGATCCCACTTTAAACTATAGATCCAGTCCCGATTAGCCTTACTGTGCATAAAGTGGACTTAAAACATCAACTCAAACAAACAAACAAACATTCCTGGATTTTAACATATTTTATTTATTTATTTATTTCCCATCAACAGAGACAAGTCTCCAATTACAGAAAGGTAATATCAAAATATTACATTTTCATTTACAACTTGTATGTACGCACATACACATTCTCCCTCCTTCCTCCTTTACACACATATTCACAAACATAGACAGATAATACATAATATACATATACAGACATCTTGGTGACAGAACAGGTTTTCTTATTAACTGTGACAACAAAAATTTTCAGATATTTACACATTTCATCTGAATTACACAAAACAAGTATCACAAACACTGGTACAATATATCATTACAACAAACTTCAATTTGACAAATCCAATTCTCATAATAAATACATTATTAAGAGAGATACCCCTTTAACATATTGATAAATTTGGTTCGTGTCATGCCGAAATCCAGGTCCACCAAATGATTTGAGATCTTATACATTTTCCAAGGTATAATAGCATCAGTTCCACTTTGTTATCCTTTCGTGTATTTCTGCTTATGTCTTATTGTCTGCTGTTCAATTCAATTTCAATTCGGTTCAGGAACTTTTTTTCCGGATCAATTTAAATACGGTCCGGGAACTTTTATTCCGGATCAATTTAAAGACTGTCCAGGAACCTTTTTCAATGAAACAATATGCAACTTGTACCAAATTTAAATTGTGCTACAAAAAGGGTTCCAGTCCTGCTGCGGAACCCAATAGAATTTATGGGTTCTTGGATTGGACCTATAACAATCGTGATTTAAATGCTTAAACTCTTTGATACTCTTTTGCATTTAGTTTTTCATTATTCTCTCTTCTGGCATCCTCTTCATCTCCCATCTTCATCTATTTTGTTTTACTTATATTCACTTCCAATCTCAGGTCTCTGATTGTCAACCCGATGGGACAAGGAGAAGAGGCAGACCCAGGAGAAGGTGGCTTGATGATGTGGAAGATCTTAGAACGCTGGGAATGAAAGGCTGAGAGAAGGAAAGCCGTGGCCCAAGGTGATTGTAAGAAGGTGATAAGGAGATCAAGGACCTACATGTAAGAACATGTACTTGGTGTACAAATATGGTATTTTATATAAACAGCATGTTATCAATGGGACATCTAGATCCCAAACTAATCGCTTCCTTGTAAGGTATTATGTGTGTTGTCTAAATATACGCGATGAGTAAATTTTAATAGCAAAATTTTCAATTGCGAGTCATGTCACCCCTAAAGAGTTATGCAACACGCATAACGCCTTGCGGGGAAGCGAGTATTTCAGGATATAGGTGTCCCTTTTGGTAAATTTCTTATATCCGGAAAACGGATGAAATTTGCTAGTTCATTTAATTTGAAAATATTCGCACTTAAGTATTCTGCATTGAGAAACATTGTTGAAGATGGCATATCGCATATTTCTCGGAAATAAGCTCTATTTGCGACATATCGAGTAAGTTTTCTTCGTTTCTTTTTGCCTTCGGTAACACAAAAAATGGCGGTCACAGTTTCACTACCGTACTCGGCATACAGTGTTTGCACCCCACTGCACCCAAAAATACCTACGTAGCCCCACAAACCATTGACGCATAGCCCCACGAATCATTCATACATAGCCCCACGAACAATTTCCGGTAAGGTTAGGTTAGGTTGGGTCACGTTTAGGTTAGAATAGTTAAAAATTTGTTCAGAAAAAATAATGCGTATCCCCACACACCATTCTCGCATAGCCCCAAGAACCATTAACACATAGCCACGAACCATTGACACACAGCCCCACGAACCATTGACACATAGCCCCCTCAAACCATTTGCGGAAACGTATCTTCTTCAGTTACAAAAAGCACATGTTTGGAAACGCTGACCGGCATTTACCGTGATTACATCACACACAGGCAACATCCGGCTGGAAGGAAATGGATGCAACAGCTTTCGTGCATAGGTCACACATTTATATCGAAAAATAGATGATTTACCGGCAAAATTCAATGAACGATGCGAGAAAATACTTCCCCGAACTTCCACAACTATAAAGAAACTGCATTCGTTAAGTAATTTCTTCTGTAAATTTGAAGAAATCCGTTTTCCGGATATAAGAAATTTACCTCCCTTTTTATTGCAGGTGGTTGTATATTCTTTCTCTTTACTAAGCAAAGCAGATCATTGCTACATATTGGTTGAATATTCATTTCATGTGAACAGAAAAGCACAATAATATATTTTTTTGAAAGAAGACAACAATAACACGCCTTCCTACAATGATATATCTCGAAGCAACAATTAAAATAGAATATGTTAATGGCTTCCATGGAACATTAGGATGGTAAAAGACGCCATCGAGTTTGTCTTGTGCACTGAAATACATATGCCACTCTTTTAAGGAACACCATTTTTCCCTTCAGAATCAATTTGAAAAAAACTTCATACTACTTTCGAAAGGTAAGGTTGTTTGTTAAATTTGTCACAATGTGTGGCGTTATTGTATACAGATTCAGTCCCCATGTTACGATATCATCCTGTGACGTATATAATCGGAGATGGGGGAGAGGAGGGAGTTGCCAATATGCCTAGGCTATAGCATAGGGGCCGAAAGGCATGTGTGGAGGGGGAGGTACACAAAAATGAGACTCTGAAAGTTCCTTAATATTGTAGTAATAGCAAAATCAAAAAACGTGCCCAGTCCCTTTACTTGCTTATATCATGAAAGAAGGTAGAAGTTTAGTTTAGTATAGTTTAACTTTTTTTCACATCATAACCCTCTCTTGGGTACTGTATTACAACCGGAGATCAAGTCTATATGTTAACGTTTTGAATGTCAACGACTGAAAGACAAGTGGAGGGATATTGGTGGTTGAAATTAACATCCTTGTGTGGCAGTGTGGCAGTGTGGCTACCGTATATATATATATATATATATATATATATATATATATATATATATATATACTAGCTGATTAGCCGGCGTTGCCCGGATATTTATTTATCCCAATCTTGTATTAGACAGGAAAATAATGAATTCTAACCATAGTGTAAAATGTAACTAATTTTAAATGCGATCGTGAAAGTCACCAATTAGCTTAGCGGCTCCGAAAACTATGGATTCGACAGTAATCTACGTCATTTGTGGCATTTTATTTTCACCCCCTCTCACCCCCCCCCCCCCATGCCGATAGGTGATGAACTTGGAGTTGAACGGCATTGGGATTGACTCCGAAAACTATAGATTCCACACTAATATCGGGCATTTTCGCAACACAACGTCATATCAGCCTGAATGTTAGACAACCCGAGAAACACTATCGTTGTGCGGAATTGCATAGAGTCACGGATGTCTGTTTGTGCGAAATTTAATATCGGTCGTTTTCGATTATTTTTACATATCACCCCTTCCCACCCCACCGCTAGGGGTGCCAGGGGTGTCTTACCCCCAAAGTATTCTTTCCAGATTGCAAGTGATACGTTTACCAAGTTTGGTTAAAATTGCTCCAGGCTTTCGAGAGTTATGTCGGAACAAACATACATACACACCCACACACATACATCCATTTTTATATACATCTGTCTTTCGGAAATTCTAAAGGAAGTAACGAAATTAAATTCTGTTCGGGAAGTGTGTCTAAAGCAAATCTGTCTTGTTCTGTAGCTCATCAGTTTTAACTGTAACAGGTCCTCCGATCGAAACCCCGAAACTAATACCACAGGTTGAGACCGCTGTTAACTCAGGAAAAAAAAGAATAGATGTGACGCTATTAACCCTCCAATATCCCATGGTGAGGTAGAATCTAGAGTGAAATAAGTATCTGAACAATACTTCTGGTTGAATTAAACTTCCGATGACATTGATTACATCATTCGAAATTTTGCCAAAAGAAAGTGATTTCAATAACTTAGATTTTTCAAATACCAAGTGAATTCGGCGGGTGTCTATTTGAAATTTATGCTTGAGGAATATTTAACAGTGCATTTCCTAAATCTTGACATTTACTCCGAGAATGTTTTAAATTTACCATCCAATGCGGTGAAGAGCGGTCGTTCAGTATTCTAATTAGAGTTTCCCTCTGGCAACCATATGTCAAGTACACGTGGAGCCCAGTATATCCTCCCCTCAATCCTTTCCCACCAATACCGTCCGTTGTAGGAACTGGCAGCTCTTGTCAAGTCCACTTGGAGTAAATGGGATGTTGCCAACTCAGTGTCTTTAGAGATTTCTTAACGTGAGGTTACAGTTATCTTTGCTAGGTGGAGACCTTATAGTGTAACGTCCCAGTGAATGAATGAATGTCTAAACACTGTAAAAGTGACGACAGCGCTTCTCAGAAAAAGCTTCTCACACGTTTATTGGCCAAGCACAATCCAGCCACTACTTGCGCAGATGACTTGTTTTCTTTCGCTTGCTCCTCAGGTTCCTCGGACAGACTGTAGTCAATTTTAGGCGTCTGACATGACCTTATCAGCATGTCATCTTGCCCCGTGAATTGTATTGAAATAATGGTTAATCTCAATGACGAATTTGTGGACTAGATTTACATTACTCAGTTCTGCAGAAAAGGAGGCACCACACAATATTTCGTTACTTTGATCATCTCAAGTTAAAAGGATGGCAAAACAATTATGAAATAAAATTAATTTATTTATTTTCTGAACATGGGCGTCGCCAGGAAGTTTTGTAGGGGTTGTCCAGACCATTGATAAATCGTTAAAAAAAAAGTGGACACACAGCGCTGTAAAAGCAATGTTATTACTTCGTGTAATTAATTGCTGGGTGATGTAAAGTACTCATCATTCATCCTCTGATGAGAGCACTCGTCATTGGCATGACGAGTTAACGCTTGGCTATGCGAAATGTACAAAATCACACTAAGGAACTAAACTACAGAAAAGACAATGGTTACTCGTTGGGTTTTGTGAACCGTTGAACCTGAATCATGGCTGGGTGTTAGGATAATTACCTGTCTATCTGAAGTATTAAGCTGAATAGAATATGCGAAGTCCTCTGTTAGCTTCTCCAATTCGTCGACCAGAGCGTCGTTCCACTTCTGACCTACTGCTCTGCTAACCACCTCTTCTCTCAACTCCAATCCCAAAAGTCAGTCCCCTCTCAGCTTGTCTCACCTCTATATCACTAGGCCATCGAGCTCTTCTTCTATGCCGAATCGTGTTTTTAATTGCCACCATGCAAACCGCTGACTCTATAACCAGAAGTATTACCTGTTTCCTGAATGCTCGGGAGGTTTGCATGGCACAACACAATGCATTGTAAACATGCCTCAGAGGCTGAGACAACTGAGAAAAACAAGTGAATGCCCTGGTCAACGTGAAGCATTCAGAGAGACTTAATAAAATAAACATATAATCTTAGGGATTGATAGGACTTGCCGTTCCGCTAGACGGTGTCGTGTGAATAATAGAAATAATTATGGTTATTATTCCAATAATAACAATTACGTTATTCTCGATTAGCCTTACTGTGTATAAAGTGGACTTAAAACACCATCTCAATCAATCAATCAATCATGTCGAACTCCGTGGTTTAGTTCCTGGCTTAGAATCCTGGCTTGGGCGTGGGTGTTCTTTCTGAGTTTTCCTTTACCACATTTTCACTCATCCTCATCTTCGCGTTTAGCCAAAAGTTGCAGAAAAGCAAAGTAATAAAAAAAAATCAAAGAAAATGGTTTTAACTCATCCTTGTTGTATTACCGATTCACCGCTTTCATCTTTGTCGTGTGCTTTTCGATCCTGTCGGTTGTTGCTTGCATCGATACAATCAATTAGGGAGCTGTTGTGTCTGACGTACGCGCAATAAACAAATATTTATTTTTATCTGGATAGGGAACTAGGACGGCTGATAGAGTTGGCAGGCTCTCTATCGATTGGCCAATTATCCGAAGAAGCTCAAGAAAACATGATTCAAATACATCAAACGATATTGTGAACACCAAACATGACAACCTCTCACAAATAAAGACTTAATGAGCAATTGACTAATTTTCTCTGACCCAGTAACTTCATCTAAAAGGCAAATCATGTTCATAATCTTTTGCAGTTATCCACGTCCGACAATAAAGAGAAATGCAACGTTTTTACGTATTTCATGCAATAATATGGCAGGCGAGAGCCCCTCCCACGGTATATAAATATACAGGGTTTCCATAAAGTCTCTTTACAACTTCAAGCTTTTATTTCAAACACATATGAAGAGATAATTAAATGAAATTTGCCACATAGTAGCAGTATATATTGAAGTTTTTTTCCATAACTTAATAAACCTCAATATGGGCACCATTGGTTGCACGAAGGACGTCATGGCGAAAATCGATTTCGCGCCATGTCCGCTCTAGCATAGCCTCATCAATGGTGGCAATGGCATCAGTGATCCTTTGCTTGAGGTCAGTAATGTTCCGTACCTTTGTTCGATACACAGTGTCTTTAACGTAGCCCCATAGAAAGAAATCTGGGGGCGTTATGTCTGGTGAACGAGGTGGCCAGGGAATAGGGCCATCCCGTCCAATCCACCTACCGGGAAATTTTTGGTCCAGGAAGTCACGAACATTTAATCCCCAATGTGGTGGTGCACCATCCTGTTGGTAAAGGACGGTTGGTTGAAGGGCAGCCAGTTGTGGTGTCACATATTCAGTCAAAAGGTCAAGGTAAACATTTGCAGTAATTGTTTGCTCCGCAAAGAAAAATTGACCTATGATTCGATTGAACATCAGTCCACACCACACAGTCACCTTTGGCCTGTCTCATTTGAGGTCCATTGTCGGATGGGGTTTTTATGAGTCCCAGATTCTCGCATTGTACGTGTTCAGTTTACCGGAAACATGAAATGTTGCCTCACCAGTAAAACACACTCGGTTGAGAAACATTGCATCCTCCGATATTCGATGAAGCATGTCTACTGCAAATGGTTTGCGTTTCGGTTTATCATTGGGCTCGATGGCATGCAACAGTTGCACTTTATACGCAATCAATCGCAGGTTATGGTGTAGGACCTTGTGCACTGTTGATCGTGGTAGCTGTAACTGTCTGGCAGCAGTGCGAATGGATTTCTTTGGAGAATTAACAAAGACTTGTCTTACACGTTCGATGTCTTCCTCTGAAACTCGTTTTCTTCCACTTCTTGCTTTATCCAAAATTGTACCGGTCTCCATGAATTTCCTGTGCCGTTCACGAATTGATGGACGTGATGGTGGTTGTTTCCCATACCTAGTCCTGAAGTTTCGCTGAGTCTGAGTGTCAGATTTTGTTTCAATGAACCACGCCACACATTGTGCCTTTTCTTGCGGAGTAGCCATTTTTCTTTCGAGGACCTCTCTTTCTTCACAATGTTACCGGAAATACAAAAATTGACTATTAGTACAAACTTTAATAGTAAACGAGTACAATAAAAAAAAATCACTCAAATATCTCATCATTTGCATTTGTAGTGAATGTTTGAAGTTGTAAAGGGATTTTATGGACACCCGGTATATACATGTTAAACATTGATGCCTTAAAGGCAAATCATTTATGAATTCGTTAGTTTGGAATGCAACTTTTCTCATGTTTCTCATTCTAGTTCGCTTTTCCTCTCCTTGTATCAGTAGATTCGGTCAAAAAAAGATTTTGGAAATGCAATCTGTTGATTATTGAAATGCTGTCAATTTCATATCTCGTGCAAATACAGTCGATTTCGTAACAGCAAATTGTGCTGTTGACGTCCAATCCTACTTCTCCTAAACTTCCTCACCGTTTTCCATTTCCAATAACAAATACGGGAGAGGATGAGGTGGGGAGAAGAGATTACAATGTATCTCCGTTTCCCTCTCCCTCCCTCCCCCTCTCCATCACTCTATGTCTCTTTTTCTCTGCATTTCTCTCTCTCTCTCTCTCTCTCTCTCTCTCTCTCTCTCTCTCTCTCTCTCTCTGGATGATAACCAACGCGAACCCAGGAACCTCATGTTATCGTTTGACAGTTGCCAGAGATGACGTGTTTCCGGCCGCTGAAGTATCAATTTTCGTCGAACCTCGGAAAGTCAATGTTGACAGGTCGTTTTCGCCAGATGCACTTCCACGGAGAATTCCCATTCCCCCCATTGAAGAACGCTAACAGGCGCCATGAAAAGGCATGGACCATTTCGAAGCCAACTGCGACATTTTGTAATATTCTGCACTGACTTACTGGGAAACAAAAGCTAGCATTTTCAAGGATTCACTTATAAATCGTTTATCAAATCTCCATGCTGTAGAGGACTGCATAATTCTGATTAGTTAATCAATATACAGACAGGCACGTATCTAGAAATACATTTCAGTGGGGGTCCAACCAAGTTTCTCAATAATAATAATAATAATAATAATAATAATAATAATAATAATAATAATAATAATAATAATAATGGCATTAGAATGCCGTAAGAAAGCATTTAATTTTGTGCACTTTTGAATAAGATTTAGGTAGCAATGGTGGCCTGCTCAACAAGTGGCTGTACTAACAGAATGAATAACATTCCATTAGCAAATAAAACTAGTTGTAGTTTGCTTTTGCAATAATAAAGTAATAAAATAAACCTCGAGTTCTCGTTTGTAGTTTTTCACACTCCCTGTCATTATTTCGATGCAAGTCTATTTCCTTTATATATATATATATATATATATATATATATATATATATATATTTCCCTTCTCTCTCTTTCTTTTATCTGTCTTGTTCTTTCCATTTCCCCTTCTCTCTGTGTCACTCACTTTTTCTGCCTATTTCTCAGTCTTTAGTTCCTTCTTGCCTTCTTTCTTTATGCCATGCTCTCCCTTTCTCTCTCTCTCTTACCAAATCCTTTCTTTCATTTGTTCCTTTCCCTCTCCCTCTGTCACTCTTGTCTGTATCTCTCTTTGTCCCTATCTCTTACTCTAGTTCTTTGTTTACTGCTCTTTCTGTCAATCGTTCGACGTCCGTATCTTTTCTTTATGTCTCTGTTTTCTCTCTCTGTCACTCTCACCCTATCTCTCTTCTCTCGTACTCTTCTTTCCCTTCTATCTCTTTCCATTTTCTATCTTGTTCTTTTTTCCTCTCTTCTCTCTCCCTGTTACTCACTCATCCTGTCTCCATCTCTCACCCTTTACTTCCTTCTTTCCTGCTCTCTTTCTGTCATTCTCTCACTGTCTCTAGCCTTTCTCTCCCTCTCTGTATACAGGGTGTTCCAAAATGAATATCAGGGTTTTAATTGAGTGTATATTCTATTACATATACAATACAGAAATTAAACATACCTTAAAAGGAAGGGTAACTCAAACCGTTTTTGTCACAAGTTACAAGCGTTCAATGTGGGATCTGATCCCCTTGTGACACGGCACACATCTAGTCTAGGCAATTTCATCCCACACTGAAGCTAGCATGTCTGGTGTAACAGACTCCACAGCTGCATCAATCCTGCGTCGCAATTCAGGGAGGTCGACAGGTAGCGGTGGCACGTATACACTATCCTTTACATACCCCCACAAAAAGAAATCGCAGGGGGTGAGGTCGGGAGAACTTGGGGGCCATTGCAGAAGAGCCACGTCATCCTCACAATGACGACCGATCCATCGTTGGGGAAAAACAGCATTCAACCAATTCCGTACTTCACGATGAAAGTGAGGGTGCGCGCCGTCTTGTTGCCAGATGATGTTCCTTTTTTGCTCAAGATCCAGTTGAGGGTAGAACCATTGCTGGAGCATGTCCACATAAGCAGTACCAGTGATAGTGTTTTCCACAAAGAAGAAAGGTCCATACACTTGTTCTTTGGATAGAGCACAAATGACGTTCACTTTTGGCGAATCCCTCATGTGCTGCACTGTTTGGTGTGGATTTTCAGACCCCCAAATACACACATTATGCGTATTCACTCGTCCACTAAGATGAAATGAGGCTTCATCACTAAAGATCACACGTGTAAGAAAATCATCTTCCATGTCCAGCACATTTTAGCAGAAGTTGGCACTGGTCACATTATCTTCAGGCTTTAGGGCCTGTAACAGATGTAGACGGTACGGCCTCATGTCCAGTCTCTTCCGTAACACCCTCCAAACAGTCGTGGACGGCATTGACAGTTCTCGACTCGCCCGCTTTACAGATTTTCTGGGACTCCGACCGAAATTTGCTCTGACCTGTTCCACTTGCTCAACTGGTAGACGTGGTCTTCCGGAGCTCTTCCCTTTGCACAAGCATCTCTTATTCTTAAATTGGTTGTACCATCTTCGGATGTTGTTATTCGATGGGGAATCACATCCATATTCCCGCCGAAAAGCAAGTTGCACTCCAATTGCTGAGTTACACCTTGTGAATTCCAAGACACAGAAGGCTTTACGCTCAGGAGTCATCTCCATCTTTACTACTAGCGCCGTGCTGCGGCGGAGTTAGTAAACATCACCTGCAAAGTAGAAACAAAAACTGTTTGAGTTACCTTTCTTTTTAAGGTATGTTTCATTTCTGTAATGTACATCTAATAGAAGATACACTTCATTGAAACCCCGATATTCATTTTGGAACACCCTGTATGTATGTATATATATATATATATATATATATATATATATATATATATATATATATATATATATATATATATATATATATATATATATATCAGGCTGCGAAATCTCTGCAGATTGGTGGGGGAAGGAGCAGACACACACACACACACATTATATATATATATATATATATATATATATATATATATATATATATATATATATATATATATATATATATATATATATACAGGGTGTTTCCGGGCTGATTATACAAAATTTCAGGGATGATGGAGAACGGCACATGCATCAATTTGACATAAGGATTCCTGGTCCGGAAACGACTTAGTCGAAAGTTATAAGCGAAAATCGGTGTATGAAGATGTAATACTTTTATTACCTGCACAAGTTTCACAAGCTGCTCATTCACAACAGTTGTTCGAAGTGGCGTCCCCCAGCTTCGCTGCAGGCATGACATGGTCGCACAAAGTTCTGGCGTACCCGTTGGAACAACCCCGGGGTCGTTCGAACAATGTCACAGGCAGCCAGAATTCTTGCCTGGAGATCCTCTTCAGGCTACTCCAAAGGGAATGCCAGAACTGTGTGCGAAAATTCCTGAATAAAATTCACATATAAATGCTATTACGTGTTTTATTAATATATTTATATACTTCGTGGTTGCTAACAAAAGGCGATGAGAAATGGATAAGAAATAACAAGTCGGTCTAATTTCTGTGTTCTGGGGATTGCTGGGTTCAGTGGTGTACTAAGAGATGACGCTGTCCGTTCTTTTTGTATGCTTTCGATATTATTCCAGCCAAGTATATCCGAATCCCAAACTTATTGAGGACTAAAAGTGGTAAACGTTGTAAGTGCCAAAAGCGAAAGTGCTGGGAAATCGCATCGTTCCGCACATCAGCCCGTAAGAACGTTCACACTAGCGACCTCTTTACACGCCCCTTGAACTACTTAGAGGGCTACCAGCCACTTTTCATGTTTACCACATTATAAAGCATGCCACATTGCACAGTTTAACGTGGAAAACGGTGTTTGAATTATTTTGGCACTTACAGCGTTTACCAATTTTAGTCTTCAATTGTTTGTTTGTTGGGGGAAAATTTCAGGACAAGATCGTTGGTGGGGGGAAATTCACACCTCCGCCCCCGGGATGTCGCACCCTGCTGTATATCGTTCCCCCTCTCTGTCATTCTTACCCTGTCTGTCCTCTCCCCATCTCGCACGCTCTATTTCCTTCTCTGCTTTTCCTGTCATTCTTATTTTCTTCATTTTTCTCAGTCACTCATTTCCCTATCTGTAATTCCTTTCTCTCTCTGTATATCGTTCCTTACTTAAAACCCTTCCAACATAGCCTGAACCTTCTCATTATATGAAAAATGATACAAGACGAGAATGAAGCGCTAGTGCATTACTGTTTTCCAGTTTCATTTCAGCCTTTAGACACACGGTTGTAAATCTTACATCGTGCTACGTTTCTGGAAATATTCTGGCTGTTTATTTCATCCTTTCCATCTGGGCGCAGAGGAAAGATTTCTCAGGCAAAAAAGGAAGTTATAAAATATTTCTCTTCTTCCGTCGGTGGATAATTGTATTTTATGTTCCTCGCTGTTAGGCGAAAGCGACGTCCATTGCTTCCACGAGATGTGCTTGTTTCATTTTTTATTTTGCTTCGGGTAACGTTTTCGGAGCTGGAAGTCTCGCGTTCGTGCCCGGGCGGGAGACACGGAGGCGCCGGGAGGAAAGTTCGCTACTTCGAGAGAATGTCACGCACTGCTCCCGCACGATCGATAGCAGAGTGCAATGAGGACGCTTTCATAGAATTTTTCTTTGTTTTTTTTTCCCCCGAGACAGAGGGAGGGAGGAAAGAGACATATAGTGAGCGAGCACTAGGCGCGTACACACACACACACACACAAAACAAAGAGAGGGAGAGAGAGATGGAAGAAAGTATAGAACGAAGAAGAGGGAGGATAGAACTAGAAAGATAGATAGAATAGAGAGAGACAGAGAAAGAATGACAGTAAAGGTGCATTTTTAGAAAATGTGGAGGTAGGGCCTCACACATTCTCGATCTCGGCCATTTTGGAGGTGATGTGATCTGTACTACGGTCCGGACGCCTTTACCCCCAGGTTTGCCCCCCAGTTACCCATTTATTTGAGGCTGAGTGAACCGTAGAGCAGCTTTGTGAGGGGACAAAGTCGGATAAATTCTAGATCACGCACCCTAGGGTTCGAAGCCCTCCCACAGGGTAGTCAGACGTCCTACCGAGTAGACTACGAGGCTCCAAAGAATGACAGAAAGAGGGAGAACATAGGCGTAACTTGGCGGGAGCAAGGGGGGCACTTGCCCCCCTAAATTTTCATGTTTGTTTATTAAGATTTACAAGTTAGGGGACCTGAAGAACAAAGCAATAAAGAGTAATATTTGTGATTTCGCAAACGTCACGGTTATTTAGGAAATAATCCTAGACGCTGTTTTTATTGAATGGAAAACTTTTCGAGTCTCATCTCCCAAACTTAAGCCCAGGTTTGATTCTACCTCTCAAAATTAGACCCCATGTCTGAATCTGCCTCCTCAAAATTAGGCCCAATTTGATTCTACCCTTTCAAAATTAGTACAAAGATAAATTCTTTCCCCTCAAAATTATGCCCAGTTTGATTCCACCCACTCAAAATTAGGCCCATTTAATTCTACCCCTTCAAAATCTGGCCCAGTTTGAATCTATACACTCAAAATTAGGTCCAAGTTTAATTCTGCCCTCTCAAAATTTGGCCCAGCTTGATTCTATACACTCAAAATTAGGTCCAAGTTTAATTCTGCCCTCTCAAAATTTGGCCCAGTTTGATTCTATACATTCAAAATTAGGTCCAAGTTTAATTCTGCCTTCTCAAAATTTGGCCCAGTTTGATTCTATACATTCGAAATGAGGCCAAAGTTTAATTCTGCCCTCTCAAAATTATGCCCAGTTTGATTCCACCCACTCAAAATTAGGCCCATTTAATTCTACCCCTTCAAAATTTGGCCCAGTTTGATTCTATACATTCGAAATGAGGCCAAAGTTTAATTCTGCCTCCACAAAATTGGGTCCCAAGTTACGCCCATGAGGGAGAACATAACTAGAGAGAGAGAGAGAGATAGGAAAGAGATAGGCAAGGAAAGAATGACAGAGAGAGAAAGAGATAGAGAGAGAGAGAGAGAAACCTACTAGAAAGAGAAATTGGAAAGAGGCAGGAAAATAATGACAGAGAGAGGGGGCAGAACTGGAGAAAAACATAGAGAGAGAGGGAAAGAATGGCAGAGGGAGGGAGAAATACAGAGATGGATAGTGGGGGACAGAGAGAGAGAGAGAGAGAGAGAGAGAGAAGAGACAGATAGAACAAGAGTGACAGAGAGAAGGAAGAAAGAAGAACTAGACAAATAGATAGAGAAAGCGGAAAAACTACAGAGAAGGAGAGGATGCAATAGATAGACAGAGACCTCTACACAGAGATGGAAGGAGATACGGATAGAGAGAGAGATACGGTAAATAAAAAACTGAAGGCAATTTTATATTTTCGCAGGAATAAACGAAGACGGTGTGTGTCTGACGTCATCACGTGTATACTTTAGTGACATGGAAGTAGGAGTATCCATCATTGCCCCATTCAGTCGAGTGTCGCGGAGCAAAAAGATCACACGTATGGACGATCAGGGACGATCGAAGAATCACAATAGCACAAGTGGCGGAACTCTTGGGCATCGGTTTCGGATCAGTATATGCAATAGTGCATGATAAATTAGGGTACTATAAAGTTTGTGCGAGGTGGGTCGTCGGTTCATGTCAGATGACGAGGTCCAGCAGGCGGTGCAGACGTGGCTTCATGAGAAACGAAAAACCTTCTTCGCGGACGGGATACAGAAATGCATTGCCGTGCAGAGGGCATATGTGGAAAAGTGGTATGTGTAGTTCTTCTTGTGTGGAAATGAAGATGTTATGTTGAAATGTCCTTTACCTTTTGATTTACCAGAACAAAGAGACATACAGATATACATGTAGAAGTGGAAAAGGCCCAGAAAGGAAAATTGGGGGGGGGGGGGCAAAAAAAGGGGGAAAGCTATATACAAACATGTAGAAGAGGAATGTGCAGTGGCGGCGATTGGGTTCCAAAACTGGAGGGGCAAAGTGCTAAAACTAGGGAGCAAGGACATTATACTTTCCCTTGGTTTAGCATAGTTCGGTAGCAAAAGTGGCAAGAAGTAGGGGGAGGGGGCCTGATGCTGGACCGAACAATAATAAAGTGGCAACAATTGCCAATATATTGCAAAAAACGCAGCTAAATTACTAAGTAAACTGATAGCATTAACTTGAAATCTTCAGTGAACAATAAACACAACGACGTTATAGTTATGTCACAGCGCAAAGAATAATAGTAACTGTATAATAAGTAACGCTGTGTCTAGGCGTCCGAAATTGGGGCCTCAAATTTCATTCTAAGATTTATTTTCAGGTTAATATAGTACAAGAAAACTGTTCAGCTTTCGGAAAATTCTCGTCTGTTTTCATCTAGGCCTATTTCAGGAATGGGCCTAATGCTGCAGCATTAATAGCACCCACCTTAATTCGTCACTGGGGGGGGGGGGCTGCCCTACGCCGCCACTGGTAATGGAAGAGAACAAACAAATGGTCTTGCAATAGTGCAATGGCTAACTAAACGCTGTCGACTTATAATCAAGTAATTCTGGGTTCAATTCTTGGACATGTGGAGTTCGTATCCCACTTTAAACTGTAGGCCCAGTCATAATTAGCCTATCTGAGTATAAACTGAGCATGGAACTGAGAAGAACACTCGCACAAGTAACCTTATGTAAAAGAAACCTCAAGAGAATGAGAGAGAGAGAGAGATGTATTTACACAGAGAGAAGTGCTAAATATAGGCACACATACTGATACAAACATAGTGAGAGTTACTTAACAAAGACGAAACTAATTTTTTTAGGTTTAAAACTACAAAACATAAAATATACATTTTAACGGAAAATTCTAGAATTGTACAATATGTGTACTATGGTGCAATTTAGTTTATCTTTTAACGTAGAAGGAAGTAAGAAAAATATAACTATAAATTGCGCCATCTGTTAGCGAAAATTGATTGTTGAGATTAATCCCGCCTTAGTGTTATATACACAGGCTGCTGACTAGGGAAAGGATTTCAAGGTGCAAAATTATGGTCGGAAAAGGACAGAAAAAGTTCTGAAAATGTTTTCAAAACAGTGCAAACACTGTGCTGATAAAATGTCTTTATTCAATGCTCTCTTTTTCTTCGCCTTCTGTATATAATGCGCGCGGACCGCATAGAGAACTGTGTATATGATGCGCGCGGACCGCAGAGAGAACGGTGGTTCTGCCGAATAGGTTTTGTTGAAGTTTGTGTTTTCTCTCGCAGGTTTTTCTACTTTATTGTGGGAACTGTTGGGGCTGCAATGATTATATTATACCATTTTATAGCTCTCGTTCTACTCTACAAAATGAGACTATAGGATTTTATGTAGCTGCTGAAGAAGAGTGAAAATCATTTATTTTTCTGTCGAATTTTTTTACAAGACATGAAAGAAAAGGAAGGAAGAGGCGCTGAAGCATCAAAGAGGGGATAAATCTGCTCATCTCACGAAACGGTGCAACAAAGTGTGTTCATTTTACTTGATTCCATGTCCTAAAATACATATCTCAAACGATCGGTGTGAAAACAGCTATATTTTTGGAAAGGTGCTGCACCTTAAAATCCGTTCCCTACTGATGAAGCAATTTAAATGATAAACATTTTCCAAAGAGAAAGGAAATAGCAATGGTGTATATTATTATGACTTATTTCCGTCAGATTCGCTTTGTCGACCGGTGATTACTGAGCATCATCGGGTACTACGAAGGAGCTGCTAACCATGGCCGTGTTCTTGATGTTCGTTTTCCTTTTGGCCAGTATCCCGAAGCCGTAAAACTCAAAAGCTGGCAAACTCGCTCTTTGCCACAGCCAGAACATCTTGTTGTAACATCAGAGGTCAAGTAGCGGGTTATAAAACGATCATTTCGTTCTTCATGCTATCTTTATCTTTCCAGCCCAAATCTTTCACTTCTTTACCCGTGCTAACGTTCAAGACATTCCAGCAACAAGTAGAAAGTTTTAAATACATGGTTTTCCTAAAGCCCTTCCCACATAAAAGTTTACTATAACTTTGTAATGAACAGAGATATTTCAGTGAAATAAAGCTTGTACTGCAGAGCAGTCTTCAAAGTGTTACCTGGCAACACTGCATGTCTGTCGCCCTCATCGTCACACCTCCAACTGGGCACGATTCACATCGATGCATTCCTGCAATCTCGTCCTGAATCCGAAATTCCCGTGATGACTACAAATATCTTTGCTCTGAGGTTATCCAGATCTCTCGGCTTTTCAGTGTACACTTCCGTCTTGAAATATCCTCACACGGAGTCAGGTCTAGCGACCTTGCGGGCCATAATGTTGAGCTTCTGATGCCAATCCACGTGCCTCCTGAATCTCAACACGCAGCGTTACCAGGCAAAACTTTAAGAGCTGTTGTGCAGTACAAACTTTATTCCACTGAAATATCTCTGTTCGTTACAAAGTTATTGTGAATTTGAAAGTGGGAAAGACTTTAGGAAAACCCTGTATGCAGGAGTAATCAGGCCCGTACCGAACGATAGGCTGGAAGAATAGGGGCTGAAGCCTAAGGCGCATTCAAAGTGTGAGAATATGCGTCAGAGAAATTTACATTTGGCAGAGGTAACGTTAGATGGAAAGCATCTAAGGTGATCCTTGTTCCCATTGAAGATTTTCAACTGACGAAGTGGCCTCTAGTCGGGTTTTATTATTTTGTAAATGTTACTAAAATGATGTGCAATTCATAATTTATATTAGCTTTTTCCCAAGCAGAGTTAAATAATTTTAAATTACAAATTTTGTACTGAGAACATACTGTATTATGTACTTTAATAATTATTACTCTTAGCCTTCTTATCTCCGTTTACTTGTAGGCTTACATTCTGGTAACGCACTACCGGAATTTTCTGTTTTCCATTTAAAGATGTTCTTCAGACACTAAGACAGGACTGAAATATTCTTAAATATTCTAAACTATTATTTTCTAAATCAGAAATGCTATCTACGAATCTTTAAATATGACCTATATTAGTTTTAATGAGTTTTTCATTGTTTCCTTTTTCCAAAGTATGTATATATTTGTATATCTATATACAGGGTGGCCCAAAAGTCAGTTTCCCCTGAAAGAAACTGTATATGTCAGGGGCGTATATTCTGGGCTAGCTAGGCTATCTGAAGTCTAGAGAATTATATACAGGAGAGAAATCGATCAGAAATTGTAAATAATATTATTCAGTGAGATGATGCTGATTCTGGAGTTGGCAACCTGATTTGTTATGAGTTGGCAACCTGATTTCTTATAAGTTGGCAACCTGATTTCTTATGAGTTGGCAACCTGATTTCCTATGAGTTGGCAACCTGATTGCCTATGAGTTGGCAACCTGATTGCCTATGAGTTGGCAACCTGATTTCTTATGAGTTGGCAACCTGATTTCTTATGAGTTGGCAACCTGATTGCCTATGAGTTGGCAACCTGATTTTTTATGAGTTGGCAACCTGATTTCTTATGAGTTGGCAACCTGATTGCCTATGAGTTGGCAACCTTATTTCCTATGAGTTGGCAACCTGATTTCTTATGAGTTGGCAACCTGATTTCTTAGGAGTTGGTAAATTTATTTCTATTCATAGCCTAGGAACACGTGACATAGTGAGATAGCCCAGATATTGGACTCCGTATACGCCACTGGTATATGTAATTCTAAGAATTGTGAATCTGTGTATCATGTATTGCAAATGATGGGAAACATGTTGATCATGTACGGAGAATTGTGTTCTCTTACCTTTCTCAATCAATAAATACACATTACCTTACTACAAGTACCATCATTTTGTTCTCTCCTAGGGGAAACTGCCCTGTATAACGGTAGCATAAGAAGAAAATATCGAAGGACCCACATAAAATATCGGTGCTTGGTTAAGCTGGGGGGCAAACCACAATCCTTCCTAGGGCGCCAAAATATCTAGCTACGAGGCTGCTGGTACTGATTATACATGGACAAGTACAATAAGAACAATAAGAACAACACTGTGTCACTGAGACAGCAAGAAAAAAAAGGGACTAGTGTATAGGTAAACACTGTGGCAACACTGCCTCGCAATTAGACATTTTAATGCATTTGGAAACACTGTTTCTTGCCGATGGATTCTCATGAACTATGGAGCATTTCGTAGAGAGACGTCCCGTACATCTGCCACCCTTTCCAGCATCCGAGAAGGATCCCTTGAAAAAGACTTCCTCTGTAATTCCGAATAATGAAACAAGTTTCTCTCTGTTTTTCATCCGTCTTCTGAATAAGGAACGAAGCTGCTATTGGACTACGGGGAGCAATAAAGGAAGGGCTATCCCTTCCTTCCCTTGTATTAAACCCTGACACGGAAGGGCCGAGGGAAAGGGCGAGTTCAAATATATTCATTCCAAAGAAGAGAAGATTCAGACATCTCCTACTCCTCGTTGGAGAAGAAGGGAGTTCCACAATCAGAAGCGAACTTATAATCTAGGCTATCACTCTCGCATAACTGCTTATCCATGTACACATGAAATGAAATCATAATTTCCACGCATCTTATCAGGTTGCACTATGGTCGGTGACGCGTAATGAGGTGGCTGGGTAAAATTTGCGGTGTTGCCACATCGGCGTTTTGTGCTTGCATTTTTCTTGTTTCGTGTCACTTTTCTGCCTCTTTAGGCTACGAAAATGAGAATGGGTGGTGATGAGATGAAGTTCATGACCGGGAGGAAGCATATTTACAAAACCTATATGGAAATCGCAACTGTGGGCGTGGCTAATGGCAACAGCCAATAGTAGTACGTTTCTTACATGACGCAACGGTTGGTTAGTGGCAACTGGTGGATATCATTATTACTCTACGTAATATGTGGATTTTAATGGCAACTTCTGCCACCGCCGTGGAGTTAGACAACACACATAACGCCTTTCAGGGAATCGAATATTTCAGGATCAATTGTCTAATATTATTGCCGGTGACTTTACCGAGACTCCTGCGTTAAAACTTGTTAAACAAAAATCTGTATTCCAATGAACGCTCCGTGGTACATTGTCTCACAGGGCAAACTTGTTGCAGGACACTGCTAGCTCACATACAGCTAATGTGCAAATTGTAGCTAAGTTCCATTGGGAAATTGCGCAGCACCCTCCATACAGTCCAGATCTTTCCAGTTGTGATCTTAACGTGTTTGGTGTACTAATAGGTCGCAGATTTTTAATTTTAAATAACACTGAAACACATAAGATATTTCTGTTCTAAAAAAATCCAAAACAAATAAAATATACATGTAGATACACATTTTTCTGTTTCTGATACTGCACGTATTAACCTAGAATGAAAATGTTTATTCAGTGTGTTAATGATAAACAGATTCATTTATGCAAGAACAAAATTGAAATATTTACAAATTTGAAAAATCGTCTGTTATTTTGGTAGTTTTTTAGAGGTTTGCATTTAAATATTTCATGGATCAGGGGGGGGCATGGCCCCCATGTCCCCTCTCCTGAGTACGGGCCTGGTGCAGAGCTCCTATCCTGGAATTGGGAATTGAAGTTGTCAATTTTTGAAGCCGTGACCGAGATGGTTTTTGGTAAGCAAATCTGCAAAGCAATTTCGCAAATAGCTTGCAAATCGAAGTTAATTCTGATTGGACCAGTTCCACAAGAAGACCTGTCCGGCAAGAGGAAAAAAAAACGTAAAAGAAACTCATTTATTCCCCCCGTCGAGCCGGATAAACCGAGCGAACGTCTGCTAATTACGCTCTCGAGCTGTCCAGCCCATTATTGGGGCCCATTCCGTCGCTGCCCGCCCCTGGCGTTCGGCCAGATTTTGTGGACATTCTACTACCCCCCCCCTCCCCCGCCAACCTCTTGCGCTTCGTCTAACTTGTCATTCCAACAATTGTTATTGGCGCAATGTTATTGTTGCTAGAGGGAGCGCGGATCGAACTCTGCCTGGATTCCGGCTCTTCGGCTGTCCCACTTCATCAGTGTAGCCAACTTCTCGAGGGAAAAATTCCCACTACCCCACTTTAACCGAATTTGGAGCACGTCAAAAGAATCGATCGTTTTCTCGTGGCCAATTGGTTGATCTCTTTAACGTCGATTGGTTGCACAGTCAGGTTAACAGCGACCGATGAGTGATCAGTACAGTGCAAACTTCATTTCGTTATAGTTAATTTTACAGAGCAATTTAATCACTGGCTCTCTGTTAATTTTATGCACATAAGTACAATAGAAAGAAAGTGAATATTATTTTTGAGCGTAGAATAGTCACATGGACGATAGTACAAAATGTTTAAATTTACTACATTTCTTTTGAAAGGGGGGTTAGTGTCCCTTGGACGCCTCCTGTAAGAAACAATGATTATTGTAGAACTAGGAAATACATACAATTTAAATCAGCTTAAAAAAAATATCCTGTATTTCTTATTGACTTTTCACCATAAATCTGAATTCAAATCAACAATACTCACGCTCTCAAGAAATGATTGTCTGTTAAAAGTTTGTTTTAAAATAACCAAAAGATTGTTTGTCGTAACCAAATATTTAGTTTAAAAATTGACAACCAAGTGAGTGTGTGCCAGAAAAAAATATTTCATCTGTCCACAGATATCAAAACATTTATGTCAATTTTTGAAAACATCTGGACTTATTCAGTATTCCCCATGTATATATGAGGGGATATCCTATGGATGTACAATGGATATCCAGAACTGAATATCTCATGGATGTCTAATGGATACCCATGGATTTGATCTGGACATTGTGGATATTATCTGGGTTTCCCTCAGATATTTTTTGCTGTACGGACAGATGGACGGCCGTGGGTGCTGATTAGTATTATAAAATTCATAAGAGCTTTCACGACAGAGAGACAATGAGTCTCCACTTTCATTCTCCTGTCTGCAGATGACGCCAGAGCCTCGTTAGCATGCAAAAGAACTATGGCAGGAAAGGGAGTGGTACGAAACCTACTTGGCGTTCGTTGAAGATACCATCGCCAGTTAGGTTGACGACAATTTGAAGGCGGAGAGCCCGATGGCGTAGTGGTAACGCCGTCGCCTTGAATTCAATGGTCCCGGGTTCGATACCCAGTGGAGGCACGTTCGGATCTACTTTAAACTGTAGGTCCAGCATAACCCTCCATCTGATTTTGTTCTGTGTTGTCCATATGTGTTTGTAGTCCCTTCATGCTTCATCTTATTACCATCCAAGGGCGCCTGCAGAGGGGCAGTGCCCCCTGAGACATCAAATGGTGAAATTGTAGATGAAAACATGGACGAGGGGTGTCGTGAAAGACAGCACATTAAGTACCTATGCACATTATCTCTCTCTCTTTCTCTCTCTCTAGAGAGAGAGAGAGAGAGAGAGAAAGCGAGATAAAGGAAGAAGAAGAAGAAGAAGATACTCTCCTTCTTTTTGTCTCCTTCTTTTTGTCTCCTTCTTTCTTTATTTCTCTCCTTCTCTCTTTCTTTCTTTCCTTCTTTCCTTACTTCTTTCTTTCTTTCATTCTCTCTCTATCTCTCTCTCTCTCTCTTTTCTCTCTCTCTCTTTCTCTCTCCCTTATCTCTCTCTTTTATCTCTCTCTTTTATCTCTCTCTTTTATCTCTCTCTTTCTCTCTCCCTCTCTATTTCGCTCTCTCTCTCCCTCTCTCTCTTTTATCTTTCTCTTTCTCTCTCCCTCTCTCTTTCTCTCTCTCTTTCTCTCTCTCTCATAGAGAGAGAGAGAGAGAGAGGGTGGGAGAGAGAGAGTTTCTTCTTCCTCTTCCTCTATCTCTCTCTCTCTCTCCCTCTCTCTCTCTTTCTCTCTCTCTTTTATCTCTCTCTTTCTCTCTCCCTATCTCTTTCTCTCTCTCTCTTTCTCTCTCTCTTCTTCTCTCTCTCTCTCTCTCTCTACATTAACCTACTGCTGGGGATGATTTATGAGAATTCTCCTAACTGGGAGGAAGCATCATCCACATTTCACCCACTGCTTCCCCCTTTAAGAAACAATCCTGCATGCGACCTTGCATCTACCCTGATCTTCACGATTAGTCGAATGTGGCAGAAAAGGGAAGCAAAATCAATCAAGCGGCATAGCTGTGCATAAAGTGGACTTATACAAGAACAAAAAAAATGAAGAGGGGGGAAATCTTATGCGTCGCAGGGAATTTACGCTTTCGCAATGTTGCAACACTGTCGCGAGCTGCAAAATGTATTGATTGGTTCTGCCGTGCCGTTCCGCGCCGGGCTCCGCTTCGCGAAGCACGTGGTACGGTCGCAGTCGCGCCTAGGTGCTCGAGCTACCCGCATCATGTACAAGACAGTGAAGCAAGGGGAGAATTCTTTGCACTACACCATATTGCCACAGGACGGAGAGGAGGATGGGATGCCGAAAAGGATCCGGAGGGTGCAATCGAACTCGCGCCGCACCGTGGTGCTCCTCGTGGTGACCGTGGTGCTAGTGTGCGGAGTCATCGCCGCCGTGATGGTGCCGCTCCTGCTGACCACCAACATCCTATCGGCGATTCCCGGGTTCCACGCGAAGCACCAACCCCCCACGCACCGGCCGCACCACGCACGACCGCGGCCCACCACCACCACCACCGTGTTGACCACCAGCACCAACAACTTGACCACGGCGCACGACGACCTTGCCTTGGCGACCAACGCGAGCGACGAGGCGTCCTCGACTCTGAACATGACCGACGCACCGCTCTCGACAGCTACGTCAGCGCACTCGACGACGACTTATAGTGCTTCGACGCCCAGCACGACGCTAGAAGACCAAGAGATCACCGTCGTGGCGACGAAAGACGTGTCTACGGAGACTTCAAACGAGTTTTCCGGCACCTTGGCTGTAGATGCCCAGAGGGCGGTTAATGCTTCGACCGTGCAACCAGAGGTCTCTCGTGGCACCACGACCTTGACACCGTCTCGCGCAGAGGTTCGGCACCACGTGACCTCGACCCCGAAGCCCAGCAGGTCATGGCTGGAGCCGCGCTGGCCTTTCAGCGACCCAACCTCGTATCTACAGTGGACGGTAAGTAGCAGTTTTCTTCAACCTTAATGTCCAGTGCGCATTCAACCTCTTGCTTTCCAGGGTATAGCGCAACGGAACTTTTCAAACAGGTGTTTACCAAACAGAGCCGTAGCTAGGGAGAGAGAGAGGGGGTTGGGAGCAGAGCGCCAAAAGAGTAAGAAGAGACGAATTGTTGTCAAGGAAAGTAATTCCTTACTAAAATAATATCAACAAGAAGTAATTCCACACAACGACACAGCCGTCTAACGCATGCTCACTTGCTACAAGAACTGGACCCTCCGTTGTGCCGTACTTGCACCGTAGTCTTACGTATTTGGGATATTCTTGTTGATTTCGCTTTCCTCAGACAGACTTTTAACCCGGGAGAGGTCGCGGTGGGTCACTGTGACCCCCAAATTTAAACTTTCTTCTCTTCAATATATAAATATATATTTTTTGTTGTCCTTCTGTTATTTATTTTACATCATTAGGCAAATAAATAAAGGTACATATTTATTTTTACTAACATTTTTGTGTTCTTAGTAATATTTGTAAACAGGATTGTTACAGGTCCAGGAACCAAAAAATTCTTATGGGTTCTATTGGGTTCCGCTTGTTACGTTCCCCGGTTTATTCTCAATGGAACAACTTATGTTTGTTCCTCAACGGCGAGCCTGAGACTTATCAGCCTACTATGAAGCCCTCAGGTTGTGGGAAATCAGATAAGGATATGTTAACGTAAACCTTACCAACGTGCACTCGCAATTAAACTCCTTATTAGAAACAAAATTGTATTAAGTTCATAATTGTTCTTCACTACACAAATTACCACATTCACATTCATTCATTCATTCATACTTTATTGGTTTTAGCTGTTATACCAGCTCTACACCAAGTGTCCTAAAAATATGTCATGCATGACACTGTTACACAAATTACAAATTTTGAATATATACAGTTTTCTTATACATAATTTATCTACATCATTATCATACAAATTTAAAATTGATAATAAATACAATTGTTATATCTGGTGACTATATCAAGTTACACATTTTGAATATTTACAATTTTCATATGTCTATATTAATATCATGAAAAATCTACAAATGATAAATACAATTGTTACATCTGGTGACGATATTAAACAGGATAAAGAAGTTGGAAAGAAAGGAATACCTCTTCCACATTCACATTTCCAAAATCACTTCCATTATTCCAACATTCATAATAATATCTCTTACCTCACAACCCACAATCAAATGTTTTAAGGTTAGTCCATAACCATAAAAGACTACGCAATTGAACTAAAGAAATTACGTCATCACAGACAATTAACATCTTAAACATATTAAACACTTAAAATGATACAATAAGTGGGTGCGTATCACGCTGAAGGACCGGAACCTTTTTCCTCGCACAATTTAAATTCAGTCCAAGTTGCGTATTGTATCATTAAAATGGTTTCTGGACCCTATTTAAGTTCATCCGGAAAAAAGGGTCCTGGATCGAATTAAAATACTTTTTACATAAAAAGGTTCTTCACGGCCATGGACCCATTTACACGTGCTGATTTTCTCTTCCGGACCGGAATTGAATTTATTTACAATTCCTGGAAATTAACAACCCTGGGATTGTTAAGGAACCATAAACCCATACATTCTAATGGGTTCTATTTGGTTCCGTAACAGGAGGGGAACCTTTTTCCTCGCACAATTTAAATGCCATCCAAGTTGTGTATTGTTTCATTGAGAAAGGTCCCTGGACCGTATTTAAATTGATCTGGTAAAAACGTTCCTGGACCGAATTTAAATACCTTACAGATAAAAAGGTTCCTTACGGTCCAGAACCCATTCACGCTTGCTGAATTTCACTCCTGGACCGGAATTTAATTTATTTAAAATTCCTGGACCTTTAATAACCCTGTTTGTAAATACATGTTGAATAAATGCACCATTTCTGCGTGTGTCTCAAATAATAAATATATCTTTAGGAAAAAAACCAAATAGTATTTGTTTTTTGAATAGTAATATAATAAGGAAAGAAATATAGTACACTTATGTATGAAATAGGTGATAATTAATTTATTTCCATATGGTCAGCATTGTATACTTGCACAAACGTAAACAGTCGCGGTGGGTCACAGTGACCCACGTACAACCTTTCTTGCCGACAAGTGAACGCAATCCGAATTTCACCTGTGGGACTGTGGATGGCAGAAGGGGATAAGAAGCTACTGGGAGTATGACCCATTTACCTAACGGATTGGTAAACAAACAAAAGTTTGGTGAGGGTCATTGCGACCGGCGCGACCGTTAACCTTTCCGGCTGTTCGTCATCCCTATTGGGCGATGACGACAGGTTTTTTTTTATCAACTTTGAGAAAAGCTGGTCCAGGCAAAACTTTTATATTCCAAACTTTTTGCGAGGAGTGTACAATACATTTTAAAATAATCTGTTCTACAATATTTAAGAACGTTATACAAAGAGAAAGGCATGGGTTCATAGACCTCCCTTTTTGGAGGGGGTATTTCGTTGCAGTTATAGCATGAGGATGTTAGCGCTAAAGGGACGTATATTAACTGCCGTAAGCGCAGTGGACCAGTTATTAAGAATGCAATTAGAAATACGAAAATGCAGCGAGTTAAGTACATCGCCCTGCTTTACTCCATAAAATGAAATCCAAAGGGAATGGTTCTACCTCCCCCTAGGAATGTCAAGATCTTTTGAAGTTCCATTTAATGACGACTGAATCAAATTAATTGTTAACCTAAAATAGACACTGTGCTGCACAAATTATTCTCGACTCCTTCCACGTTCCCACTCACTTCAATTGGCGATGACATACCATGTGAAAATTTAATCCAAGTGACGAGGGTTCCTAGATGTCGCTTTTGTAGGCTGCTAGAAAGAGCCTGTGTCGGCCCTTGAGCCAATTAAGGAAGGCCCACATTGCCATGGAGACGATTTGTTTTTTTGTTTTATACTGCGTTGCTAAACTTAACAGCCGTAACCGTTTAGCAACAGGGAGTTGGTGACTTTCAGGAAAGCCTCTGGTCTTCCCGATCTTCTAGGGTCAACCGCGAAGACATTTGAGTGTTGACTGGGCAACACTGTAGTCCAGCTATGGACACCTCCTTCATTTGGAGTCGGGAAGTTTAACTTCGTTCTTTCATCGCGTAGACTTTAGTAAATTTAGTTATAATGTGACAAGCAAATGAAATCCTAAAGCACTAAGATATGCGGATTCAATTGAATCGGTGAGACCACTTCACCTTACTTTCGGGAAATAAAAAAACAACTCATAGCAACCAAAACTAAAAACCGGATGAAGAAACTTACAATTACAAACTTATTCATCATTACCATACTAACAATATTCCATAAGTGGTTTGTTTTTAAAACCTTTATTTTAACTCTGATATGTATTCAAAGTATTCAGCCCATTTTGTTCAAAAAGTGGAACCTTTCCCTTCTTGGTTCAATTCCACTGTTGCAAACATTCACATATTCTTGACTAACATGCAAAATATAAAGCTTGCGCAATAAACACCCACAAACTATTTTCATAGCGGGCAGAATATAATTTTTACCGCTCTTCTTCAGTATCAGCGTCAATCAAATGCTAAATGAATCTTGAGATTAACATGTTAGTAAGATTACATTTCCTAAAGCGAGCATTCGTGAGCAGATAATTTTAACAAGGTTATACCCTTGTCTGTGGTTTTACCTTCCGATAGAGTTGATACGGAGGCGACTTTGTCAGAATCTGGACAAAGAACTAGACCAGACACTTCGACACGAGACACTCAACAGGCTTTGTCTCGTTCGTGACTTTGACCAGCTCGATGGCCGAACCGAGTGAAGCAGTCGATTTTCGATCTTGCCACCTAAATTCCCGGGCTCGAGTACCTGCCTCGGCATGGGTGCACCAATTTAATCTAATCATGATATCACTCATCCTCATCGTCGCGATTAGACTAAAGTGCCATAAATGCGGCATAAATGAACAAATTACCAATACTCGTTCGTTACTTTGATATGATATGAACAATTTATCTAAACCATTTTTCCTCTATGGCTTCAAATGCTTGGTTGCATATATTCAGGATCTTTAAGGGTTTGTAGCATCGAAACGATGCGTCTGTTTTCATCACTGACTTATAGCGTACAGTGTTAATTGGACAATACCCATTTTATAACTGTACTTATTTGAACTCTACGTTTCGAGAAAGAACCTCTTCTCTTGTCTTTAGGTGAACAAATTTATTTTTGCTAGTGGTGGGGATCGAAGCTACAATCTGTTGCTCTAACCAAGGGTAGATAAAACTAAATAATTCAGGCGCCAGCCCCCTTTTCTAATTTGTTTTAAAAATACGGGCTAAGGAAACCATGGATCCAACTAAGATATGGCATGAAATATGATGGTAAGGCATTTAATTTATTAATTAATACAAGATTGAATTTAAAATAAGTAATTCTTGTGCTAGAGTGGCCTACCTAAAGAAGACTCAACTGGTAACAGCATGAAAAACAATGCAACACATTCTTATCGACTCTACCACATAGCTTCAGATTTCAAAATTCGGTTGGCGACACTGCAAAAAATTATAATGGCATGTTTATTATTAAATACTGTACTAATTTTTCCTCCACTTAAGCTACTATTTCAAATTATTGACAATAGGGGATCATATTTAATTCAGTTCTACACTGCGATGACTGATATGGTTTTGGACTTTCGCTATGAAGGCGGCTTCTTTAATGTTCCTTACTTTCCAATTTGGTTATTTGTGTGATACTGACATTGTTCCACTCGTTTGTGCAGCACTGTTGTTTAGTTATACTGACAGTTCTGTATTCACTCTGAGACCTCACGTTAACGATGTTACGAGAACGACGTTATTGTAATTGATATCGACAATTGAACAAGTCGAACGCAAATTTTTAAAATTTGTTCACGGAATTCCATCGTCGCGATTAGACAAAAGTGGCAGAAAAGCAACGTAAAATAAATCAACAACAACAGCAGTGTCAAATCCCATACATTAAATTTTATGATTATACTATTGCACCTTTTCTGGACACAACTTGAGTTTCACTGTTTTGGCACGAAGATTTAGCATGCTAAATTCGCACACAGTTACATCAAGTGAAGAGATATGGCGAATTGTTGCCGCAACGAATTGTCAATGTGAATTGTCCCCGTCTCGTTGTTGTCATTGCGCGTGGAATGATCCGTGAAAAATGAGGAATGCGCTACAACTGCACTAGAATTGCATTGTTCTTGTACGACGTATATTTTCAATCAATGTGGATTGGTTTAAATCAGGTTGATTTAAATCACTTTAAGTAAATAATTTATTGAATAATGTAGGGGAGACCGGGGGGAGTTGCCCATAGGGGTGAGTTGACAAAGTTTTTTTTATTTATTCCTATGAGACGAGAGTTGGCAACATTGCAGGTTACTGTGAATATATGTCATCGCTAGAACCAACTCACAACTAAGAAGTTGAGCGTCTTGTTCACGAAGTTTCTAGTGCATGATCAATATCACCAATTCTTACTTGCGAAGTAAATTTTCTCACCTCTATATTCTTTCTCATACGTTTTCAAAGTAAGCAAGCACATTGCTTATGGTAAGGCTATCCAGAAGAGTATGGTAAATTGTACAGATACTACATTCGGATACTTTGTGAAACTGCAATGTTTAGCAGCGGCATGACCAGGAATTCCAATATGGCGATCGGGGTAAGTTGATAATAGGAAAGAAGGGGCTAGTTGACAATACTGTAGGCCTGTTGACAAAATTGTTCTTCAATTAATTGTTTCATCAAAAGCATCTTAGCATATAGGCCCATTGTTTGTAATAATATATATTAGATTAGGATTATAGAACAGTATATTGCATTTATATTTGTGATATAAAAATAAACACTTTTCTAAACTTATTTTTTTAAAGTTTTGAACATTTATGTCTCATGTTATACTGTTCGTGTGAAGACATTTTTGTAATCTGTAATTTTTAAGGCAGTATATTGTTTGAAATAAAATATTCCAATCCATGTATATAATTACACATATTGTCAACTGACCCCGCACATATAGTCAACTCACCCCATATACGGGGTGAATTGACAATACCGACACGCTTCGAAAAAACAAGCAATAACTTTACAAGTTTTAGCATCATGGTGTAATAAAAATTCACAGTGGTCAAGGAAACTACAGGTATTGCTTGTAGCATTTCATCAATAGTAGATAGTAATTTTTAAGAGTTGTAGAAATTTAAACATAAAAACGTGATCAACTCACCCCGGTCTCCCCTACATAAGAGTTTTTTAGATATCAAAATCACCTTTGGTGAAAGGAAACAAAATATATGTACTGGTGGGGTGAAGCTCATACGAAGGGTAATAATAAAACTGTAAGCAAACTTAAATTTCTATTTTTTAATATGCAATAACTTTTATGGGTAAAAGTAGCAAACATTTTATGTAGAAAAATATACAAAATCCTAAACATGTTAAACCGTAAATTGTGTCATTATCATTAAACTGTAAATAAACATGGCAGTTTATATTTTGCAAACTATCGTTTACAAAAATGCCAAAATTCGCTACAGAAACTACAAGAAGTATTTTTTAAGTTACAATTATAGAGTACATCCAGAATGTTATATTTTTGCACTGGAAGAAAAGTTACTGAAATTATTATAGTTTCATTAACACACTCAACATACATTTCCACAGTAGGTTCATATACAGTATCGGGAACAGAAAAATGTACATTTATATATATTTTTTAATTTGCTTTAATCAAACTGTTCAAATATTTTACAGGGCCATTTATTAGAAAAAGCCTTTCTAGAAAAAAACATATTGCCAAAAAGCATACAAGAAGTTTTGAGCGTGTTTTTTTATATAAAAAAATCGATACAAAAAGTAAAAAATAAAATTCATAATTTTACTCCACCCTGTTTTCAATAGATGTAAATCTTTTGCAGGACGTACTCTATCAGTAGTTACAACACAAGCATTATTTATATTTGTCTTCTGTTGAACTATTGCGCAGTTCCATTCAATGTTGTATGTGTGTCGACGGTCGTTCCAAAACATAGACATAGGTGTTTTGTGTTCGAATTCCAGGAATGTATTCTCCTGTGTGCTCTCTTGAAAATTGCTTAATCAGTATCACCATTATGGATAGCAGTAAAGGTATGATACTGTTTTCGGGTAATTTTTTTTAAAAAAATTAGCTTCTTATTAACGCTATTTCTAATTTTCGTCGCTTTTTTGCAACTTTTGCAATAGCAAAAAAAAAAAAAATTTTTCGTTGAAAGAAGCCATGCCCACCCAAATAATTTATCATGGCATCTCTTGTAGCCGTGATAAATTGTTTGGGTAAAGGAAATAAATGAGAGAACTTAAATTTTCTCTCCAAAACAGGATAATTCTTGACGAATTATATTCGAAGTAGATTTTTCAAAATTATCATCCATTTCATGAATTTTTAATATAAATCTCACTGGTTTCGCTTTTTATCGCCAACAATGGACAATTTTTCCCATCTAAAGAAATTTATTTTATTTTGCGTTAACTTGTTTTATCATGTCTTGTGAATACTAATATTATAATTACTGCAACTAGAATTGTAATAAATATTTCAAGTTAGGCATTAAGTTAAAGATTTACGTGCCAAAGTTGGATACTAAGGCCGTGTCCGAAAGGCGCAAGACCGTACTTGAAGCGAGCATCCTCCGAGTATGCTCTTGCAGTGCGGTCTTCAAGTCGTGGACTGGAAGTCTTGTCTTTCGAATTGCACTTCGACTGCAGCGCCAAATACGGTCAGTAGATAAAACTGAGTACCCGTTGTTTTCCTCGCCATTTAAACACTTGTTTTTCACCATAGCAATCACATAGCATTTTCAAATGCTCGTACACATACATTTCCACACACTGGAAGAACTCCAACAACTTGCTGGTCGCTTTATACCTCCGTGATTTTAAACAAATGAGCAACGAGTGAGGAAACCACGTGACCTAGTCACCAACCATCTGTACTGCGAGCTGTGTACTTGGGTACTTCTGTTCTTGGCGCTTTCGAACTGTACTAGGTGACGTTACTTCCGCCAAGACAATACTTCAAGTCTGTACTTTGTACTTTTCGGACAGAGCCAAAAATACAGGGTTGATTACCAGTTCGGCTTCACTGAGTATGGCAGGCAATTTGGTTTCTCATAGAAGACTGACTGGCTTCTCTGAGTACAGAAGACTGGCTGACTTCTTCTAGTACAGCAGACTGTCTCTCATCTTTGTGCACAGAAGATGGGCTGACTTCTCTGAGTACAGAAAACTGGCTGGCTTCTTTTAGTACGGAAGACTGTCTCTTATCTTTGTGGACAGAAGATTGGCTGACTACTCTGTGTACAGAAGATTTGCAAACTTCTCTGTGTACAGAGGATTGGCTGACTTCTCTTGGTACAGAAGACTGTCTCGCTTTACTGTGCCCAGAAGATTGTCTGACTTCTCTGTGTACAGAAGACTGTCTCGCTTCACTGTACACAGAAGATTGACTGACTTCTCTGTGTACAGAAGACTGGCTAACTTCTCTGTGTACAGAAGACTGGCTGACTTCGCTGAGTAAAGAAGATTGGTAAATTTCTCAGAGTACTGAAGACTGAATGCCTTCTCTCAGTGCAGAAGACTGTCCAGCTTTTCTGAGTATAAAAGACTGGCCAGCTCCTCTAAATACAGAAGACTGGTTGACTTATCTGAGTACAGTAGACTATCTAGATTCTCTGAGTACAAAAGACTGGCTGACTTCTCTGAGTACAGTATACTTTCTAGCTTCTCTGATTACAGAAGACTGACTGGCTTCTTTTAGTACGGAAGACTGTCTCTCATCTTTGTGCACAGAAGATTGGCTGACTACTCTGTGTACAAAAGATTGACTGACTTCTGTGTCTACAGAGGATTGGCTGACTTCTCTGTGTACAAAGGATTGACTGACTTCTCGGTGTACAGAAGATTGACTGACTTCTCTTAGTACAGAAGAGTGACTTCACTAATTACGGGATATAGTTTGGCTTCTCTAACCACAGCAGACGCTCTTTAATGACTATGGCAGACAATTTGACGTTTCTAAGTACAGCAGACTCTGCGGCTTGCACGCGATAAACACTCCATTAGAAGCGAGTGAAAGGGAGTTGGAGCACAGTAAACTGTGTCGCGTATTGATTTTGCGTGCAGGAGCTAAAATCGTGACTTACACTGACCTTTTCCCGCAAGCATTGATTTGGCGTTTGATTCCTGCATGCAATGCAGATCGACTCGCAGTCTGAAAGGTGTCTGGAGACAAGTGCGAACTGTAAATTCATTACGAACAATGCGGACGAGTGTTTTTAGTACAAAAATACGCAGGTTTTGATTTTTAGATTTTCATGTTTCAGACTTAGTGATAGTACCTAGACATTTATAGAAACTCAAGTTTAGGCTACAATTAAAAATCTACCAGCAAATCTACATAAAAAGAAGTTACATTAAAATGTAGCTTATTAAATTCTGCGCCATCTATGGTAAACATTTTCTTCGAGTATGCCTCAAATTTTGTATCATCGTGAGAACGAAAACAGTGACTTTTTTTTAATGTTTTTCAACCGACCGTTTTCTTTGGAATTCGATATGTTAAAAAGTAGTGGTCCAATCGTGAAATTTAAATACGGAAGGTTTTAAATACAATTCTCAGATCTTTTAATTGACCAAAAAAGAGTTCTTATCAATTTTGTGAAGAGAAATTTTCTTAGTATTGGGTAGTCTTACAAAAACAATGTCGGCCTTGTTTTCAAACTCATTGCGAATCCTGGCCTTGGCATGGATGTTTGTGAGTGTCTATTCATCAATTTCACCATATCATCACTCATCCCCATCTTTGCAATTAGCCAAAAGTGGCAGAAAAGCGAAGTAAAATAAACCAAATAAATTAATCAAGCTCTTTGTTTTAAAACCCATTGTGACTGTAACCTCTGCGAAACCGATTTTATACAATGGAGTAGCGATGTGCGTTAAATGTAGCAACACCGCATGCTCTTTCGCTATTCTCATTGTTGGTGTAACTCGTTTTTATGTAGGTTTACTACATAAACTCCATACTCGAGTGTCTGTAATTTTTAATCCGAAAGTAATAATCAAGAGTTTATGGATTCGATTCCCATTGTTAGATTGTTCTGATTTCATTTTGAAGTGAAGGCTGACATTCTTGCGTCGTGAACGAGACGATAATGCGAACAGCTACATGGGGTAAAAATTCAACATTCCTTACAACATAATTTTCCCATTGCTGCCACGTACTACACCAAATTTCCTTCAACGTCAAAATTATTTTAATCATCTGATGTTCATTCCCCTCCCACTCGCCCCGGAGCTCACAAATGTCGAACTGCGCCTATTCCTTCCCCCTGACATTTCGGCAACCCCAATTCGCAAATTCCAGGAGCACAGGGACAGGGGGGAGCCTGGAAAAGGGGGAGTGACATTCACTTGGACCCAGGTTATCGATTTTCCTGCTCCGTTGATTTCCGAAACACCTGCAACATTTTTTAAGCTTGAAATTGCTCAGGTTTCATGGTTGCCAGTGCACTTGAGGAAAATATCACCGTGGTTTCTTGAAAGAAAAGGTAACAGCGGTGTTCAAACTGGAACGGGGAGGGGGAAGCCGAGAGAATTTGCCCCTTTACAGGCTCTGTAATTCCAAATTCGTTCTCAGCAAGGTAAATAAAGATATGTTTTTTATTCTAATTATACACGAATTTGCAGTATTTCAACATGATTGGTAATATTGTGCCACTGGCAAGAACAGTCGCGTACACAGGATTGATTGATTGAGTTGGTGTTTTAAGTCCACTTCATGCACAGTGAGGCTAATTGGGACTGGACTTATAGTTTAAAGTGGGATCCAAACCACTATGTACCTCCACCAGGTATCGAACCCAGGACCCCTTGATTACAAGGCGGCGACGCTACCCACTGCGTCATCGGGGATGCCCTAGGGTTATTTCGAGAAGGGGCGAACTTACTATATATATATATATATATATATATATATATATATATATATATATATATATATATATATATATATATATAGAGAGAGAGAGAGAGAGAGAGAGAGAGAGAGAGAGAGAGAGAGAGAGAGAGAGAGAGAGAGAGAAATAATGAAATAATGACATGGGTTCAATTTTCAGCGGCCCAAGGGTAATGCAATTGCAATTGTTTATTTTTAAGTCCAGTTTAAGCACATAAATGCTAATCAGGACTGGACCTACATTATCTGAATCACTATGTGCCTTCACCGAGTATCAAACCCGGGACCTCTTTATTTCAAGGCAACGACGTCACCATTACGCCATCGAAAATGCACTATTGATCGTTTGTTTACAGGTTACTAGCGTTATCATCATTATTAGACAGTTTGCAATTCATGAATATAATACTTCCTTTTAAACAATCTTAATGTGTGCAGTAAATGTACATTAATAATAATATTATTATTATTCATTATTACTATTATCAATTTTGGAAATTATCTGTGGCAATGAGTCTGTATTTTCATATTTTGAAACTATGTACGGTTAATTATTATCATGTACAGTTTAATTTGTACGTAACCTTTTATGAAACATACTGAGTTTATGAATAAATATGAAATATTAAGAAAACAATATTATTGTAATTGACTGCCAATTATATCTGCGGGTCACCTCTAATCATAAATAAGTTTTTGAAAACTCTTTCAAGTATTATAGTGAAATGATTATATAATTCACTCAGAATGATTGCTAAACCAATAGGAGGAACTCGTTGAACATTTCCTTTATATACGGCCATGGCTTCATATATCCTACGCAGGAAAAAAAAATGTTAGATATTCAAATATTACAAATGCCATTGTTTATATTTGCCTTATTTTATGTAGCTTTTCTTTTGACTAATCGTGTTGATGTGGGTAAAATAACTCTCATGAAATTGACTGGCAAACATGGGTCTTCCAGTATCCAAACCAGTCTTCAAGTTAATTAAACATTAGTTTTGAAGTACTTTATTATGCAAATAATTATAATTTTTCATGGAAACTTCATTTATAGCTTTCACTACAATCAAAGATGAGTGTTCACTATAAACGAAGCTCGTAATATACAGTAACGTGCAAATTAATTCAAACAAGATACACATTTTGTCATTTACTGCAATTGCTGCAATATACATAACTATACATGTATTTGGAAATACCCTTAGTACTTTATGTGACCTCCCTTGTTTGTAATCACATTATTGACACGTTTAGGCATGGATGACACTAAATTGCACAAATGTTTTTAATTTCTTTATCGTGGTACCACACGTTAACAAGGGCACAAAGCATTTTCTTCTTGGTTGAACAATCCACTTTTGACATTCTTTTGCAGATAGACCATACATTTTCAATTGGATTTAAGCCAGGTGAGTTTCCTGGCCAGGAGAGTACTTGTACATTGTTATTATCAAAGAACTCATTGACTTTTCGAGATGTATGACATTTTGCTAGGTCCTGTTGGAAAACACAACTGACTCTTCGTCTGTCGACGATAACAAAATACTTCAACAATAGACTCAACTTCGGGTCCTCAACAATAAACTATTGAGTAAAAACGGATCGTTGTTCATAGCACAGGGCATTATCGAGAGAGAATGTGCAGTTATTTTAAAAAAAAGGTGAAACTAAAGCTTAAAACTGCAACGTATTTTAAGCTTATTGTATACCTGGAAAAGTATGCATCTTGTTCGGATTAATTTGCACGCTACTGTATATTGAGGTTGGGACTATTGATTCAGGTTCACTATATGTTCACTACAAGCGAGATTATTACAAGAGTTTATTGCATTGATTGATTGATTTGCTTTATTTTACTTCGCTTTTTGTGTCACTTTTGGCTAACTTGCGAAGATGGGGATGAGTGATGATATGATGCAAGTGATGAATTGAAACTCACAAACATCCATGCCCAGGTCGGGATTCGAACCCGGAACCCCTCCCGTCGTTGCGCGATGTGTTAACCACTCCGCTACGGGGTCTGCTTAAAAAATCTGGCCGAACAGTGTTTCTTTCCATGCGTCAAGGTAAAGAAAAGTAACTCTTAATGCAGTTACTAGTTACTTGACGAAAGTAAATGAGTTACATTTCCTAATTATAACCACTATATGTATGTAAAATGATACTGGAGGAAGAGGCAAATTATCGTATTTGTATTTTTGTAATTCTACGTCGCTTTTTCTGCCACTTTTGGCTAATCGCAATGATGAGGATGAACGGTGATAAAAATTCGTGAAGAGACACTTGCAAAGGACACCCATGTCCAAACCGGGAACCGAATCCGATGTCAAATTGAAACACAAATGCAAAACATGAAATATGTAGAATACAAAATAATGTTATTTACAGTTGCTGGAAAATGAAATCCCTGATAATTATTATTCATTACTTTTCTGAGACATTATTGCTACTAGACAATTTCATCCAAATGGAATCCTTATCCTTATTTTAGTTTGGCTCAAGTAAATAAACTTCAGCTTATACAACAAACAGCAAGCAAGCATTTTCGCATTAATTTTATTGTTCATAAACCTTGTGTAATTTTAGTGATCAGCAACTCTTTCGAGAGGACCTCCCCCCCTTCGGATCCCCATCTAATCACGTTCTTGGCTGTTTGTTAAGGCGTAGTTGTAATAATGTGGTTTCGAGAGTAGTGGCGTGCCCAGGATTTTTGAAAGGGAGGGGTTATGTGTACATATTTTATGTAGTCCTCATTTTGCCATATTTTCCTACCTTGGACGTTCTTTTTTTAGAAATACTGAACCAAAAGGAAGGGTTATAACTCCCACCAATCCCCCCTTGGACACGCCACTGTTCGAGGGTGTCCTACATGGAAGAAGGAATGCCACGTTACCTCCCTGTCTGTGTGCGTAAGTTGCACCACAAAAATGTCCCCCTTTTTGCTATAGACTTGTAGACATGAACTCTGGGGTGACTTCCCCTTTGTCTATGGTACAGAACCCCCCTCCCAACACCACCTCCCAACGCTCAAACATTTTCTTGAGACCTCCTTCAAAATTATCCCATCACCTGGGAAAACTTTCAAGGACCGTGCAACCCTGCAAAAGGAACCAGATGCCATTTGGGATACAGCCGAGAGCATGGTCGTTACCTGCTACCGGAAGTGACGTCACCGTGTACCTGGTTCCTCCAGCCAACTCTCCTCTTCTCGAGCAGAGAACGTTCTCGATTAGAGAAGGTTATGTATTCTGCAATGCAGACATTTTTCTCCCCACCGACGGAACTTTAATTTGGACGTTTCACGCGTTCTCGCACACTAACGCATTCGTCACGGCAACACGCACTTAAACAGGACGTTGATTTTGGCTCTGTCCGAAAGGTACAAAGTACGTACTTGAAGTATGATCTTGACGGAAGTGACGTTCGAAAGCGCCAAGAACAGAAGCACGCCAGTACAGAGCTCGCAGCACAGATGGTTGGTGACTAGGTCACGTGATATCCACACTCGTTGTTCATTTGTTTAAAATCGCGGAGATGGAAAGCCAGCAACACGGGTTAAATATACGTTATGGATCAGCAAGTTCTTGGTTAGTGCTTCTAATGTGTGGAAATGTGTGTGTAAGAACATTCTATGTGATATCTTTGGTGAAAACGCGAGGAAAACAACGTGTCCTCAGTTTTATCTACTGATCGTATTTGGCGGTGCAGTCGAAGTGCAGTTCGAAAGACTTTCACTTCCAGTCCACGACTTCAAGACCGCACTGCAAGAGCATACTCGGAGGATGCTCGCTTCAAGTATGGTCTTGCACCTTTCGGACACGGCCATGGTAACAGATGTAGTTGGCCCAAATGATAGAGCGACAGTTTGGATCGTGACTGTTAATCGTGTCTTTATCCTATAATTGGTTCCAACTTCCACAATGTTCTTGTCGTCATATGAAATCCAATGTTGAAATTGACCTTAAAATAATATTTACGGACATCAAAGATAAAAGCAAAAATACATTGTGTCTGAGAAGTCCCCGTGCCCCTACTTGCATGCATCCTGTTGCGACTGTGTTTAAAAGTGACCGGTATTCGGTTGCTTGGGAATTATTTCGTTTTCGTGGTTGGTACGATTATCTTAGCGTTTCACAAGTGCTTTGATAATTACTAGAAGCGTAAGAAACCTGGTTTGATCACTAAATGCATTCGTTTGCTGCACGACAATGCACTCACGCATCCTGCTCACCAGTATGCAACTGCAGCTTCTCGATTGGGATTGACTGTCACACACCCCCCTTACAGTCCAGACCTCCCTAGCAATTTTCACCTGCTTGGACCCCTAAGGGTTTCTTAGTACGCAAGAGCCGTGACTGGACTTCTTGATTCACCTTTTCGTCACTGCTTAAATACTGGAACTCCTTTATGGGCCCAAACAGGTTAAATTCGCTGAGAGTGAGGTCAGGACTGTAAGGGGGGTGTTGTAGTTACTCCCAGCCGAGTTCCTGCAACAGAACGCCTTAGTGATCAAATCACGTCGTTTTTATGATTGTATTCAAATTTATAACAGAGAGATTCGTCTGTTCCGAAAGTTGTCGACATGTAATCCGTCGATTTTTTTAAGATCTGGCGTTCTACTCTCTGAATTTTCACGGGAACCACTTCAGTGGTCTCCGAGCCACCTCGATATGGATCGTATGGACATATCACTGAACTGTGCTTGGAGATTTCTGTGAATTTCACTCACTTTTGCGCCTTCATTCACAAGAAATTTCATCCACAACAGCCTATTCTATTTTTGCATTCATGGGCTTGTCCGCCATCTTGTTTAACAAGTGACTCGCGTTGCCCGCGACATTAGCGCTCCATGCGGCTATAGTAGACACTTGTCTCTTTTTGTCTTTCATATACATGTACGTGAAGCGGATAAGTCGCAACCAAGCACCAGTTATTGGAAATACCTGTAAGTATGAAAGTAACCCTAAAAGGAGGGAAAAATGCGCTAATTCTAACAATATTGTCTCAAAAGCTTTGAATGCAAGTAAAGATAATTTAGATCTGATAGGAAATCGGTAAGGATGGCAGGAGATGCACTTCTGTAACTAATAGTTTAACAAAACACCTTTAAAAATTGCTGGTGGGGCGACATTTTGGCGCAGGAGATCCCAATTTAAACTGTAGGTCCAGTCCAGATTAGCCTATCTGTGCATAAAGTGAACTTAAAGCAAAAATTCAATTCAACATCGATATAGGGTTGGTGAAACAAAGTCATTATCCATGAATACATACAATCATTCGTACAATTAAATACACGCGGCGTTGATGAAATAGTTACTCAGTAGATGGCACGAGTTTCTCTTTATTAAACTACTGTATACATTACTATGCTTTCAAAACCTATTAAATCCAATTTCAACCAATAACATCTATTATAACACACTGTGTTGGCTGTTTGGGTATGAATTGAAAGAAAGCAAATTTATTTCCAGAGAGTATAGAATACTTCTGTCGCCACATAAAGAGTGCATATAGAAAGCTATATAGGATATCTTTAATATAAATGCGGTACTACTTTCATATAGGTGTGACACCTATAAATAATTTATTTCGCACTTCTTTACATTGCTAACTTACTATTCTTACTGTTATTCGTTATTTCGATTCTCTAACACAAATTATGGCGATAGCGTACTGGTTCATCGCGCGCTGTGCGAGTGTTTTTTCGATTTATGCAGTGTCGGAACATTGTTCACCGAAAAATACCTACTTTCATCCCCGGATTTGAAATTATGCTAATACCTCGCAAACCATTGACGTTAGCCTCACAAACCATTGACGTTAGCCCCACAAACGATTCACGTTAGCCCCACAAGCCATTTCCCGTAAGGTTAGGTTAGGTTAGGCAAGCATAGTTTACATTTTTTTTTTAAAAAATAAAAAATACTCGACACGTCATGTTATAGTAAAAACACGGCGAGGTTTGAAACACTGACTACGGGGTTTACGTCATCTAACACACGGAACATTGTGCTCTCGTGCAGAAAGCAAAGTATTATAGACGATTTCTGCTGCGAATGTAGCTAATGCTCTTTGATCACGTAACATAATGTAGTAACGAATAATGATGTCAAAAATTGTGATTTCTTGGCTTATATTTTGAGCTGTGATTTTAGGTGATTTCTGTAAGTAGTGCAGTGTCCCGGGTTCACAAACCGAAAATGGGGCTCCGTGGGGCTCGCAGTGTTGCCAACTCCTCACTCGAAAAATCACCAAGGTTTTTGTTTTTGGGTATAACCTAACCTAAAGCAAGAAGCTGGCAACACTGCTTGAGTTTTATTTTCTCGCAGTGTTGCCAACTCCTCACTCAAAAAATCACCAAGGTTTTTGTTTTTGGGTATAACCTAACCTCAAGCAAGAAGCTGGCAACACTACTTGAGGCTTGCCCTGCAGTGTTGCCAACATCTTACTCGAAAAAATCACCAAGGTTTTTGTTTTTGGGTCTAACTTAACCTAAAACAAGAAACTGGCACTTGTGTGCTTGCAGCGTGGCCAACATTTTACTCAAAAAAAATCACCAAGGTTTTTATTTTGGTCTAACCTAACCTAAAACAAGGAGCTGGCAATACTGTTTGAGGTCTGCCTTACAGTACATAAAGCAATTTGCCAACCTACTGGTATTTTTTGCCATAGTTTTTTACAAAAAAAAAGAGGAGAAAAAGAGAGAGAGGGAAAAGTTAAACAACCGACAGTATTACCAACACCTACCTACAGCTTTTTTTTCTTACTTGGCAAGGGCTACCTTGCTTAAGGCTTAGCCAATTTATATACTGGCGTAACATACATACACTGAGCAAGAAGAGCCGGCAACAAATATATACTGCCGTAAAAGAGAGAGAGAGGGATGGATGGATGGATGGCAACACAGTATGTGTGTGTGTGTGTGTATAATATGTAGCATTACTAACTAGAGTGTGTTGGCAACCCACCTACAACTAAAAAAAAAAGATAGAGATACCAACATTGCTGTAAGATGAGGAGGGGGAGAGACCTAGAGCTGGCAACAGTGGTGAGCGAATATGCATTATTTCCAAGTTCTGGGTGCCAATGTATATCGTGATTTTTGTAAACCTCTCTCGGGGGAACGATGTACTATACACACGTGCGCGTGCGCGCACCTGTATTGTGACCCAAACAAACAAATAATAATTATTGTTTTTTAGGATGCCTGGCCCCTAACCCCGCCAGGGTGCGTGGTGCCCAACCCAAAAAGGTTCTAACGGCTGCGGCTCTAGATTACCGCACCTCTGTAGGGTTTCACGTGTTTTTTTTTTTTCCCCAAACATCCATGAAACCCTACAGAGGACCTCCGTAATGCATGCAACGTGTACTAACGACTCTAGTGTTATTTGATGTTGTAATATTTTTGGATATAAAGTTTTATTGTGTGATAGATAAAAATAATTATGTTTATTATAATATTTTTTTGATGAAGATGGAGAATGTATGTGTGTGTTACAAATAAAGTTGCATGCTTATTTTTTTAGTGTGTGTGTATGTGTTTTTGATGTTCGACAGCATCTGAAACGATAAAAAAAAGAATTTTATTGTTAATTTTCTCATGTAAAAACAACAACAACAAAATTTTTGTGCAAAAATTTCTGATTGTCTCGTGCTATAGTGCAAAAACTGATGAGAAAAAAGATATTGTAACTGATAACTGATGAAATTGATATTGTAACTGATCTTGAACTAGTGAAATTTTCGTATTGTGCTATTGAAACTGATTGTGCTAGTACAAAAATTTCTTATTGTGCAAGAAAAAATGTTAAAAAACTTGTTAAAACTGCTCTGTGACCCTCTCGTTCTTCACGTCGTGGACGAAGGACTTCTCTGCAATCAGGATGACGCTACACATGGTGTCCTCGGGCAAGGCTTCGTGGAACTCGCAGACAACCTTGATGTTGGTTCGATCTTTAACCACCACCTGCTTTCTCTTAGATGTGTTGATGACGAACATGGGTCTGCGGGTTTTGAATTCGCTGGGTGTGTAGTACATGTCCATACTTCCCTCGGTCACGCGTTTGAAAGAGGTGTAAGCTTCGTAAAGTTTGAGGTAATCGTCTTTGGTCATGTCGAGGTTGTAATTCTCGCGCGGGAAGACTTCGTTACGTCCATTCTTCAAATAAACGTTCTTAATCTTACAGTTGTCGAATTTGCTGGAATCTTTTTCCTGGTTGTTATCGCGACCGGTTTGAAAGAGCACCACGACGAAATCTGGCATGTCGAACTGTATGTTGTTGAACTGTGTCGTCACGTCGAATTCCATGTGACTTCCCGACGCCATCTTCTGCACGCACTGGTAACCGTGAAAGTGAATCGGTACCTGCGGACTTTTCAAGATCTCCACTTTGTACTTGAGGGCGTAGTTTGTTTCGTATTCCACGATCGGCATTCTCAATTCCATGCTCCGGATGACGCACTTGGCTGCTTCGGGTAATGTGTTGGCTATCGGCGTGCCGTCCGCGTTCAAGTTGGTGTATCGCATCAGCGCGTCGTTGTCGTTGGCTGCTCTTCGAAACGTGACGCGCAATCCTCCCTTCCACATGATCTCCTTGTAGTCCGAGAAGAATCCTGGCAGCAGACGCATGGGAAAGAGCACCGTGTGACTTCTAGTCGATATTTTGGTCCCCGCGTCGAATCCTCCCGCCTGGTAGTATGCTGCGTCCGTTTTGGATAATTTCAAAGTTCCCACTGCCGTCGACGTGATGCCTGGATAGTCTATTCTGTCTATGACGGTGTTGTGTTTCCTCACCTCCACCTGCGAAAACAGGTGAGGCACGAAGTTGTCCACGAGTATCAAATTTGCATTGGGTGGAAACGCGTCTCCGCTTTCCTTCTTCACCACGTCGAATTGAAGGTAGAGGTCCGCTCTGTGAGGATGAACAAACCCGTCGCCTACGTCCACGTCGTATTCGATCTCCCTGTTCGCTTCGTTGAGATTGGCGAACGTGCGACGGTTGGGAGGGAAAGATTGTAATTCGTAACTTTCGATTTGCTCCATTTTCACTATGCGTGTTATTTATTATATGTTGATCTCCACGATGGCCGTCGTAGTGGCACCTGCGAAATCCACCACGTCTCCTTTCTCGTTTGTCACCACCAACTCTATGTTGTCTATGCGGTTGCGGCATACTGGAAAATAGATCGGTGAAGAGGGTGTGTAGATGATCGGTTCCATGAACTCGGAACTGGGTTTGAACGTGGCTATGATTCCCGTCTGCTTGTGACTTCCCAACTCCCCGTCCGAAGATTTTGTGATCATGCCTTCCGCCACGTTGCAGTGAACGTTTAGAGTTTCTATGGCTAGAAATTTAGGAATATTGACTGCTGTGTGCTTGATGCCAGCTTCGAGTTTTGTGTTGTTCTCGAAACCTAAAAGTTCTCCTATGGTGCCCAGGTCCACGGTCTCCGTCGCCGACACGATTTCCACTCTGTGCGTGACCGAATTTTGAGAAAGGTACGTGCCTTTGGGTAATTGAGCTTGCAAAGTGGAAAGATTGTATTGGCCTGGCGTGACGACGATGTGTTCGCTTCCGACGCTAATTTTGTTGTTGTGCTGCGTGACGTTAGGTATGAGGTACATGCTGTAGAATGCACGCAGAGCTACGGATTTAGGATAGACGATGTCGTCGTGCAGCGTGAGTTTCAGGATCGAAGATTCGCTCGTGAGATGGAACACGCCCATCGTGTTTCAGGTTCCACAATGCTTTCTGAAAATGTTCTACCGACGGGTTATTTATTTTAGACATGTATGCGAGAACGGAAAGGCATAGGTGGCCACAGTTAACATCGGTGAAACCCTGGATGCGTTTGTCATTGTAGTAGAGGTTGGCAACACTGAGATACTTCACCAACCTGGCAGGTGGTGTGCCACCGAACGAATCGAAAACAAATGCATTGTTATCGTCAATTTTGAGGTAGCATATCCAATGTGTACCAGGATTTTTGTAACTGTCCAGGTTGACCACGCCATACTCCTTTTTCTTCACAGCAGAGGGTAGAGAATCGGACATGAAAACACCCCTGAAGTTTTTTATTCCCAACAGTTCGATCAGAGATTTAATATCGAAGTTGGACAGGGCTTTTTCTTTTTTTATATTTCTTCAAAGCATCGAGGTTGCTTTTTTGTTTTTTGGTTATACCTTTCCCCTTTTTCTCCATAGCCAGGTTGTGACGTTTCTGTTCTTCCAACTCGGCTTTGTTCTTCTTCGAGTCGATGACGGTTTTCGCGATGGCGGCGCTACCGCCGGCCAAACTTCCAACAGCCCCCAAAGCTGCCAGGATGGCTGGGATGCTGAATATGAAACCTCCGATTTTTTGCTGTTTTCGCGAACGCTGTAAGCGTCTCAATTGAGGTGTGCTGAGAAGTAATTTCATTCCGTGTCCTTTCGTCAAGCAAGAACGTTTCTTCTCGCGTTGTTTCTTGGTGAGTAAACCATCGAGGGCACCTAAATTTTTCAGATTGGAGTATGGTATCTGGTACACGACACCTTTGGGCTTCATGTTGATGCTCTATATGTTATCTTCACGGTATGTTATTTATATATATGTTCTGAGATTTTTTTTTGTTTTGTGTAATTTTTTTCGGTATGTTATTTATATATAAATGTTCTGAGATTTTTTTTTGTTCCGTGTAATTTTTTTTTCAAGGATATACTCCACGCAGAACCGTTACACAAATTCTATTACGTGCTTTGTTTTCTTACCAAGAAGTTCCTTTGTACCCTTGTACACGATTTGAGTTTTGTTCTCGATTAAAATAGCTAGCTTCTCGTCGGATAACATGTTAGCGTATCGATCTGGTAAAAATAGACTGTATTGTGCGTTGAGCAACAGACGCGCCTTGGGACCATACTGGGTAGAAACAATTGAACCGGAAGTTATCGTGTAAGGTTTGTCCACTTCCAATTCCTGAATTTTTACATATTCGACTGATGAATTTAGCATTTGTTTTAATGCTTGGGCATCTAGTGATTGTTTACTTATTTTTTTATAAGATGACAAACACAACTGGAGTTTTTTTTTTTTACGTAGTGTTATTTATATACCGAAGAAATTTTTTTCACGGTTCGAGAAATTTTTTTCTTTCTACACACCCCATCCAAATTTTTGTTTCGTGTTCATGGCGATGGTGGTGCCCAGTGCTGCAACTCTTTCTCCCAGCGAAGCGTCTCTGCTAACGAATCTTTCGAAAGCTGCGTGCTCTAACTTTCTGTCTGCTTCGTGACGTGCATCCAGATCAGTGCGAGTGGTGTTGTAGGCGATGTCGTGATCTTTGCATGCGGCGTCCAACGGATTCACTCCCTTGTCTCCTCTCTCCAATCTTTTCTCGAGTTTGGTACCCGGTCCGCAGAGCTGGTAGCCGGGTAAATGCATCTCGAAAGGTAACTTGTTGATGATGTTGTTCACGAGTCCCTTTCCTTCGGCCACGTTCCAGAATCTCGGAGGCAGCGTGTTGATAATTTTAATGAGGTAACCTATGCCCTTGTCGTCGTTCACGATGAAGTTGGAAAGTTTTGTGCTGATCATGTCCACAATTCCTACCTTCTCGTTGTAGAAATTACGATTGCCTGCATTCTCCTCTCCTGCAATAACCAACAACCTGTCTATGAGCTTGCGCACGTCGTCCACCCACACAAACTCTTTGGGCAGGGTGTTGTAGAGTTTGACGCCGCTGCCTGTTTTCACCTGGTTCCAAATCGGTTTGATGAGATTCCTGTACTTCTCGCCGCTGCTGGATTTGACCCTATTCTGCGTAGCGTCGTTGTTTTGGTATAAGGCATCCGTCATGATCAAAATTTCCTTGTAACTCTGGTAATCTTCGTCGGTGTAATCTTTCGGCTGCTTTTTGGCAACGAGTTCCCACAGTCCCACCGTACCCGGATACCTGGTCCAACTATCCTTCTCGCCTAAATTAACTTTAATGTCGTTGCCTTCGAAGCTCACCTTCGATTTTCCAATCTTCCAAACCACACCGTCGCCTTCGTTGCTCTCCATGCTTGGATACAATCCGAACACTTCATCTTTGTCGAATTTCCCCGTGCTCAGGTAGTCTCGTGCCAAAGGTCCCAACTCGATCTTATCCAAAGACGACGACGTGCTACCTATGGCTCGACGTTGGGCCGGTACGTCCTTCAGTTCGAACGGCGTCGAAGGAATGCTCGAAATGGGCGTGGGTACGGTGTAACTTTTAGCTGCAAGTGGTACGAGTTCGTTGATCAAATTTTTATTTTGTTCCGTGACGCCTTTAATTTCTTTACCTAGATCGCTGATGGCGTCGATCACAGGTTGATCTTGACGTTTCTTCTCTTCGTAGAATCCGCGATTCTCGGATTTCCAACCTTTGAAGCGTTTCGCGAGGTAATCGCGAAGCTTGAGATTTTCGTCTTCGATTTTTCGTTTCGTCATAACGTTATTTATACACGTCGTTTCTCACAACGTTGCAACGTTTAGAAAGTCGTTGATTTTGTTTCTGTATTTTCCGTCGTTGGGTTTTCTCGTCATGTCGATCGTCGCACATCCGAAATCGTCACTGTTCCAACAGTGGGAGCAGCAGCGTTCCGAAAATTGATTGTAGTTCATGTCTCCGCCTACGTAGTCATCGTACGCGTGCTTGAGGTTGGTGTGATCTTGACGAAACAAACATATGAAATTAGCATTGTCGCGTACTAACTGTTTTGGAATTTTGGAAAACGTTTGAGCTAGGAAGAAACAATCTATTCCTTTGTGACGACCTTGCGTGAAAAAATTGCGAATTTCATTTTGATTTTCCAGGATAACATCGTCGAACACAACGACTGAATTTTTACGACAATCGTCGAGTGGTTTTATTTCCGAAGCGAACGTTGCAATGTCCAGACCATCGTACAGTTTTATCAGTTGCTGGTATTTCGCTTGTTCGAGACTTTTCGAAAATACGTAGAGGTGCCTGTTCTTCCAATCTAACCAATTCGGTGCGAGGAGAAAATTGTCCACGAGCAGTGTTGTTTTCCCACACCCCGAAGGACCTACGATCAGACAACGGATGCTGTCGGGAAGCAACTTGCCGTTCTTTTTTTTCGTTTGACTTTCCGAATCCGGTAGACGTTTCACCACGTTCCACGTACTCATAAGATCACTTAGTTCGCGTCGATCCAACTCTTTTCTGGAAGTCCCAGCCATTTGACAAACAGTTTGTCGCCTTTCCTACGCAAAACTTTCTCGATGAGGTACGTGTCGGGATGTTTTGTTTTAGAAAGTTCCTCTTCGTAAAATCTTCCTTTCAAAATCTCGCCGCTACTATCTTTTATTATATACGTGTGTCGGTTTCCGGGTAAAACTCGAACCACCGTAAAAAGTTCCGTGCTCCAATTTTTTGTGAACCCCTTCTCGAAGGTGCGTTTGAATTTGCTGATCCTCACCTGGTCTCCAATTTTGAATTTTGATTTCTTGGTAGTCGTGGGAGTGTACTTTGGACAGTAAACTGTAGAAATTAAACGCTGCTCGTCAGATTTCGTAACATCAGCTGGCTTCATGCCTATCGTTCTGTGTACCGTATCATTATAGGTGTCGACGAGTTCCGGCAGTATGTCGACCCATTTGTAATTTCCTCGAAGCGTGAATCGTTTCCACATGTGTGTTTTCAAGGTTCGATTGAATCTTTCCACGATGCTGGCTTTGATGTGACTGAAGGTTGAATAATGTCGAATGTCATGTTTTTGAATAAACTTTTGGAATACGGCATTGTAAAATTCCTTCCCCTTGTCTGTTTGCAAAAACCGGGGTTGTCTGTCGCTTTCGCGAAAAATTGTCTTGAATGCTTCCGTGACGCATGTTCCTGTTTTGGCTTTCAAAGGTAGAGCCCATGCGAATTTCGAAAACTTGTCTATGACGGTGAGGAGGTACTTGTTGCCCTTGTTCAATTTATGCACATTTTTTAGATTGCCGCTACTCATCTCCACGAGGTCACTTTGCCAAAGGTCATCGATTCCCTTGGTTACCACAGCTAAACGTTTGTAGTTGCGGCGTGCAGGTTTATGCAATTCTTCGACGATGGCTTGCCTAGACATTTTTTAGAGATTACGTTTGAAGAGAAGCACAAGCGTGATGGGATTCAAAGAGGGTGGCACCTCACCAGTGTTTTGAATGATCAGCTTATCGCCGGCACTCACGTCGAAAACGGTGAGATCTTCGTCTTCGTGTATTTCATATATGTTGCGCGTCTCGTTCCAACGTGCCAGAGGAATGTTTCCTGCTTTCTGGACACCACGATTCGATATCAAGGTCATGGTGGGAATGCTAGCTTTTCTGCCGTGAGACCAGTACGAAAATTCATTTATCTGAATCGTGCCATCGAGGAGAAACTTGTAGTACGGATGATAAGGATGTAACATGTACAGTTTGTTACCTTCGACGAACGTGGAGATTCTTTGTTGATTGGGTACGCTGTTGATTTCGATGGCTTGCAGAGAATGCAGTTTAGCGAATTTAGTATCGACGCTAACGAGGTTGCTGTGAAGCTGTCCCAGTGTATTTTGTACGGGCAACAAATGTTCGACGATGGTATCCGTTACTGTAGAAAATGACGGTTTGATTTTCACTTCCACGTTCAACTGCTTGAAGTTTTCGTTGAGTTCTTGCAACTTGGCACCGAAAGAGGCCAGCGTCGATTCCTGCGTGGATTCCAGCACTCCAACTTGATCTCTGATGTTGACGACGATACTCTGAAGGTTCTCGACTTGATTCAATTTCGAACTTTTCTCGGTAAGATCGTTCACGATGCTTCGCATCTCGGTAAACTGCGTGTGAAGGTCGGCAACGCTCTGCGAAGTGGGCAGCGTCGACACCAGCGAAGCAAGTTCGTCTCGAATCTGTTCCACGTTCGCCGTTTCCGTTTCTAATCGTTTCAGCATACGTGATATGCTCCTTTTCAAAGCGTGTAATTCTTTTGAGGTGGGGAGATTGGCCACCCTACTCTCGAGATCGCTCAATGAACTTTTGATGTCGCTCGAATCGGATAGTGCCGTCACCGCCGATTTCAATTTTTCCAAATCTTCGCTCGAAGGTACGCTCGTCCGTAACGATTCCAAGTCACCCTGTATGTTGTCCAGTACGTGATGAAAATGAGCAAGGTTCGATTCGACGTTCAAATTTTCTAAATATTCGATCTTCTGCTGAACCGTGCTCAACGTGTCTTGTATGCTCGTCAACGCACTTGCTTCAGCGTGAATATTTTTAATTTCTTCGTTGATCAACTCCAGAGACGCCTGAAGCGTAGCGATGGTGGTTTGAATGTGTTCGAAATCTTGATAAGCCTCCAATTGAATTTTTATGTTCGCGACGCTTTTGCCGATGACCTGCAGTTCGTCTGACGATGGTAGGTTCGTCATAGTATCTTCCAAAGTCTGTAACTTGGATTTAATTACGTCGCTCACCCGGATGGGGTACACCACATTTTCGTCAGTGAGGCCATAAACGTTGATGGCCAACTGAGGGTTGTGTGTACGGGCCTCGAACTTGCGAATGTCCGAGACCTCCACCGGGTAGTCGATACCAGCCATCGCATCTTCCAGCTCTGGCTCGTAGGGTAGGTAGTGGTTAACTCGGCGTGGTTGTTTTTTCCAGTGAACAGGGTGCAACGCTGCAAGCACCGACCAAACGAAGCACTTGGCGTCACTGTTCTGAATGTTCAGGACGGCCTTCTTTTCCACAATCGCTTCTGGTAAGGGGACGTAGCTGGAGGCAGAGAGAGGGACAAACTTGGAAAGTTTGACGCGCAGTTCGTGAGGCTCCCCACACAGCGAACCCCCCGAGCCCTTAGCTTCATGTTCTTCTTGCTTTGCTAGCAGCTCCTCGACAAACTTGCTGTAGATGACCTTGAGGTTGTCGACATCCGCCAGATGCAGCGCCTTTGCCTTGGTGTTGTGGCAGAACCTGTAAATTTCACCAGACGGCTTCTTGTACCAGCAACGTAGCGATGCGTAGAATTTAGTGGAGGAGTGCGTAGCCAGTGCATCGCTGAGGATGGAAATAATTTGGGCTTGCACGTTCTCCAAAAAACTACGCACGTCGCATGAGCCCTCCGAAGTAAGGGGAAAGTCCTCTAACAAACGCTGGAAAGCAGACTGGTTCGCTTTAGCCACAGTCTTGATGCGCTTGGCGGATGGTGACGAGTCGGCTTCCGCTTTCCTCTTGATTGAGCTGGTCGACGGTTGAGCCCCAGATGTACTTTTGCTTAGACAAGTAAGCTTATGCTTCTTGGCATACGCAATTGTAATGTGTTTATTGCATCCGGAACACAGTTCGGTGGCAGCCAAATGCTTGCCTGGCACACAGGTGCGACAATGTCTTGCAAAATGTTTGCTGGATATAGTTTTTTTGCACACAGGGCAACTTTTCATGGAGCGCATTTTTTCGGGGTATGTTTATTTATATATGGGTAGTGTTGCCTTCCTCAAATATGTGTTTTAATCAACTCTATAAAAAAATAAAAAAAATATATAAGAAAAATATAATTGTAGATAGAAAAAAAAACACAATAAATATTGTATGCATGTGTAATTCTATTTAGTTTATTTTTGTTAGACACAAATTTTCTTCAGATTTTATTGCCCATTAGTATATTTTTCCACCAATCTAGTAGAGGTATGAAACTATGAAAATATTCTTGTTTATATATGTTCTATTATTTTGGCTGATATAATAGCAAATATATATATATAGCTATTTTGAAATTCTAAAACTTTCAGGTATACTTATTTTTACATGCAAACCTACATCATAAAAAATTACACAATCGTATTTTTTTCCATACACACATTTTTTATTTTCAGAAAACAAAGTTATTTTCGATCTCCATTTTTTAAATCAAACAATAAACATTATTTGTGTTTATAGTATTTGTCGAGCAATAGCAGATAAAACAAGAATGGGTTTTCTACGACCCATAGTTTACGAGTTACAAAACAACTTACATCTTGAAATTTAAATTTAAAATAACTCGAAAACAGTAAGCACTAATCATTATGTTTCCAATAGGTTGCAGAGTACCTTCAATTTTTTATCAAATATCATTAAAATTTTCGAATTAGAGTAAAAACTAAGCCGGCAAATCAAGTTTCTCAAAAAATAAAAAAAATTGTCTGTATTTCCAAAACTTGAGGGGGTGGAATCGATTTTATTTGTTAGTCGAATAGTTTTCGTCGAATCCTATCCAACAAACCTAAAATCATCATCCTAGCTCAATTAGGAGCCGAGAAAATTAATATCTTGGAAAACGTCTTAAGATTTTTGTCTTTAGAAAATTTTCTTGACAGACCGGAAGTAACATCTTGAGATACCGGAAGTCGACTTTCTTAAAGATTAAGATATTTGTCTTAAGACGTTTTCCAAGACATTGATTTTCTCGACTCCTATGGGGCTTAGAACTATGTAACTTTGGTCTATGTATATACTAGTACTTGCCCGACCCTGTGGCCGAGTGGTTAGCACATCGCGCTGTAACGCCAAGGGTTCCGGGTTCAAATCCCGGTCGGGTATGGTTGTTTGTGAATGTCAATTTTCATCAATTTCATCACTCATCCCCATCTTCGCAAATTAGCCAAGAGGCACAAAACGCGAAGTTAAAATAAACTAAATCAATCAATCAATCAATTATTAAGTTCCGTGTTGCAAACATGAAATTAAATTTTAATTAACTTTTTTTTCTATCCATCTCTCAAATCTATATAGCCTGTTCATATTTGGCATGTCGACCATTTTGTTTACGTAGCAAAAAAAATCTCAAGCCATTTTTTGTGAATGTTCGTTGTAGCTATAAGTATATTTGGATATAATTGCCAGATTTTATTTAACTTTAGGTTTAAAAATCAATAAGTGTGCATAAAAAAAACTAAATATTTTAAATAAATAAGATTCGAATAACTATGTACTTTCCACTAGCCTCTGCGATGGCACAGTAATAGTCTTGTAATCAAAAATTCGATACCTGCACAAGTGGTTCTTGAAACTGTAAGTCCAGTCCCAATTAGCCTTACTGTGCATAAAGTAGACTTAAAACATCAAATCAATCAGTACTTCCACTAGCCTCTGCAATAGCACAGCAATAGTTTTGTAATCAAGGGTTCGATACCCGGTAGAGGTACAAGTGGTTCTTGAAACTGTAGGTCCAGTTTCGATTAGCCTTACTGTGCATAAAATAGACTTAAAAACAACAAAATCCAATCCAGAGTATCAACAAATTCAAAAAATAGAGTTTTCCCTGTACACTTGTATAATTTTAAACTCCAAGTTCGATACCCGGCAGAGGTGGTTCGGATCCCGCTGTAGGCCCAGTTTCGATTAGCCTTACTATGCATAAAATAGACTTAAAACAACAAAATCCAATCGAGAGTATCAACAAATTCAAAAAAATAAAGTTTTCCCCTGTACACTTGTATAATTGTAAACTCCAAGTTCGATACCCAGTGGAAGTGGTTCGGATCCCACTGTAGACCCAGTTTCGATTAGCCTTACTATGCATAAAATAAACTTAAAACAACAAATCCAACCCAGTGTACACGCGTCAATACTATCCACTATAAGTAAACTAACATGATCATAATCATTACCCCCTCTCCCTCCAATTGTTACCTCGCTTTTATGTTATTTGCGATGAAGAATAGTTTTTTTCAAGCACATGTTATATATGCTCATATTTTTTTGTTTAGCGTAATTTCGCTGTTTAATCAAAACAACACTTTCTGTTCACTAACGCCGCTCGCAATTATTATTAACACACACACATGCAAAAAAAAAAATAACAAAAAAACAAAACTTACCTACAAAAAGCTGCTAGCAATTTAACACACACAAAACAGTAGTATAATTGCGTAAATTTTAGTTTTATAGCTGGTCAAGCAACTTGTGTGCGTATAACTTATGCTGATATGGTACTCACCTGACAGACCAAACTAATTCGGTTTCTATTACACTTGATATTACACTTGGTATAGCGTACACTTTTATGCGACTACCCAGTAGCAATACTCGACTGCAACTGATGTGCGCGGGGTTTCTAATAAAAACTTATACCTGTCGGTAGCTAAAATTCCAAGGTTGGTTCGAGTTACGTGTACATGGCCTTTGACGATAAATAATAACAAAAAAAACAACACACCTGTCCATCATGATTTGGATCGCCGGATGTTGATCAATACCCGAGTGTACCTGGCGTGCCCGGCGGTGGAATCAACACAATACCGTCGAGGCCACCCGTACAAAGACCGACCGGAACTGAGCCGGGAGGACCTTCCGGTGGGAACAATAGCGGCGGAGACAATCAGACGCCACCGCCTCACGTTCCCACGCTAACTCCTCCAGTTACCAGCAGCACTCTGCCAAATAACCAAAATACTACAACAACAATTAACCTACCCACTATTGCCAGCACCATCACTACCATACAAAAAAAAAAAAACACGTGAAACCCTACAGAGGTGCGGTAATCTAGAGCCGCAGCCGTTAGAACCTTTTTGGGTTGGGCACCACGCACCCTGGCGGGGTTAGGGGCCAGGCATCCTAAAAAAACAATAATTATTATTTGTTTGTTTGCGTCACAATACGAAAAATAATAAGAGGCACCAGCACGCGCGCGTGTGCAGCACATCGTTCCCCCGAGAGAGGTTTACAAAAATCACGATATACATTGGCACCCAGAACTTGGAAATAATGCATATTCGCTCACCACTGTTGCCAGCTCTAGGTCTCTCCCCCTCCTCATCTTACATCAATGTTGGTATCTCTATCTTTTTTTTAGTTGTAGGTGGGTTGCCAACACACTCTAGTTAATAATGCTACATATTATACACACACACACACACACATACTGTGTTGCCATCCATCCATCCATCCCTCTCTCTCTCTTTTACGGCAGTATATATTTGTTGCCGGCTCTTCTTGCTCAGTGTATGTATGTTACGCCAGTATATAAATTGGCTAAGCCTTAAGCAAGGTAGCCCTTGCCAAGTAAGAAAAAAAAGCTGTAGGTAGGTGTTGGTAATACTGTCGGTTGTTTAACTCTTCCCTCTCTCTCTTTTTCTCCTCTTTTTTTTTTGTAAAAAACTATGGCAAAAATACCAGTAGGTTGGCAAATTGCTTTATGTACTGTAAGGCAGACCTCAAACAGTATTGCCAGCTCCTTGTTTTAGGTTAGGTTAGACCAAAATAAAAACCTTGGTGATTTTTTTTGAGTAAAATGTTGGCCACGCTGCAAGCACACAAGTGCCAGTTTCTTGTTTTAGGTTAAGTTAGACCCAAAAACAAAAACCTTGGTGATTTTTTCGAGTAAGATGTTGGCAACACTGCAGGGCAAGCCTCAAGTAGTGTTGCCAGCTTCTTGCTTGAGGTTAGGTTATACCCAAAAACAAAAACCTTGGTGATTTTTTGAGTGAGGAGTTGGCAACACTGCGAGAAAATAAAACTCAAGCAGTGTTGCCAGCTTCTTGCTTTAGGTTAGGTTATACCCAAAAACAAAAACCTTGGTGATTTTTCGAGTGAGGAGTTGGCAACACTGCGAGCCCCACGGAGCCCCATTTTCGGTTTGTGAACCCGGGACACTGCACTACTTCTGTAGTTGCGATTTTTCTTCAAGTTGTGATTTTTGTGATCATTTGTAGTTGCATTGGTAACCAATGAATGACAAATGATTCCTGTGATAAGTTTATATCAGTGAGGTAGCATTTCTTGTGTCTTGTCAGATCGGCTACTATGTGGAAACAGTTGAATCACCTAATGTTTGTTCAAATATAAACTTGCTGTTTAGTATTGCACCAGTTCCGACCCTGAAGGGAGCCAAAGAAATCCCCTGTTCCCTAGCGTTTTGAAAGAAAAAGTAAGAACTATCAATATATAACGTCAATATTATACATCACTTTTGAACTTCAGAGAATGTTTGTGTAACCTCGATTTGCCACCCCGCTGCTGGGTAAACACCGATATTTTGGAACTCGCACCGTGGATCGAAACCAAAGACGAGAACGTTGAACAGTTGGGTATACGGGATCTCAACAACTCTGTATATTCTGGACAAAAAAAATCATCTGCCTTCGATTCTGATTTATTCGAATCTCGAACGAGACGAGACTCTTGGATAGATAATTCTCGGTCTCGTCTCGGATAGTAATTCTTGGCTTCCTCTCGTCTCGGATAACAAGTCCCAGTTACATCTCGCCTTGGATTATAAGTCTGTGTCTATAGTCTCGGATAATAATTAGTCTCGTCTTCGATAGTAAGTCTCAGTCACTTCTCGTCTTCGATAGTAAGTCTCGGTCACGTCTCGTCTTACATAGCAGGTCTTGGTCACGTCTCGTCTTCGATAGTAAGTCTCGGTCAGGTCTCGTCTTCGATAGTAAGTCTCAGTCACGTCTCGTCTTCGATAGTAAGTCTCGGTCACGTCTCGTCTTACATAGCAGGTCTCGGTCACGTCTCGTCTTCGATAGTAAGTCTTGGTCAGGTCTCGTCTTCGATAGTAAGTCTCGGTCAGGTCTCGTCTTCGATAGTAAGTCTCGGTCACGTCTCGTCTTCGATAGTAAGTCTCGGTCAGGTCTCGTCTTCGATAATAAGTCTCAGTCACGTCTCGTCTTCGATAGTAAGTCTCGGTCACGTCTCGTCTTACATAGCAGGTCTCGGTCACGTCTCGTCTTCGATAGTAAGTCTCGGTCAGGTCTCGTCTTCGATAGTAAGTCTCAGTCACGTCTCGTCTTCGATAGTAAGTCTCAGTCACGTCTCGTCTTCGATAGTAAGTCTCGGTCACGTCTCGTCTTACATAGCAGGTCTCGGTCACGTCTCGTCTTCGGTAGTAAGTCTCGGTAAGGTCTCGGATAATAAGGCTCGGTCTCGTCTTGGATAATACGTCTAGGTCTGGTCTCGAATAATAAGTCTTGGTTTTTCACTCGTCTTGGATAACAAGTCTCAGTCACACCTTGTCTTTTATAATGAGTCTCGATCTGGTCTCGGATAATAAGTCTCGTCTAATCTCATCTCGGATAATAAATCTCCTCTAGTCTTGGTTCGGATAATAAGTGTCCGTTTCATCTTGTCTCGGATAATAAATGTCGGTCTCGAAATATGATACCAATAAACAACATATACAGTGCGTAACTTCACAAGCTTTCATAGCTTATATAGTGGTCATGAAGGCAAACAACACTTTTTTTAAAGTCTTTCTGTTTTAAGCCTTGTTTCGACGCTACGAACCATGAGAAAATGGCCTTTATCCTGAATATCTGCAACTGCGCAGAACATGTTTACAATTGCCACTAACGTATTGATTTTCCAATTACCGTAAACAAAATATGTGACTTATCTGTAAATAATATAACGTAGATATCCGCTTGGTATATCTGAAGAAGTTGTATAGTTAAATAAATTTGCATCAGGTCCTTCAAATATAACACCAAAATCTATAGATAGTGAGATTATAGGAAACGAAGTTCCTGCCTCGTTTCAATTTTAGACAAGTCTGTTTAGTTCTTCGCCTCGTCTTTCACAAGGCTGCCTGACTCTCTGTCTCGCTTCGGCACCATCCCTCCTCGGCAGTGGGGACGTGGGGGGGCATTTGCCTTCCACGTTTTGCCCTTGTCTACATGACGAAGTAAACTATCCTTGCCGCTCAGTTTTGGCGCCCAATCGCCGCAACTGCTCCTCGGCAACATTCCCAAATAACGGAACAGACAATTACTGAAAAAAATAAAACTCTCTGGAAACCATGACGTAGACAAATCCTCTTTGCAGATGATTTCGAAAGCAACATGGCTGCCGTTTCATTAGACATTATTAGAATCGGTTAAGAACAGAATTTATAATAATGAACCTTCAGTTCTCGTTGCTCCATTCGGCCACCGAGGCAGTTCTAATTCCCTCTACCACAGATGATTGTGAAACAAGAAGCTTATCGTTGACAGCATCCGTTCTGCCGCTAACGAAAGGTCTCACATAATTATCTTTTCCATTCAGCGCAGATATTTAACCCCACAGGTCTCCCGCATGACACGGCTGATAGCTAGGAACCAGTCTATGATGGAAATGTGTTATAATTTCTCACCGAAATTAAATAAAAGGGGACGAACCATTTTTATTTGCTCCTCAGATACACACGCGCACACATTGAATGATTGATTTGCTACATTTTACTTTGCTTTTCTGCCACCTTTGCTAGTCAAGAAGATGTGGATAAATGGTGATGTGATGAAATGCATGAAGTGACACTCACACACACACATGGGCCAGGTCCGTAGCCAGAATTTTATTTCGTGAGTTGGTGCATCCATGTCGAAAAAGTGGTGGGGGGGGTAGAAGCCCTGAAGATAAACTTCTCAGTATATTACAACTTATTATACAAGATGTTTAATCCTGCTAATGAAGTGAAATTAATTACCACTATGCACTATTTAAAATAGATGCTTGTAGGATTTGGGGGGGGGGGCTTCAGCATCCCTATCCCTCCGCCTGGTTACGTGCCTGACATGGGCAGAACACAACACAGGCCCTACAGACGGCAGAGCCTCGTTAGTCTGTAAAATGCAGTCCAGGTGCAGTGGCGGCGATTGGGTTCCAAAACCGGGGTGGAAGGTGCCAAAACTGGGGGAGGCAAAGACAGTATATATCCCTTTATATATAAGGTTTAGCAGAGTGCGGAGGCAAAATTGGTGGAAAGTGGGAGGCAACTGCCCCCCTCGCCCCCTAATCACCGCCACTGCCAGGGTGTACTACATGGAAGTGATACACACCCAAAAATATACAAATATAAATATATTTGTGTGTTTCTTGTTTGTTTGTGTCCTGCTTTTGAAAATGAGCAGGCATTTGTTAAAATTTTTACATAGACCATTGCAAATCTTTACAACAGGTGGCGATAATAGAATCATGAATATTCAGAAATATAAAACATTTGAAGCAACATAAATACCTTGTTTATTCTTATTTCTGTTACTGGACAAGAAAGATCTCTATAAAACGCAAAGAAGAAGAAGAGGAACAAACTTGTATGTAACAGCAAAGCAAGAATGAAAAGAGAATTTTACTACAAGAAATTGTGTCTGCTGTTTCCACAAGAGAGGAAGACTTACTAATTGCAGGTGATAATGCGCAAAGAGAAATTAAATTCCTGACCAGTGGCCGTAAAACGGGGTTTAATCTTCGAGTTCGTTGGGTTGCATTCGTCGGCTGGGGTGTTAATTAAAGACGAAAGACTCCCTCTCGTGTTGCAATTTCTAATTTCAGTTCAGGGACGTACCGTGCTAGGTGTTCAATGGCACCTGTGCACAAAGGAGTTATGAGATGTTACCCGTAGCTGGACAAAAATGTGTAGCCACATTACGAACAGAGTAAAAATGTCTTTAGGTTAATACACTCTGATATGATGACGTTCAATGGTGTCTTCCCGGTTCAGTAGCGTAACTGACACGCTCTGTGCCCTCTAAAATATTAATTCCCGCCTATATTTATATTAGGGGTATGTAAAAATATGGAAATGCATACATGTAATTTGAATGAATGGAGAAACTGTTACGAATGGTTATGACGACAGACAAACTAAAAAATTATATATGAAAATACATGGGTTTCATACCTCGCTAACAAGTCTATGATGTCGATGTCCTCTGAGAGTCAAAGTACAGATGCATAATGTAATCTAAAATTCTTTTAATGATTTCACGCCACTTGCTGCAAAATTGTTTGAATATCTTTATGATTTTTCCATACATGCGTTCAAGTGAATTCAGCACAATTCGTGTTTTTTGATTTTTTATTTAAACCTTTCCAATCATTAATTCAACACCATGCATCGGCAAACAACCAGCACGGTTCACAATAAACAGCATGTACAATACGTAGATGAGTAACATAACCAAAATATCTCTGGTTTTAGTGCTAACAATCGAAGGTTGAAATATTTAGCTACTGAAGGCTGGTAATTCACTTTCTACTTTTCTAGTGATTAACATTTTCTGTTTGCAGTTGGAGGGGCATAAATATATATGTTTGGTTGAAATATATTTTAACGCCGAAAAGAAAACTTTGTGAACTATCGATCTTTCTTAATCTATCATTCTTACTGCGCCCACGAAGCTCGTGCGCCACCCGCGCGGCGGGGGTTGCGGGGGTTGCGGGGGTCTTATTTATGCCACTGGTTATATCGACACCACGAGGTGTGTGTACATATGGTGGTCACATGGAAGCTCAGTGGCGTATTTGTGATTCCATTTGGGTGTGCAAATTTGTATGTGATAGCCTACCAGTCAGTAAACTAAACTATTTCCTTTCAGCATTGGTTCTAACCTAGATCATTAAATCATATGGAAACCGTAATTTAGACTCTAAGAAAACCCAAATTCATACACAAAAAAGAGACATCAAACTAGTAACGCCGAAATTTTGACCAGATTTCTATTGCCAAGTTCAAATTTAATGTTCATGTCACTAACCTAAAAGTTGTTGTGAACTCTAATACACGTCAAATATTAACACTATGTAATAAAAACTTAAGTGGAAAACAGTCTGCTGTGTCTCGGCTCTGTAAGTTGTTCAGTTACAGAATGGTGTCCTTTTTAATCCACAAGGCTGCATACTTTGATGACTGGGCCATGGAGACGAATGATTTTTCGACTGTGTTTTGTTACATGGTTTAAAGAAGGCATACTATATGCTTTGAAATTTTTTTATTTGAGGGACCCTGGCAGAGATAAAAATAAGTTTATTTTGCCGAGGATAAATGTTTTAAGGGGGAAATCCCCGACACCCCCTCCCTTAATTCGCTCACTGGGTGGAAGTCGATATAACCAGGAGAACATCATTGAACGTGATCATTTCAGAGGTGTTGGGATCCTTGTATGGGCTCTCGTACACCTCTCCACGCCTTTGCTAGGGGTACGTCACTGGCCAGATATGCCTGGAAGAGATTATTCAACAATACGTCCGCCTATTCGCGGGTGCAATGGGACTTGCTTTCCTGCTAATGGACCAATAGCACGTACCCATAGAGCGGATCTTGTCAATGACTCCCTGGAATCAGGTTATATCCGGCGCATAGATTGGCCGGCGAGTTCCCGCGATCTGAACTCATTAAAACATATGCTCAAGCGACTCGTTGCAGGACGAAATACCCTCCTCGTCCCCCTCGAGAGCTGCGTACAGCATTGTTGTAGTAGTGGAATGCTGTTTCTCAGAAACAGCTCAATACTCTTACCCGCACTATGCCACATCGTTGTATGGCTTGCATCGCTGTCAGCGAACACCATATTCGCTATTATAATTTCTTTGGGGCATTCAACTTTGCTTTCGTGCGAAGACGTACCAATCACAATGTGGCTGGCTCTACATTTGCTTTTTCCATTTTTACAATTGCTTTCCGCTACGATTGTTGGTTTCTTGTATTTTCTTCATGTTTAGTTGTATCTCACATACGTAAACCAAATTGGTTAGATGGCTGTATGGGTCTGATGTACCATGACACTTAATTTATGGACATGAGCGTATTACGAATAAATAACGTCATACAACACGTTAGTTCTCCTCCGTGGCAGTGATGCCTAAGGCGCTGTGCTTTGGGCTCCTACTGCGGGACGGCATGTGTTCGAGTCCGCGTGGGTTTTCGGCATTTTTATAGGGCCGGTGGCAACTCACTATCGTGAGGAAATTGGGGAGCTACGAGTGAGTAGCGTAGCCCGGTCATGGATATATTCTATAACGGCTGAGGGTTCGACGTGCTGACCCCACGTCACCGGTTGAAGATCTCCGCACCTCTAGGTAGGATTGTGGCAGCCGGGAGAAAGGTCAAGGCCCTTCAAGGGCTGTAGAGCCACGGGTTGTTATTATTATTATTTTTATACAATACGTTAACACTTTCCACCCGCTAAAATTACTTACAAGCTAATTCTTACCACCACCACCCCTCCTTCCAATTTTGCAACCAGCATCCACATTTTCTTATTATTTTAATACTGGAGTGTTGAGTTGTTGTTTGAAGTCCACTTTATGCACAGATAGGCTAATCACGACTGGACCTACAGTTTAAAGTGGGATCTGAATTACTGTAAGCTTTCACTAGGCATCAGAGTGTATCCTTGCCTTTGGGCAAAAATGTGTTTTATTCTGGTAGGGCATAATTTTGAGGCGGCAAATCAAACTTGGTGGCTAATTTTGACAAGGCAGAATCAACCCTTGGCCTTAACTTTCATGGGGGGGGGGGGGGGCAGGAGGGTCCCGAAATGTTTTCCATATCACAAATAGCATCGAGGATTATTTGCTAAGTAACTGTGACGTTTGCGAAATCACAAATATTACTGTTTATTATTTTGCTCTTCAAGTCTCCTAACTTGTAAATTTTAATAAACCTGCAAATTCCCAGGGAATAAGTGACCCCCCCTTGCACCAGCCAAGTTACGCCTATTCATGTAATGATTTTTTTCTCTGTGTTTTTTCCATGGTAAGGATTTAAATGTGTTCTAGAAGGTGCGAAATATCACACCAGTAAGGCAGAAACCTTTTTTTTCACTTGAGAAAAGTAAATATGTTTTCGGAAGGAAGACTGAACCTGGCTGCCTAACCTGACACACGTTTATTATGAAGTAACAAATTGATTACTTCTAATGTTGTAAGCCTCGACCCACCACGGTATATTAACGTCAATGGTTACTTCGGAATGGAAGATTTGTATGATACCACACTCCAGTGGAAAATGTAATTATCAGTGCATATAGGTATTTTAAAAGTACTAACCTGCACCAAAATACTTTTCACTTCTTACCTTAATATCTCTTAAACTGACACTGAAAAACCTCGTGACAATCGGTATGCAACCATTAATCAATAATGGGATACGTAATTAATTTTTATTAAGTTTCAGGATGTCAACATAGGTAAACCAATTTCCTCTTTAAGTTTACTTTTCAAACAATTTGGTCGGTTTTTTCTCGTCTCATGAAGCGTCAACGAATTTCACTTTTTCTAATTTGCTTAATTCATAGAGGAATTATAGCAAGACGTTCATGATAAAGCATGCAATTAACTCCTTATCTGTGAACGTTATTTCCTGTATCTTTATCTATGGTGACACGAAATTAGATCAAGAAGATTTGCAAATATTGTTTCCATTCTATCTAGTAAAAAAATATGGTAAACTTACTATATATTATCTACGTAGCGTAAGTTGATAGTAGTGTCCCCTGGTGGCAAGTTTTAAATTACACTATTATTTTAGAACTAAATAATTATTTAAAAGTAATAGTGTTCATTTTATGCATTTTTCTGTGTATTGAGATGCATAGAAAATGCATCATTAGTTGTTTCTGAATTTTAATGTGTTCATGGAGTCAAAAATTGTGCTGTTTTGGACACTGTGTGTACAATGGTTACTCATTTAAGTAGAAACAGAAATGCATTGGATATTATTAAAACGTATTAAAATATTGAAAAATAACTGATAGAAACATCTAGAGCATTCCCTGACATTCGCTACGAGATTCGGCGGCAAGCGGCCCGGCATCAGCGCTTGTCTTTCCCGGTGAACGGGTCGCGACAGTCGCTAGAGTCGGCTATTAAAATTACAGTTTTCATATTGTGTACTAACCTTGACTACAGATGGTGTTGAAAATGATGTCCCTCTGCTGCAACACATTCCTGGCATCTCCGAAGGAAATTGGCATTTACACGTGCAAGTTCGTTTACTGTAATTCTCCCGATTTCTCGTACAATACTCTCTTTTAACTCACGGGTGGTGTGCGGATTGTCTTTGTATACTTTATTTTTTAGATTTCCCCATTTTTCTTTCCACTTTTATTCAGAACTGACCCTGTTACTCTAAACCTTTTAACGAGGTTTAATATAGTGGTCCTATGTGGAACGGGAACACCAGGAAATTTCGTTGCAAAACGTCGTCGCACTTCTCCACAATTCCTCTTTCCGAAGTAACACTCGACAAGATAAATCCTTTGTTGTAATGTAAACTTTTGTGGTGCCATATTAAGCTACAATCTTCAACACACGGACACGACACAACATAACTTCCGAGGGAAGATTATACTGGCGTCAGTCGGCAACGTCAACAGAATTGGAAAGAGAGCGAAGGCAGGGAGAGCGAAAAAAACAGACTGTAGCGTGCGACTGTCGCGGACTCGTTCACCGGGAAAGACAAGCGCTGATGCCGGGCCGCTTTCCGCCGAGTCTCGTAGCGAATGTCAGGTTAATGTATTGGTTAGCACAACACGCTTCGAAACTGCAGTGAAAATCTCGAATTGTACACTATTCCAGTTCAAGTGGTTGTTTTTGCACTTCTGGAATAAAAACTGTAATTTCAACAATTTTCAATCACTTATAATAGTGCAGATAATTCACACCTCGTCATTTTGAATCATTATTTTATTTTTTTACATAACCCTTCTGCACGTAAAAACATAGATCAGAGGTTCCATGAAGGGCACTGTTTGATATCTGTGTCTTGTGAAAAAGTACAAAAAGAACTGTTCATTAACAAAGTGATGTGTATATTGAATGATTGATTGAGTGGTGCTTTGAGTCCACTTTATGCACTGTAAGGCTAATCGACGGGACCCCTTGATTACAAGGCGACGACGCTTCCACTGTGCCATCAGGGAGGCCCCAAAGTGATGTTTATAGAAAGAAAGCAGTGGCGGCGATTAGTACGTACTTGAAGCATGGTTTTGGCTGAAGTGACGTCACCTAGTACAGTTCGAAAGCGCCAAGAACAGGAGTACGCAAGTGCACAGCTCGCAGTGCAGATGGAAGCTGACTCAGTTACGTGATTTCCACACTCGTTGTTCGTTTGTTTAAAATCAGAGAGGTAGAAAGCTAGCAACACAGGTTAAATATACATTATGGGTCAGCAAGTTCTTGGTTGAAGTGCTTCTAATGTGTGGAAATGTAGGCTATGTGTACGAACATTTGAAAATGCAACGTGATTTCTATGGTGAAAAACAAGTGTTTAAAACGTGGGGAAAACAACGAGTACTCAGTTTTATCTACTGTTCGTATTTGGCGCTGCAGTCGAAGTGCTATTCGAAAGACTTTCACTTCCAGTCCACGACTTCAAGACCGCACTCCAAGACCATACTCGGAGGATGCTCGCTTCAAGTACGGTCTTGCACCTTTCGGACACGGCCTGTCTTTGCCCCCCCCCCCCCCCCCCCCATCCAGTTTTGGAACCCAATCGCCGCCACTGAAAGGAAGCATGGCGAATCGAGTTTCGAAGCAGGAAACTCGAATCCGAACTTTTATGCAATGACAAATTGTTTTCAATTGAATTTGAATTTTATGATTTGTAAAATAATAATAATAATAAAGATTCTGTGATTGAGGGGAAAGATATGAAATCTTACTTTGCTCCCTCAAGGAGAAATCCTGCAGGCCCCCTTGTCTAGAATGATTGTTTTACAATATATTACATTTTACACAGATGATATTTGAGTCTCTGAAGTTCTTATCGATATCTCAACCATATGTCTCAGTCTAGAATGATTGTTTTACAATGTATTACATTGTACACAGATGATATTCGAGTCTCTAAAATTCTTATCGATATCTCAACCGTATGTCTCAGTCTAGAATCATTGTTTTACAATATATTACATTGTACACAGTTGATATTCGAGTGTCTAAAGTTCTTATCGATATCTCAACCGTATGTCTCAGACTAGAATGGTTCTTTTACAATATATTACATTTTACACAGATGATATTCGAGTCTCTAAAGTTCTTATCGATATCTCAACCGCATGTCTCAGTCTAGAATGAATATTTTACAATGTATTACATTGTACACAGATGATATTCGAGTCTCTAAAATTCTTATCGATATCTCAACCGTATGTCTCAGTCTAGAATCATTGTTTTACAATATATTACATTGTACACAGTTGATATTCGAGTGTCTAAAGTTCTTATCGATATCTCAACCGTATGTCTCAGACTAGAATGGTTATTTTACAATATATTACATTTTACACAGATGATATTCGAGTCTCTAAAGTTCTTATCGATATCTCAACCGCATGTCTCAGTCTAGAATGAATATTTTACAATGTATTACATTGTACACAGATGATATTCGAGTCTCTAAAATTCTTATCGATATCTCAACCGTATGTCTCAGTCTAGAATCATTGTTTTACAATATATTACATTGTACACAGTTGATATTCGAGTGTCTAAAGTTCTTATCGATATCTCAACCGTATGTCTCAGACTAGAATGGTTCTTTTACAATATATTAAATTTTACACAGATGATATTCGAGTCTCTAAAGTTCTTATCGATATCTCAACCGCATGTCTCAGTCTAGAATGAATATTTTACAATGTATTACATTGTACACAGATGATATTCGAGTCTCTAAAATTCTTATCGATATCTCAACCGTATGTCTCAGTCTAGAATCATTGTTTTACAATATATTACATTGTACACAGTTGATATTCGAGTGTCTAAAGTTCTTATCGATATCTCAACCGTATGTCTCAGACTAGAATGGTTCTTTTACAATATATTACATTTTACACAGATGATATTCGAGTCTCTAAAGTTCTTATCGATATCTCAACCGCATGTCTCAGTCTAGAATGAATATTTTACAATGTATTACATTGTACACAGATGATATTCGAGTCTCTAAAATTCTTATCGATATCTCAACCGTATGTCTCAGTCTAGAATCATTGTTTTACAATATATTACATTGTACACAGTTGATATTCGAGTGTCTAAAGTTCTTATCGATATCTCAACCGTATGTCTCAGTCTAGAATGATTGTTTTACAATATATTACATTGTACACAGTTGATATTCGAGTGTCTAAAGTTCTTATCGATATCTCAACCGTATGTTCCAGTCTAGAATGGTTCTTTTACGATGTGTTTGTTTTACGCCGACGATATTCGACTCTCAAGCCCTTACTCTCACACCGCAACCGTATGTTCCAGCGGCTCACCTTTATTCCTGATATATCTCTGAGGAAGGCGAGCACCGGAAAATCGATGGACTTGGTTTCCTTTGCCTTCTCATTCCTCTTCCTTCCCGCACCTCCTCTTCTCCATTACACCCACTTGATCCGGTCGGCGGCACCTTCACTTGTCACCCGATAAGCTAAGGGGGAAACAAAGAAACTTCGAGAAAACGTATTCTTTTATTTGTTTCCTCCTCCCGGAATCGCTCCCCGGAGTGGGGGGAGGCGCTCTCCTTTCCTCCAGGGCCATTCCGGACTCCGGAGCTGGAAGTAGCTAGGGGGCGCAGGGGGTGCAACAAAACAACTTGTTCCCTGGAAAAGAAAAGGACCATTCGTATTCAGTCCCAGGTGTGAGAGAGAGGTCAGGCTGGGCTTAGGAGCTGCGTGATTAGGATCTGGCCTTCTCCCTCTTAGCATTTGTTATGGTTACAGGTCGGAGGAGATTGTACAGCCACGGGCGTAAGTAGTTTCGATCCTCTCCAAGAAAACCCCTACTAATTAGGCAACCCATTGTACAGAGATGCTTACCTGACCTCTGAAAATCCACCTATCTTTTTGTACGACAAGTTTCAACTCTTTCATCTGGGTATTGATTAAATAACATAGAGCCAAATGTCGGACAGACCTGGTACTGGCCTCTGACACGACCATTGTTGCCAGTGCACCTCGTATTTTTTTAAAAAACATACATTTTTATGAATATGTCATAAATAACCCCATAAATCGTCTGCAGTGCATAAAATGCATAACAATTTATCGTTCTTTCTTCAATACGATAAATACCCACAGAGATACACATCGATAATTATTGCAATCGACTCCATAGCTGTCTTTAATTCATGATTCTTTTTACTTTACATCTAGCAACTTTTTCCCCGCGCTGAACGTTCATGTAGAGAATGATTTTTTTGTTAAATGTTTAAGAAATATCCACATTGACAAAGCTAACATGCAGCGCAATGTTTGTGTATCTATCGCTTTTTGTACAAAAGTTATGTAACTTTTCAGTCACCCTGTACCTGGGTAGTGGCGCTACCGGAAAAAAGTGCCCCTGATATCACCCACCCAGTGAATTGAATCTGGATGGAAGGGAAGGGGAGGGGTCCAGCCCATCCCTCGACACCCCCCCCCCCCTTTCTGGAATTAGGTAACGTTCTATTTTATCGAAGTGGCGGTTTTTAATTATACATATACAATAACGTTCTCTATCATATTTTTTTACTTTTCATTGAATTTTGACACAGTAGTGAATTTATATCGTAATTACACATTATAATAGTTAGTATCAACATACTTCGTAAGCATAAACTAATATCATGAACATTCGAGACGAGTCTTCTAGCCACATTTTGCTACCATATAGGAAAACAGATAATATTACACAGTGGCGGTGATTGCGTTTCAAAACTGGGGGCGGCAAGGTGCCCTAACTGGAGGGGGCAAGGACAGACTACTTTCCCTTTTTAGATAAGGTTTAGCCTAGTGGGGGCAAAAATGACAAAACATGGCGGGGCAACTTCCCCCCTTGCTCCCTATTCGCCGCCACTGACATTACAGTGAAATAAATTAAGATTCAAATTTATTGTGTTTGAAACGATGATTTTCTATGAATTCTCTTCGCGGAAAGGTAACCAATACTTTAAATTTCCCAACAACGCGAAACTAACTGATCATAATAGCCTTATTGGAAATTCACGGATCCGTAATTTAATTTCTAAACAATATTAGTGACATCCATAGAGAAAAATGTATTTTCTCATCACTGTAGCAAGACAAGTGGAAGGATAATAAATGTGAAGGTGGCAACACTGCGTGATATATCGCTGCTTTCTCAGCTCTGCGCCAAATGCGAAAATTCCCAAAAGTTACGAGATTAATGTGCGGTGTGCGAGATGCCTCTCGGGAATGAACACTTCAAATATTGAAGAGCTGAAAGCGAGGGAAGATGGGTTAGGGGGTGGGTAAGGGAAGGGGAAGAAAGGAATCTTCATCCAACATTCCCCTCTCCAGGGTGGGGCTACCTTCTCCGGCTGCAATAAAATAACACAGGAAATCACCTTTGGGAAATGATAGTTTGTAGGTGGAAAAATAATTGTGGCACATGCTCCAGGGTTGCTAGTGGTGGAGAAATTATCGAAAATTGCGCATAATGTATGTTTACTATGTGGATTTATTTCCTTTGCGTGCACCCTGCCTTATAATCTTACTTATTATATTAATGTAATAACCTGTCGGCCAGTAGGAAGTTTGGGATTTGTGTAGGGTTTAATATTAACTTATTTACATTAATTATTGTGGTTTATGATCGGGGGTGCCGAAGTATTTCGTAATCGGGGAGGTTAAAAATCTATTTTTCATATAAAAACTTTGCCAAACAAGAGAGGATATAACTTCCAGGAACATAAGCAGGCCCGTAACTAGAATTGATCTCCAGGGAGGCTCAAGGGTTATCAGGGGTGGCTTTGTAAACCAAGTCCATTTTACAAAGTTTAACATTATTAAATGAAGGCAAATTGTGTGTGTGTTGAAGGGGGTCATTAAGTTACACATTTTTTTCTATATCTTTTAAAATACCACTTAATATGTTAATTGTATACTACTGAAATCGTCCCTTACTACTAGGGGTGTGCGGGACAGAATTTTTTTGGTTGGGACGGGAAATGTTTTTAATCCCGAAATTCGGGACGGGATATAATCTATGAGAATCTCGAATTCTACACGTCATTTTCAACTTAAGTAATTGTTGGAATAAAAACAAGCAATTTCCGATAAGTTCCAGACACTTGCAATGGAGAAAACGTCGAGAATTAACAACTTTTTCAAATGACCAATCGGTATTTCCCGACTGCTCGGGATTCCGAAAAGTCGGGAAGTCATTTCCCGAAGTCGGGATCGGGATGGGAATTTTCTTTTCCCGATCCCGGCCCTGACTTTTCGGGATCCCGCACGCCCCTACTTACTACACACTCCATACTACTTTTGATGATACAGATACGTATTTATATCATGCAAGAGAAAATGGACAATATTCAATCATAGTACCTACAGTACATTCCACCTCCGGCTGAAGCAATGAAACACCCCTTCATTCCCAAAACTTGGGAGCTGTTAACCATTGACGCAGATGCGGAGGGAATTTTTATGATGACGTCAAAGTCACAGATTTCTGTCTAAACGTTAGTTTGCAACAGCGGCAGCGAAGGTACAGATAAATAAGTTTCTCTATGAAGGAACTATCTCAAGTCTACAGAAGAGAATCTTCTAAATACTTGCCGCTGCTGTTCGTGCTCTGTGAATTTATCCTTCACCGAAGTTCTGAGAAAATAATATCTGCTGTTTACATTTTCACTCTTCAGTGCAAAGAAATTGTACAAAACAGTTTGGAACGACTGAAGATGACCGGACCACTCTCCGATTTTCTTCATATTTGGCATACTCACTAATTGAGGCGTCATAATCACGAATCTGAAGTTAAAAGTTGTCGGAAACGTCTACAAATTGCAAAATAAGCGAAAATAAGTCGTTAGTTTTCGGAATGGAAACCGTCGATTTTCGCGAAATTTTTTGTTTCACAAGGAAATATATATATTCTTGATACTACCACGACACCAAATTTTAACTATGTTTGCCTAACATAACCGAAACTAATCTAACCACACGTCAATGGTTCATGGGGCTAGCGCCAATGGTTCGTGGGGATAGCGTCAATGGTTCGCAATTATTTTTCAATTTCTAGACGTTTCCGACAAATTTTAACTTGAGATTGGTCATTAGCAGGCCTCAATTAGTAAGTATGTCAAATATGAAAAAAATCGGAGAGGGGTCCGGTCATCTTAAGTCATACCAATAGGTTTACCTAATGTCAAGGGCCTGATGGCAATGCCGGGGGGGCTCACGGCAGTTCCAGGGGGGGGCTCAGCCCCCTTGGCCTCTGCCTGGCTACGGGCCTGAACATAAGTCGGCTGGTGTTTTTTTGGGGGGGTGAGCAAATTTGCATATGTATAACTTAGTTATATAAGTTAAAAATATGAAACTTAATATGGCTTACAAATATTATATTATTTTCTATATATAAATAATATTAATTACATTATATGTATAGAATACATCATATTTGCCTTACGTTTTATTAATACAGAGTATCCCACAAAGGGGTTTACACGATTTGAATGTTAATAACAGAGAAAGTATTACAGCTAACCTCATGGAACTTGTTGTATCTGGATCTGTCATGATCAGTGCTTGTTGCCATTCATTTGCTTTTCTTCAATTTCAGTTCAGTTGCCAGTAGTGACAAGTAATTGACAAGATGGCTGGGAACCTTTCGGTTGAGCAACGGAAGTGGATTTTAAAGTGTTTTTGGAAATGTGAGAACATGAAAGAAGTGCACAGACGATGGCGGGCAGAATTTGATGTATGGACTTCTTGGGGGATATTGCGAAAGTTTGTACCACTGCTTCCATCCCTCTTTCGTCCGATACTGATTTCTTCCTGCCAGACCGTCCCAGATCACACACAGTTCCTTCCCTCTCAAACGTATCGCGTAATTTCGTAATTGTTACACGTGACTGTGGCACAGTATCAAATTCTGCCCGCCATCGTCTCTGCATGTCTTTCACGTTCTCACATTTCCAAAAACACTTTAAAATCCACTTCCGTTGCTCAACGGAAAGGTTCCCAGCCATCTTGTCAATTACTTGTCACCACTGGCAACTGAACTGAAATGAAAGAAAAACAAATGAATGGCAACAAGCACTGATCATGACAGATCCAGATACAACAAGTTCCATCAGGTTATCTGTAATACTTTCTCTGTTATTAACATTCAAATAGTGTAAACCCCTTTGTGGGACACTCTGTATATACAGTAGTAGCAGTTTTAATATCCGAAAGAGAAGTCTAAAATTCACATCTAATGCATATATATTATATACGTGTGTGTGTGTTTATGTGTGTGTGTGTGTGTATGTATGTATGTTGTATGAACAAGAGTAGATTTCAATTATTCAACAAGATACAAAATGAACAGTGAAGTGTGTGTCAAGGGCCAGTCTTTTTTTTTTTAAAATAACATATTACACGTTGGCTATTTCTTCGAATATCTGCAATAATCACATCAATATGTTTAATTCAACTTATTCTATAATCCAACAAGTGCAAGAGCTACAAAAAGGTCAAACTGCTTATGATCTATTTGTAAAATTTTTTAATAAATAATTTGGAATTTTGAAAAGTATTAATGTATATTTTCCTGTAAGTCACGGAAAAGTTTGCAAGGATTACATGAAATTTTCGAGGGCTCAGTGGCTCCGAACCCCATCTTGACGACGTCTCTGATAACTTCTATTAAATCTACCTTTCGACACATCTTGACGACGAGTTACAAATGTGCATAACTACAGCCGTAATGCATTTGTAAATCAAAAAGTAATATTTAGTAACCAGAAAAAATATGCTATTTCAGAATGTTCAGTACAACAATCGTTCAGACATATTTATAAAACGATCTGCTATGTTACCGATAGCTGAAGCAATCGAATATGTTTATGTTAAGTTACACAAAACTTCTTCAGTTTAAAATATCATGAATGTGATTCATGAATAAAGTGAAGGAAATTATTCATAAAGCTTGTGTATATACGTATATATATATATATTAGACGCATCCAGAAAGTAAGTTTCCCTGGGGTCGTGCACAAAAAGGAAACATTATTTCATTCAATGATTTATTGCCACAGATACAGCACTTGTCCAGTTACTTGTCAACATAATTCCCGCCGGATTTCAGGCACTTGTCATAACGTGGGACCAACTTCTTTATACATGCATCGTAGAAGTCCGCCACCTGGGCGCCGAACCACTGTGTGACAGCCGTCTCTGAACCTCTTCGTTGAAAATGTTGACCGGACAGGAATTTCTTCAGGTGCAAGAGCAGATGGTAATCACTGGGAGCGAGATCCGGGCTGTACGATGGATGATCGAACACCTCCCAACAGAACCTGTCCAGATGGGCTGCAGTGCGTCTAGCCATATGCGGCTTCGCATTGTCGTGCAGCAAGATCACCCCGACACTGAGCTTACCGCGTCGCTTATTCTGAATGGCTCGTCGCAATGTTCCCAGTGTTTCACAGTAACGGTTAGCGTTCACAGTCTCACCTCTGGGCAGAAACTCGATGAGCAGAATGCCTTGTCTGTCCCAGAACACCGTGCACATCACTTTTCGCGCCGACACAGTTTGTTTGAACTTCGTCCTGCATGGAGATCCACTGTGACGCCAATACATGGACTGCTGCTTGCTTTCTGGGGTGCTGTATGCAACCCACGTTTCATCCCTTGTGATGATCCGGATGATAAAATCTTCATCATCATGTTAAGGCCGCAGAAATGTCAGCGCCGTATCAATGCGTTTTCCTTTGTGTTCTGGCGTCAGTTGTTTCGGCACCCAGCGAGCAAACAATTTCCGGAACAAGAGGCGTTTGGTAAAAATGCCGTGCAATAACGACCGAGAAATGTGCGGGAAATGGCTGCTGAGTTCCGTGATCGTGACGCCACGATCCTCCAATATGCGCTGCTGCATCTGCTCCACAAACTCGTCCATAACGGCCGATGGCCGCCCACTGCGCTCGTCGCCATGCACATTTTGCCGGCCTTCAGTAAATGTCCTGCACCAACGACGCACCATCTGCTTGTTCATGACGTCTGGCCCATACACGTGGCACAGCTGACGATGAATTTCGATCGGCTGTATGTTTTGTGCGTTCAAGAACTTGATCACCGAACGAACCTCGCACGCGGCGGGAGATGGAATAAGAGCTGCCATGTTTCACCGCTGCCGCGACGCTACTGAGGACTTTCGGGAGGTGTCTTCTAGGACAATCACTAACCAGGGCATGTGCCTCTCACGCATGCGCAAAACCGGTTTCAATACGCATGGCCTGCCACCTGTGGGCGAGTGGGAAACTTACTGTCTGGATGCGCCTAATATATATATATATATATATATATATATATATATATATATATATATATAATATATATATATATTAAATATTTCCGCATCAACCACGCCAAGTCTATTTTGCATTGTGTTGCTAAAGTTCACCATTTTATCATGCAAGAAGTTCAGATAAGTATATTTTACCGAACTGTACTCAAGTTGATGTCCTATTGCTATTATGTTAAAGAAAATGTATAAACACAAATTTGAAATTATCAGCAGAATTTGGACCTCCTACAACGGGGTAAATCCGTTTTTCGTTCGCCATCTTGAAACACGGGGTGTAAGGGGTGCTCCTTCCACGTAGTGCACCCATTTGTCAACCTCACTTCCATGTAGTACACCCTGGACAGCAGACTAACGAGGCTCTGGCGACTGGCCTCATGACCAGTATAATTTTGTTTGTATTGTCCTGTGTTTTGTCCTTATTTGTGCTGAGTGCTCCTTTACAGCCTCAGCTTTTAATGAAAGTCAGACGATTTTAATATTTTATGATTTTAGATATGCAACGTTAGAGTTGCTATGTTTAACGATAAGGGGCTGGATCACGTATAATGTGACGGGTGCAAAATAGCCTTAGTGCTGACGCACCCAAAATTTTAATATCAAAATCAAAAAATCTTGAAACACGGTGGCCATTTTCACTGAAATGAAATAAATAACACACTAGTCTTAGATGGTATCACACTGCCATGATAATTTCAGCTGAAGGTCTACCTTCTGTATAAATTTGCGGAATTATTCGAATTTGAACTTTTTTTGTTTTAAGTCCACTTTGTGCACAGGAAGGCTAACGGGGACTGGACCTACAGTTTAAAGTGGGATCCGAGCTACTTGTGCCTCCTTGATTACAAGGCGTCGAGGCATAGGGAGTTATTCCAGTCGCAAAACTGGTAACAAGCCTCTTTGCCTCATTCCCTGCCCTCAGATTTTAACGACATTGCTGCTCTAACATTCGAATGAGTTTCATTCGCTAACCTTTGAAAAATGTTGTCACACTAAGTTTGGATGTAAAAAATGGATGAATGTGGAATTGTATACTTAGGATATTTTGAACAGTATGTGTATTCGTGTTCTACACTGCAATATTGCTCCCAAAAATACTGACTGGAGATCAGATTTGATCATGATGATCTCCGTAATTGTGTATTTTCCTTTGAATGATACATTTTACAAACGTCTGCTTCTTCCTCAGTCTTGTCTCAACAAGTCTGCATTCTCGATTTTCTACCATCTCGATACACACGATAACTACTTTAAATCACCACGAAGCATTTCACATTTATGCTTGCAGTTCCAACCTCTTTGCGGGCACCGTGCCAAAGAATCCTGCGTTATCAGGCAACCCGCAGCAAAGATAAGTTCTACCGGTTGCGTGCATGCCAGGGGCGCAAGCACCAAGAATAACGATATTGTATTGCATATTCATAAGGATAACCGTGCAACTGCCGGTGCGAAACAAACAGATTTGGTTCCCCAAGCGCCAGGACACTGTATCATGCGAGATCAACGTATTGCGCATACATATGAGCAAAGGGGAGACTTTGCATGCATTCATATGGAGATCTACCGTTCAATACTCTTCAGCGATGTAACAGTAAATATACCTAGTTGTTCTACGTATGAAGCAGTCTTTGGTTAGAAGTTTCACCTCCTTACAGTGACGCACCTAAGAATTCAATATGGGAAATGCAAATTTATTTGTGCATTAATAACTGTATATCGTAGTAAAATTTAGTAACAATTATACTTGTAAATAATGGAATTTTGGACATGGAAATGACCACGCCGCCCTTCTGTTCTTGAACGCTGCAACTTCCATTTCAAATAACTACCACGGTGTAAGGGGGTGACACTTTCTAAAGACACCCAACCTCCCTTCCACGTACTACACCCGAGCCTGCATTCCTTGCAGACTAACGAGGCTCTGGCGTTTGGGCTCACAGTCAGTATAAACCTCTGTGGGATATGTGTTGTGTAGTCTATATATGTTTGTGATCGTCTGGGACCTGGACAGTTATGCACTAAAAAGTGCAAAATATGTGTTTAAGATTCAATGTAATTCGCATTCCTCTCCTCATTTGTTTTTATTTTCCACCCGCTGCGAACTTCGTGAGAACACGGATTTCTGATTTAGTGACGTGAATATGGGATGGTGCTTGTCAGCTCGCAACAGCGACAGAAACATTTCACTACATCAGCATACTTGGATTTAGGCATTTGTGATTCTTCAGTTTGTGTGCAAGCGTGGTCATTCTAGTAGTAGTTAACCGCATCAATAGATTTGTATAAAACATAATCGTGTTGCTCTATCCGTAAGATCACGCCAAATGGTAAAACTTCCAACATGGCGCAAGACTCAGAGGGAATCGCAAACAATCTTCTATATATATATATAAATGTATGTATGTGTGTGTGTGGGTGTGTATATTTGTTCCGGCATAACTCTCGAACGCCTGGAGCAATTTCAACCAAACTTGGTACACGTATCACTTTGCAACGTGCCACCACTCGTAACTCCAGGGCATGGAGATCCGAATTGGCAACACACCGCTCCTTGCTCCGGCTGGTCAGTTGGGAGCACCAGTTCTCACCCAGGGATCGGGATTAAGACGATCCACCCTTCCTCCACGAAGGAAACCACCGAATTGCGACACGTGACAGTAAATAAAATTCAAATACTTTAAAATGAAAATGTCCAAAATCTTTAATCACGAATCACGCGCGTACATACTGATTCGCACATGTTAAAATTATATTTTGTTGGGTCATGCATGCTCGTAGGCAGTGATAAGCAACTTATTTAACACGAGAGTCCGCGCACCGCCTTCGCAGTTAATAGCAAGACCTCATCTGCCTACCTCAAGCGCGAAGCGCAGCATAACAGATTGTTCTATCTTACAATAATACAAACTCATAACATAAAATAACACAAGAAAAACTGATAATTTATATAACACATCAATGTTAAATAGCGATAGTAAGCTGAAGTTCAGGTTGGCAACAATTAAAAATGCCAACGTGGAAGTTTTTACATCGCCAAAAACTCCTAACGTAAACAGCCAATAGGAAAACGATATTTTATTGAAAACGAGGGAGAAATACTTTGCTATAATATTACAATATTAAACTATATAGAAATAACTAAACTGATTTTATCAAATAATTCATATTTGCCTTTGCACATAAAAATGATTAAATAAAGATTTAGTTTATAACGAAGACAAATTACTTCAATCTTGTACATTGTTGAACAAAAATCGATATTAAGAAGAAATGTATTTAACTTGTGCTTAAACAACAAAATTTGCGTGAAAGATATTAATAATCCTAGCCATTTTGGATTTGAAAAACAATGAAAACGTTGCATATATTATTTGGGATAATTATTAGCCTATAAATTCTGAATAAATGTTGCAAAAATACGCAAATAATATTATAACATAAGATAAAACGTAAATATATACATGAATTATGAAAACAATTAAGTATAAATAATTTAATCCAAGTTTTTAACTTGAAAGTATACGAAAAAGATAAATGCCAATATACGACTGAAATCTGCCTAACATGGCGGTCGTTACAACTTGCAATCTGGAAATAAATACTGTGGAGGTAATACACCCCTGACATCCCTAGGGGTGGGGTGGGAAGGGGTGAGATGTAAAAATAATAGAAAACGACCGATATTAAATTCCGCACAAACAGACATCCGTGACTCTATGCAATCCGCACAATGATAGTGTTTCTCTGGTTGTCTAACATTCAGGCTGTGTTGCGAATGCGAAATAAATATGCGCTTTAGAGAAACACCTTACCTTTTTAAAATGTTTTCTTTCAGTTACCGCAAATACCCTACATGTACAGACACTTCTTCTTTATTCAGCTCATACGATTTAGCATGCAATAAATTAAAAAGTTGCAATTCTTAATTCATACACATGCTGTTGTTTATTTTATACTGCTGTTTCATATGTGGAAGAAGAATTGCATTCCTTACAGATAATGATTGCACTTGATTACATGATATTTCAATTTTCAACATTGAAACTCCTGTTTTAGGCAATAATATTTTTATACTCAGAAAAAAACCTCGCTGTATTTCACAAGATGCAATTAGACAATCTTTTAAGGCAACATTTGACATGTAAAGTTCAAGATCGTCTACAGACCGTCCTTTGCATTGTTGTCGTTTCTCTGTCTCAAAAAGGACCTCTCAGATGACGCAGTGGTAACGTCGTCGCATTGTAATCAAGGGGGTCCGGGTTCGATACCCGTGGAGGCACAAGTGTTTCCTTTCACTTTAAACTGTAGGTCCAGTCCCGATTAGCCTTCCTGTGCATAAAGTGGACTTAAAATAAAAAAAATGAAAACTCAAACTCTCTCTCAAAAAAAGAAAGAGCAGTTGTTGAATGTTCCAGGAAAGATGACGAGAGAAGTCCTATCTCCTTGATTTGTAAGAGAGAGTGGAGGAAAGACAGCAGTGAGGGAAGGAAATTGGAAGTTCTTTTAATAAGAAGACATTACACCAAACGCACAGACGTAAATTCCAATTTTTGTAGTGCTTATTGGCTTTAAGATATGCAATAAGTTTATATATATGATGGATAGCTATGTGTGCATTTGGATATGCAATATGCATTTGTCAAAAAACATTTGAAAAATGCATTTACATATGCAAAATGCATAACTATCGTGGCCTACTTATCACAATTGATTCTCATCTTCGCGATTAGCCAAAAGTGGCAGAAAGGAAATCAAAATATCAATCAATTAAATGGCTGCCCATTAACTTCATTTTTATTGTTTCAGACTCGAGACCACGTGATCGAGAATTGCCCCTTAAGTAGGGGAGACCGGGATGAGTTGAGCATGTTTTTATGTTTAAATCTTTGCAGATCTTAAAAATAATTATATACTATTGATGAAATGCTACGAGCAATACCTGTACTTTCCTTGACCACTGTGAATTTTTATTACACCATGATGCTAAAACTTGTAAAGTTATTGTTTGTTTTTTCAAAGCGTTTCAGTATTGTAAATTCACCCCGAATATGGGATGAGTTGACTATATGTGCGGGGTCAGTTGACAACAAGGCTTGGAATATTTTATTTCAAACAATATACTGCCTTAAAAATCACGGATTACAAAAATGTCTTCAAATGAACTGTATAACATGAGACATAAATGTTCCAAACTTTAAAAAAAAGCTTAGAAAACTGTTTACTGATTTTTTTACCCAGTGTTTATTGTTATATCACAAATATAAATGCAATATACTGTTCTATAATCCTAATCTAATATATATTATTACAAACAATGTGTCTATATGCTAAGATGTTTCTGATGAAACAATTAATTGAAGAACAATTTTCTCAATAGGCCTACAGTATTGTCAACTAGCCCCTTCCTTCCTATTGTCAACTCACCCCGATCGCCATATTGGACTTCCTGGTCATATCGCTGCTAAACATTGCAGTTTAACAAAGTATCCGAATGTAGTATCGGTACAATACCATGGTCTTGTGGATAGCCTTAGCATAAAATATGTGCTTGCTTACTCTGAAAACGTATGAGAAATAATATAGAGTTGAGAAAATTTACTTCGCAAGTAAGAATTGATATATGTCATGCACTAGAAACTTTGTGAACAACTTATTAGTTGTGAGTTGGTTCTAGAGATGCCACAAATTGACAGTAACCTGCAATGTTGCCAACTCTCGACTGGTGGGAATAAATTGGACTTTGCCAACTTGCCCCTATGGGCAACTCCCCTGGTCTACCATACTGATCCAAGAACGTGACTGGAGTTAGGAGGTCGAAACGGGACAAGATTTACAAATCGAGACGAGCATGATGAGACAGTCATTTACAACTCCGGAGGATACTGTGAACGAGACGAGACTACCAATATCACATTACCTTCCCTAGTACTGTACCATTATTATCATAGCCGATATTGCTGCATTAAATATTTCAAAAATCATGAGAATATTCCCCCCTCTAGATTCACTGCAATTCTTTATGCACTGGCAACACTGCAAGAGATAAGCACCAGCTGACCACTTCAAAATGGCGACGAGGGTTTTAATAGCCTCTCATCAATCGCACAAGCGGCGTCGTGACGTTCAGGCCCTTTTATTTTGGAACGTTACCGCGATTTACGCACACGTTTTATGGCCTGCGTTCTCCATTTTTCCGGACAAAAAAAATAATAACACGAGTTCTTGTCGACCTAAAATGACGCCATTTACAACTTTTCAGTGGCTTTAGGTGGCCTAAACTTCATATTTCTAGTTATCTCTACAAGGGTCTAAAATTTCCAGTAGGACTGATAAAGGGGTAATGTACTATTTGAACAGCAATTTACTTCTTTTACTTGTTGTAGGGTAGATTATGAGTTACTCTGAACCAGTGGCGGCTGTGGTCTGGTTCTGTGGGTGTGCACATCAGCCTTGCGTCCAGAAGAATGTTATAAGTCACCTCTCTCAAATACTCGCACCAGTTCTTGCATACATAATGATGCTAAATGTATTGGCAAACCAAGTTATGCCCACCTTTCACTGAAAATGAGGTAATGGGAGAGTTGTACTTCACAATCTTAGTTTATACAAATTTGAAAAACCTCGGTGAATTTTCCGTCGAACTCGAGAAGAGCGATATTGGGTATAGATAATTCAACAATCGATAACCTGACAAAATCACTCAAAAACATATAAATACCGATCTACAATATTGAAAATTATTGTCGATTTGCAAAATATTTAGTAAAAACTTCCCTCCTTGCTCCGCTGATAATAGTGAACAAGAATAATAATTTCTAAATACATCAAACAAGCAGGACCGGGTGAATATCGAATCATTCTACTTGATTAGAGACAAATTCTAAGCGTGGCTATTTATTTGTTTGAGCACAGAAAAGCAAGCAGTGACGACCTACACTTTCAAGTGGGATCCGAACCACTATGTGCACCCACCGGGTGCGTGCCTATTTGTTTGTTAAAAGAGTTGGATTTATTGTTGTCAAGAATTAATTGAAGTCACTGCTGAATCACTTAATTAGCATATTTCTAAATCATGTAAGAATTTATGCCAAGATATTACTGTTATTTTTATGTAATTATGTAGGTATTAAATAAATACATACTCACATATCTACCATAAACATGTTCTTTAACAGTAACACTCAAAAGTATTTTTAAAATAAGGCTATACTTTTTCGTCATCAAAACCGTACATATATAACATGGCCACTTCTTCAGAATTGTTCTTTCCCTTCCGCTGTATCCGTATTATTACTACAGTCGCTGCGCGCTTTGTAGCTAACTTTCCTCCAAATATTCAACAACGTTAAATATTACGTATATGCTATAGCTGTGTACAGTTTTCCCTTTCATCATGAAATCAAACACTTTGCACTGAAACAGGAACGAACTTTTGACAGTGCAACAATTTTGCAACGCATGAACAGGCACACAATGAAAATAGCTGACTCATCAATTTTTCCCCCCGAGCGGGTTGATCGACTACAGCGCCACAAGGACAGTTTATTTTGTCCAAGCTGCACGAAGCAAAGGGAATGCAAGACATTGTTTAAAACACGCGTTTCGCCTTCAGTTAACCCCCTTCCTCTCCTTCTTTCTTTCCCCTGCCATGCTCGGAACAGGGTGGACGAAGATACCATAGAAATGTCCCTTTTCCAAAAACAAATCCTTCGATTTACGATGATGTGTGGGCTGCCTCTACTCTGCCACATGATCTCGAATGGAATGGGATTGCAACACTGCATTGTGAACCAGGCCCGTAGCCAGGCAGGGGCCAGGCGGGGCTGAGACCCCCTGGCAGGGCTGCCAGCCCCCCTGGTAATGCCGCCAGCCACCTTGACAATAGGTCAAACTATTTTGTATTCTAATTTGTTTGAGGTGAAGAGTGAAAATTTAGACAGCAGATATTATTTGGCTCACAACTAAATGAAAGATAAATTCACAGAACATGAACGTCAGCTATATAATCGTTCAATCTTGTTTATGAGCCGAAGTCTAAGTAGCAGCGATCACTTAGAAGATTCTCTAGACCAGTGGTTCCCAAAGTGTGCGCCGCACCGCTTGGGGATCTGTGGCTAGCTTGCAAGGGAGCAGCCACATGTTCCAATATATTCACATAAATAATATGATTTTTTCTAAGTATTTGCTTATTTAGTACTTTTTACACATAACATGTTTCTGAATTTGAAACGTGTGTTTATTTTTTAACGTAAGGCAAGCAACCCAACCCCACTAACTGAACGATGCTAATGTTGGATAGGCCGACATTCTGACTTGGGCGCTGCGGAAAAATCTTGAAATACTAAAGGCGCCGTGAAACGAAAAAGTGTGAGAATCCCAGTTCTAGACTTTAGAAACTTCTTCCAGAGGAGAGGGTCTTCCCAGCCCCTGTTGCAGCCTCTCGTTTGACAGAAATCTGTGACTTTGACGTTATCATGAACATTCCTTCAACATCTGCGTCAAATATCAACAGATCCCAAGTTTGGGAATTAAGGGGAGTTTTATTGCATCGGCTGGGAGTGGTAGACACTATGATTGAAGTGAATATTGTTCCTTTTTACTTGTATGATATAAATAACTGTATCAAAAATAGTATGGAGTGTGCATCAAGGGATGGTGTCACGACCAGTCAATTAACACTCCAAGAGATGTTTTAGAAGATATACAAATACTACTTTTTGAATATCTCTAAATTTTATATTTTACATTAACTTAACGACCCCGACACACATAATTTACCTTAATTTAATACTGTTCAACTTTATAAAAATGAACTTTGTTTGTAAGCCCCCCCTGAAAACCTGTGAGCCCCCCTGGAGACCAATTCTGACTACGGGCCTGTTGTGAACACAGCACTAGCAGTGCTCATAAAGCCTCTAATACTGCAAGCCACAGTCGCGCCAATCCCTTCTCTATCCTTGCGTGTTGCAAACAGCGCAAACGAGCACACTGCGACTTGTGCGAAGCGAACGCACCTCAGTCTGTAGGCGCTGGTAATAAATAGCTTATATGACCGGTGATGGGGTGTGGGAACATTTGATGTTTTAAAGGAGATAGTATTCAGTGAATAAGTATAATAAAAATTAATTGCATTACAGATTTATTTGGGTGTGCACGTGCGAATGTGCAAATAGGCAGAAACCGCTACTGGTCTGAACACTTGCACCCACTCTTGTGGTTGCAAATATTTACCCTCTGGGTATATTATTTTAGTAGGAAACTGCAAACGTCTGTTAGAAGCAGATATATTGGCGTTTTTTTTATAAATACTAATTGCATCAAGTTTTGGCCTTTTGTCAATTTCAAACCCCTGTGTCGTTGTTCCTTGAACTTCATAAAGTGACATCTTGTCTTTAATTTCAAACAGTGATATCCTTCTTGTTTTTCATTTAATTTCTCGTTTTCGTTTTGAATTTCAAATTCTCGTTCTAATCTCGAATTTACAAACAGCGATGCGTTCTCGTCTGGAATTTTCAACGGTAAAACCTTAATCATCTAAAATTTCCAATGTCGACTTCCAAGGCGGAGTAGTTAGCGCAGCGCGTTAAGATGTCAATGGTTCCGGGTTCGAATCCCGGACTGGGCATGGGTGCTCTTTATGAGTATCACTTCATCAATTCCATCAACATCCTCATCTTCGCAATGAAGGTACTAAACATCCAAATGGGCATGCAAAAAGGCACTAAACATCCAAATGGGGAGGCAAAAGGCACTAAACATCCAAATGGGCAGGCAAAAAGGCACTAAACATCCAAATGGGCAGGCAAAAAGGCACTAAACATACAAATGGGCAGGCAAAAAGGCACTAAAATCTAGAACATAGCACTAAAACAGGAATAAATAATCTTAAGAATAGGCACTAAATGCATGCTACCAAATGAAATATGTCGTTAAATTATATTCTATTTAATTATGAAAACACACTTCATATACCGGGACCAAATTCAAAGAAACTAATACGAGGTTTATTTTTTTAATTAGGGGCCGTTTTGCGCTCACGTTGCCAACACTGTGTGCTTAGCATTTTGCGCATGTGCGTTAGTTACCGACATGCCTTCTCGTAAACAGACGCCATTTGCACGTTGTGAAACGCTTGGTGTGGTTGTGGCGGACAATGGAAGTGGTGCAGGTGATTGAAAATCTCACCGAGTGTGAGATACGATCAGGGATCAGGTTTTTGACCGCGAAAAGTTTGAAAGCGGCAGACATTTGTCGCCAGTTACATGAGGGGTATGGTGAGAATGTCATTGTTGAAGGCAAGGCCGGTCGAACGAATGTTCATGACGAACCATGACCAGGACGCCCCTCAATCATAACGGACTCTTAGGTGCATTATGTTGAGAGCGCGATACGAGCCAACAGCCGTTTGACAGTGTCAACGCTGTCCGATTTGTTTCCACAAACTTCACGTTCTGTACTGTACACGATTTTAGTGGAGAATTTGAAGTTCAGGAAGCTGTGTGCTCGGTGGATGCACAAAATGCTCACAGAGGAACACAAGAGTAAGTGAATGGCAAGTGCATTGTCTTTTTTGACACGGTACCAAAGGGAAGATGACGAACTGTTGAGCCATATCGTCACTGGGCACGAGTCATCTGTGTCCCTCTACACTCCCGTAACAAAACAACAATCCAAGGAATGGCGCCATACATCATCCCCCATAAAGGCGAAGTTCAAGCAAGCGACCTCCACCAAGAAACTCATGCTCACCTTCTTCTGGTACAGGTTTGGGGTGCTCCTGATTGCTGCCGAATGGACAAACAGTTAATGCAGCCGTGTATTGCAACACACTCAAGAAACTTGGCCGAGCAATACAGAATAAACGACGGCTGTCTTCCGGTATCATGTTGCTGCACGACAACGCACGGGCACACACTGCAGCTGCCACACAGTCGCTCATTGACTCATTTGGCTGGGAGCGGATTGACCACCCTCCGTGCAGTCTGGATCTCGCCCCTATCGATTATCACCTATCCCTCCACTTGGAGACTTTCGTCGCTGGGAAGCGATTCAACAGCGCCGATGAAGCCAAACAGACCGTAACGGATTGGCTGTCTGACCTGGCGACAGATTTATTTTATGAGGATCTACAAAAGCTCATCTACCGCTACGACAAGTGTCTCAACAACTATGGGAACTACGTTGAGAAGTAGCTGAATGTACATATGAACAGCCACAGAGGTAATTAAATTTTTTCCTTTGCATGTTTTCGTTTTATTTCAAAACGGCCCCTAATTAAAAAAATAAAGCTCGTACATGTTTGATATTATAATTAGAAGACTATATAACTGTGACACAATAGCCCTTGGCCATTAAGAAGCCGGCCCCCGTGGCGGAGTGGTTAGAACATCGCACCACGACGCCAGGGGTCCCGGGTTCGAATCCTGGGGTGGGCACGGATGTTTGTGATAATTCATTCATCAATTTCATCATATCATCACTCATCCCCATCTTCGCAAATAAGCCAAAAGTGGCATAAAAAGCGAAATAAAATATAGCAAATCAATGAATCAATCGTTAAGAAATAGTCATTGATCGTACAGGGCAACGAGTTACGTCATCAAATTTTGCATGAAAGTGATTGGCAGCTTAAGGAAGGGTTAGGGACGTTGATGGCGCCGCTTGCTTTACCTTAAGTCGGCGGCTGACCATGTACAGTCAGCGGCAAAGATAGTGGTAGGCAAATTGTCCACCGCTATTCTACATCCTGTGTTGTTTTAAGGAATGAAACTATGCTGGTTCGAATTAGGCATTGTTCTCTGCTTATTTCAATTCATTGTCATCACATTCTGTAATACAGACCGAATGAAAATGGGGGTGGACAATTCGTCTACTGTTTCTTTTGCCGTTGGGTGTACAATAGAGGCCAGGACTTTGTAAAACCACGTACTTCCTATGGCGCAGTTATAGCGTCGTCGCCTTGTAATAAAGGAACCCCGGGTTCAATACCCGGTGGAGGTTCACAGTGGCTCGGACCCCACTTTAAACTGTAGGTCCAGTCCCGATTAGCTTTACTGTTCATAAAGTGGACTTAAAACACCAACTCAATAAAAAAATCCACGTCCTTCCAAAAAGAAGTTTTGGCTTGCCGGAAACGTAAGGAAAATATGAAGGGGAATTTTTACGATACTGTGCATGTGAACTGTTTTATTGCCATGCTCGTAAGTTTATTTCGAAAATCAAGTAGGCTAAATAGGCATTTTATAAGCACTATACGTGAAAATAGGCACAAATAGGCAAAATAAACTTGTGTACGAAACCTTAATACCTTGACATGATCTTACATTGATCATTTGTATGACATCTGTAAGAGTATAGAATAGGCATTTTGCCTAACATCCGGTCTCTACTGATGTCCTTCTCGTTTAGAATTTCCAAAGCTGATGACGTTGTAGTTTCGCATTTTAAGCGACGATGTGGTTCTTGTCTCGAGCAAAAATCAGGTTGATTAAAATCGCAATTTAAATCACTTTAAATAAATAATTTATAGAATAATGCACATAAATAAAATATGTACTGATGGTGTGAAGCTCATACGAAAGGAAATTTAAACACACATTTCTCTTCATTTAAAATTCAAAAATTTTTATAGGCAAAAATAGCAAATATTTTGTGTAGAAAAATAAACATAATACTAATGTTAAACCGTAAATTTTGTCATTATCATTACACTGTAAATAATCATGGTAGCTGATATTTTTCAAACTCAAATTCTATCTCTAAATTTCAGCTACAAAGACACTAAAAGTATTTAAGTTATTATTTTGAGTTACAATTATGGAGTACATCCAGAATGTTTTATTTTCACTGGAAAAAAAGGTACTGAAAATACTATAGTTTCATTAGCACACTCAACAAACCTTTCCCTAGTAGGTTCATACATACAGTACTATCAGAAGCAGAAAAATGAAGTATATTTACGTATATTTTTTATTTGCTTTAATCAAACTCTTCAAATATTTTACAACGCCGTTTACTAGAGAAAGCGTTTCTATATATATATATATATATATATATATATATATATATATATATATATATATATAGGGTGATTGTTTATGTAGTTTACAACTTCAATAAATTATAATTATTTATTGGAACCACATATAGACTTCGTTTATATGTCATTATTCAGTAAAACACTTCACGTTTTGACTCACGTAGTGTGTAGTTGCGGAGTTGATCACATGCGGCGCCACCGGTCTATCGTTGAAAATGGCGACTTTCACTGGTGCGGAAAGAGCTAAGTGCCATGGTCTTCAGATTACACTCCACTCTACTTTTTTTTGTGGGGGTTTGTGAAAGTTAGGGTGTACACCCCTCCCCTACCTCATAATCTTCATGAACTTCAAGATCTCATCACAACAGCCATCGCTAATGTTACCCCTGAAATGCTGGTTAATGTTTGGCAGGAAATTGACTTTCGTTGGGATGTGTCCAGGATGACCAACGGTGCACACATTGAACCATAACTGATTTCTAATAAAAAAAACTTGAAGTGTTTTGCTGCATAATGACATATAAACCAAGTCTGTATGTGGTTCCAATAAATAATTATCAATTATTGAAGTTGTAAACTACATAAAGAATATATCTACTATGGTGCCAAAAACCATACAAGGAATTTTAAGCGTGTTTTTTTAATAAAGATAATCGATTGAAATAAAAAAAATTAACAAAAATGATTTTTTTGCACCCTGGTGGAATGTCGCCTTGGTGTTGTTCCGGACCATGTCAACATATGATCATTCCAAATGGATTGATTGATTTCATTGTTTGTAGCATTCGTATACCGCCAGTTAATCCCCTTAGGATAATCATGGCGATGAAAATGAGTTATGAGCGGATGATTCAGGCAATACAAATCAGGACAACACGCTAACCCCTTCCCCAGGAAAGCCGGCGACATTTATTGCAACCCAACGTGCGCCAGTTACCTGAAGGGAAACGGTATCAATGATTTTGCCGCTCGGTTGATAGGAAGTAATCGCATTATCACTGGTCGATACCACGTGCCCCAACGTGTATTTTGGTGGAGGCGGGGGTGATGTGGCCTCTAGTGACTTTGAAGTTTTGCTGGAATGTGATTTGCACACGAAATTCAGGAAATTAAACCGTTGGCCTTTCAATCGTGATGTGGGTTCAGAGGCTGATGAAAGACAAAAGTGAATTCTACAGGGGGTAGTTGGTGTAAAATGCGGGATAAAAACTTCTACGAGACGAAAAGACACTCGGTCTATTTCGTTCTCGGTTTTGTATGCATTCTTCGAAAGGAGAATGTCGATTTCGTCTCGATATAAAAGATTATTGATTGATATAAAATATCGCATAGATGTGTGTCGTGTGACGAAAGGAAGCCACAGTCTGAAACTTGGATAGTTTCTGTTTATTTTCATGTATCATTCTTTACTGTATGTGTTATATATTTTTTTAATGCAGCCCTTTCAAACCCGATGAATCATTTATAATTACCCTGTATTCATGTAAATGAATGTTACCAGAACTAACATATAGGAAAGGAACTATTTTGTTTACATAAACTTCGCTGTCCAGTCTTACGGCGAGCGCTCTACATGCTGGCAAATGAAGTGGGGAGCGGAGAAGTGACCAATGCAGCGCGATAAGCAGCGTAGTAGCCTGTGGAACGAGGTTCATGTAGTACTTATTCCCGCCACGTCGTATCTTTCGGCGCCACCGCTGTCGCCTGGTTGGTCTGCGGCGTATTCCCCGCTCCCCACTTCGTTTACCAGCATGTAGGGCGCCCGCCGTAAGAGTAGATAAGAGTTATAATTGAAAAGTACAAGGGAAAAACGCGATAAGTCTAATTTGCGTTGTCTAGCCCTGAGAAATATGAAAGTTTAAAAATGGTGTAATATGCTAAAGTAATAAGTTTTGAAATTTTGAATTTGATTTCGTGTAAAAACCGGAAAATGTTTCTCCCTTGGACTGTATGATAAACATGACAAATAAATTCTAATAATTTATCAAATTTGAATGTTTCCATTAAAATTCTCTCTTTTCTTTCAGGTGAGTACTCCGACTTCATACAAGAAATTGATGCAGTATATTATATATTCCGTGAGTATATGTACACAGAAAATGAATATATTTATATGGATGCGAACATGGATTACTTAAGTATGTGGCTGGCATGAGCGCCGTCATGAGTTTTTGCAGGAGGGGGCAAACTAGGGGAAAAGCACCCTGTAAAAAGATGACAGACAATTTTCGTTTTTCCTTTTGGGCAGGGAATGTGTCCAGGATTCTTTTCTTCGACTTTTAGATGTTTAAAATTTACGTGAATCTTGGATTGGATGGCGTTCAACTTCCGCTAAAAAAATATCTTGACCGCTTTTAAAGTAGTAACGGCCTTGATATAGTTACCCTAATTATGTAATTTAAACAATACATTTATGGTGTAAGCAAGTGTAATTTATAATCATTATTTATCTTTATGCATGATAAAATATTCAAATTGAAATAAGAAACGGTTGTATACCGTTTTCTAAAACTAACAGGCAGGCTGTTAAATTTTTCACGGTATAATATTGTAAATTTCACGGTAACTTCTAACACTGAAGCACTAAACACAAAACTAAATATATGAACACATTATAAAAATATGAGGTAGACGAAAGTACTCCTCTACACTTTCTGATGGGTAATTTTCACGATATTGTTGCCGTGAAGTGCAACGAAGTCGTGTTGGTACCACATCAATGTGCTCACAAATTTGTTGAACTCCAACGTACATTTCTGAAAATTTGTTGTGTGCATTTTCCCTGCAGAATCAGGAACGAGCATTCAGGAAACACCCAGGGAGAGGCAAATGCCCCCTTTTACCCTTATGTAGCGACGCCTATGGTGGCTGGTTATGTGTTCATGAGGCAACATAACCGGGATAATAACATATTTGATACTACTACTACAAAAATATTATTAATAATATTAATAATAATAGTAATAATAATAATGTCATTATAATTATTATTATTATTAGAGCACTTTTATACTGGTACTTGCCCGCTAGACTAAAATTCGTGGTTGCGCCTCTGTCGAACAAGTGTTATCGTATAACCAGCCAGATTATATCATCGTTAGCGTGTAACACTAAGATCGATCTAACATGTCTGGTAATCCGAGAACACTTCGCCGTGTGAGAAGCAGCGGAACGTAACTTCAAAAATGCTATTTTTTAGTTTCGTTTAAATAAACTCCTCTGAAGAACTGTATTAGAGTAAGTTCGACATATCGAAACTTCTAATACTTAGCAGGAAGTCACGTATCTCCAATTTACTGACTTTTTTTTTTTACGAGTCACACATACAGGGTGGCCCATAAAAAGGCAACCGAAATTTACAACCGTTGTATTGTGTTGGGTTACTTTTTTTTGGGCCACCCTGTATTTCTGAGAATACATTATTTCTGCTGTGAATTTGGTAAATTTGAGTTACGTCGCTCTCCTTCTCACACGAGGACTTGTTCCAAAATGTTATTCATATTAATTTGCTTTCAGCAACTTGTTGCTAAGCAACAAAACAGAATACTATTGCATATTCATTTTTTTTAGGGCTGAGACGATACCACTTTGAACCAATACCGATACTTGAAAATTGCAATAATTAAAATTTGTTCTAAATATTGATCAGTATTGGCGTGTAAATATTTCTCGCCAATTATATGCATCGATTTAGCAAAAAAAATGCTTTAGAATATTCAAGAATTACATTAGAATATGTTATGTAATAAAAAGTACAGTTTTCGTGCAAACTTTGTGCAAAATAAAATGAAAAACTTTGAATTTTGAATAATTTCCAGGATAATTAGACCCCCTGAAATACCAAAATGCAGGAAAAGTATCGGCTGGTATCGGTAGATGAATTTCAACCGATACTTTCCGATATCGATACCGGTATCGACTCAGCCCTATCTTTTTATATACATGAGGATTGGCAATTAGAATTGAGCATACATACATACATATGATGTCACAAGTTGCAAAGAAAAAAGTTCAGGCTGTGGTTGTGACTGCAGACAAAAGATCTTAGTGAACCGCCATCGGAGCCGCTACTTACGTCGTTGTCGACAGCTGTCCGCCATTTTAGTCGAAATGGGATATCCCGTTCCGCCTAATCCTATTTCGCCTGAAGCGGTTGGAAGGGAATTATTGCGAGTGACGTTGAAACACCAGACAATTCGAAACATGCCGATGCTAATTACGAACAGTCAGTCAGATCTGTCCAGTCAAATAGTCAGGTGTTACTCTTAAAAAGGCGCATTGTCACACAATCCATCAGCCTGGGGCGTTTGTCGTTTTTACAATGAGATAAAATAAAATATACACAAAGCATACACCTAACCTAACCTGTCCTTATTCTGACTGAGTGACTGAGTTGTTGTTTTAAGTCCACTTTATGCACAGTAAGGCTAATCGGGACTGGACCTACAGTTTAAAGTTGAACCCGGGACATCTTGTTTACAAGGCGACGACACTAGCGCCATCGGGGAGACCTCTGTCCTTTTTCTATTGGCTGGACAGATCAGGTGTGTGACAACAAGGAAAGCCAAGAATGAATTAACTAAACAGAGCACGCATCTACCTGTTGAGAGACCGTTAAATTTCCCTAAGTTGAAATATTTCCCTTCAAGCGAAATGGGATTTGGCGAAAGGGAATATCCCGTTTCGCTTAAAACGGCGGAAAAGTCATAAATCATATCGTATTGTACTGATAAGCAATTAGGCGAAAGGGGACTGACTACACGTCCCTGTCTAGTCGCCAATGGTGACGACTTGAAAAACTTACATAGAAACAAAACACAAAAATTCCTGTCACATTTTAAGGCTCACTGCAGCTAATTTCGAATACTCTGCAGTAGCTAACCCTTAATTTCTCGTACATTTAGTGCTCTTTAATACTTTTATGCAGCACCAGCCGACTACACTTTCGAATAAAACCCACCATGCTCTTCCATTAAGGGTATGGCACCATTTGGGGTCGCCAGGTTTTATATTGCCTTCACGTCCCGTCGTCACTCGCGATATTGCTTGGAAACAGGCCGGCGTTATTTATTTAGGTGTTACCGCAAACTGCATGTTCTACGTTGCCAGCTCGATATCTCTCCGCGTTCCAGAAACTCGCTTTTCAGATACGTGGTCTCTGTAATCCATCAGGCACGTCAGCCAGCCACGAGCGGAAGCTGTGATGGGATTAACGTGAATGCAACCCCCCTAATGTCGGAACGATGACGTGGCACCGAAAGAACGTTTGCAAATGTATGTGGGAAAATTTCGGAAACAGTGTTCGCAATACGCTATACGTGGCTTCTGTACAGTATTGGAATGTTATAGCGTATGGAAGAGAAGGTGTGAACGCTGTGTTCCGCGACAGTAGCTCCACTGCTCCCATGCCCAGTGTTTCAAATGCCTTGGTGGGTCTATAGTTCATGTGTTCCGCCGGCAGGTCGCTAGTATTGCTAAGTGCCGGCAAAATCTGAACTTCCGGTTGCTAGCTATTGAAATTTGTGCGTAAAAGAAAGGTTTATTTTTCAACCTTAGTGAGAATTTTCATTATTTCGAAAACAACATTGAAATACACATTAAGAAAAGAGAATGATATATTATTCGAGATAATTGTAATATTTTTCCAAGACGAAAATGAATGCTGGCAAGGAAAGGGAACAACTTATTTTCTCGAAAACAAATCGAAACAAGTTTAGCCTCGCTCAGACGATGAAAGGGTATCCCATAAAAAGGGATGGTAGACAATGACTCTTCATGAATTAAATCAAGGGAAATAGACATTGAAACACAAACGAGAGACATAGTGCATCGAATAAATCCAATAAATGTTAAAACGATTTAGAAATTGGGAACTAATATCCATTAGAATTCAGGCAGGGAAATGCGATTACGGTTCTCAGCAATCTGTCTCTTCCCCCATCCTCCATGTCACAGTATCGGGAATTAGCTCGAACAATTAGCTCTGCCAGAACACTTCTTTATGTATGCAGGGTGTTCCAAAAGTCCGATCTCATAGGGAAAGTCGGAAGTCTTGAAGTGATGAATGTTGAATATTGATAATGTAGCCTTTGTTTCAGGTAGGAAAAGCTTGAGCCCTGCAGGTAAAGATACGAGAATGGAAAGCTCTTTGTACATTGCGTAATATTGTTGTGATAGCGTGGTATGCAGCACGAATGTTTTCTTTGAGATCCAGGTTCTCAAAGTCCGATAGCATTGTATATGGTAATATACATATTAATAGCCATACATTTCTTGTGAAAAGTTGACGGGGCAAGAACGATAGTTACCGTGGCCACTGTAGGATGCGCAGCATTTGTTTTCGGAGGGGGCTGGAATTGTAATGGCTTATATTACCTACCTGCGTTCTAGGAGAGGGGAACTCACTATAAAATATTTCGTAATAACTGTTTTTAACGTTTGTTGTAAAAGTTGTCCAAAGACAGTTATTTTAGGGGGGGGGGGGGCTTTTGATTTTTCACTTTCCTTTCCCTCCGAGTTCTTTACTGCTTCCAATGGAAAATTTTGATTTTCTGAAAATTTCTGTATGGGTTGTAGCCCCATCAGCTCCTTCTGGTACCCCAGTGGCCGTTGCCAACCCTGCCTTCCTTTACGTGCCACTTATGAAGTCAACGGTAATGGTGACAGTTCAAAACACGGCGACGTTCTCAAAACGAGATCGGTTACTTACCCCGCTTACCATCCGTGTTAATGAAGTATTTACAGTGGGATCAATAAGTATTACCAAGCAAATTGAGGACTAAAAGTGGTAAACGTTGTAAGTGGCACTTACAGCGTTTACCAAGTTTAGTCTTCAATTGTCAATCACCTCGTTTAAAAACACCAAACGATCTGCTTACAACCTCTGAACCAGTATACGTAAAAATGCAGTCCTTAAAAATATGTAGGATGAAGATGGAAAGCAACGAAAATAGTCATGGACAATTTGCTGAGCAATACTTATGGATCCAGGTCTCCCCGATGGCGCAGTGGTAACGTCGTCGCCTTGTAATCAAGGGGTCCTGGGTTCGATACCCAGTGGAGGTACATAGTGATTCGGATCTCACTTTAAACTATAGGTCCCGTCCCGATTAGCCTTACCGTGCATAAAGTGGACTTAAAACACCAAATCAATCAATCAATCAATCAATACTTATGGATGCCACTGTACTATATCTCTAGTCACGCTGTAGACAACGGTAAACAACTTTAGAATTCTTACTTGAAATGTAGGCTTCATTCAGGAAATGCATGTTACTTCTCTCTTCATAAACTTTTGTCTTCTCGTTTAATATCTAAGAAACTAAAAGTTAAAATATACAAAACAGTAATTTTGCCTGTAGTATTATATGGGTGTGAAGCTTGGTCCCTTACATTGAAAGAGGAACATAAATTGAGAGTATTAGAAAATAGGATCCTTAGGAAAATATTTGGACCTAAAAGGGATGAGGAGATAGGTGAGTGGAGAAGGTTACATAATTTAGAACTACATAATTTGTATTCATGTCCAGATATTATTAGAATAATCCAATTAAGAAGACTTAGGTGGGCAGGCCATGTGGCACGAATGGGAGAGGAAAGAGGAGTTTGCAGGATTCTTGTAGGGAAACCTGATGGTAAGAGACCTGCAGGAAGGCCAAGACGAAGATGGAGAGACAACGTTGAGATGGACCTAAAGGAAATCGGTAGGGATGGAGAAGAGTATATAGATCTTGCTCAAGATAGGGACAGATGGAAGGCCTGTATTGCTGCAGCCATGAACCTTCGGGTTTAAGAAGGCTAGAGAGTTAGTTAGTTAGTTATATGAAGTGTATAGATTACAAAGTCGAAACTGCAAAATATAGTTTGATTATTTAACGTTCAATAATAAATTGAGAGTACAAAGACCGTCCTAATTAAGTAAATTCATTTCTCGATAGAGTAGATCCTTTCTAGTTATTCAAACATTACTCTACAATTTCTTCTTGTACAAACTCGAGTTTTCTCGCTCGTATGGAACGCAGAAGTTTAGAAACATACTATAAGTTTAACATATATGTAGGTAAAGATGTGTCGCGTTTCATGAAATACAAACTAGAAGGAGTGTGAACATATTTTATTCACGCGTTGTTAATTCAGAAATAAGTTGCCCCTACCGCCATCTCTTGTTATGAATGCGCAATAAGTGTGCGCATGCGTAGAGTGAAGTTCACGACCACTTTTCCCAACTGTCAGCTGGAAGGTTACTGCTCCAAGTTCGAGGCCATGAAATGTACCATTTCTGTGGTCGAAAAGTCTCAATTGTTAGTTGAACTTGGGACATAATTAATGAAATAACAGTGGAGTATGGGGCGTCACGATCAGTCAATGTGAAGTGTTGTTAGCAGTTTGAAAAGAGTCGCAAGGGTTTGAAAGGGGTTCAGACTTGTCAAAATTATTGGGGGGGGGGGGGGCTCTGATCACTGAAACAAATTAATGAAAGACTCACTCCCTCCGTTTTTTCAAGTTTTAGCCTTAGTGTTCGGAATCTCGTAAAAGCCCATGAATTCCTCAAAAATATTAAATTAAAATTTTCATTTACAGTTCGAATGCAAAATGCCAATTGTTCACGGATTGATATGTCACAAGTTTCGTCAACCATAATAGCAAAATATTCCCGACTTTTAATATCTGCTACCACGGGGAGCAAAACAGACCTCCCTAATATATCAATGATCTCGTTCTGAATGTCATGTGAGAGCCATTTGTAGCCCGAACGTCCCATCCACTCTCCTAGTTCATGCACATCTTCTTTTGACACTCTTTTTAGTAAAAATGTTAATAATACTCATAATTATATACTTAGTATATAGTAATAAGTCATGTGTTTTGCTGTCTCTGGTCATAGCCCCCCCAAAGTTGATGGTTTAGCAGACTCAGCCCCCAAAGTTGATGGTCTAGAACATTTCAAATGTGTATTTAAAGATAAGTTCATGTGACACAATTCAGAGTAAACTTTACAAGAGAAGCAATATAATACATTAGATTATATTAAGCAAAATTATTTGGGGGCTCTGCACCCACATCGTTAACATTGGGGGGGGGGCTCGAGCCCCCCAAGCCCCATGGAGTCGGCGCCTATGGGTTTGAATGATTGTAAGAACGGCCATTAAAGAGTGTTGGAATTGCAGAAGATATGGAAATTTTGACAAGTAGTTCCCATTGTTATCAAAAACCACTTGCGGATTCCTCCATTCCTCAGTTACTCCAAGAAGGGAATCGAACCTTCAGATACCTTTTTTTTACACATTCTTACAGAAACTAGACACGGAAGAATACATACACGGTATCCATATTCTCTTGAAGTTTGCTGCATACCTTGATATACATTTCTTGACCCGCAATAGTCAGGTGTAACTTATGTTTTGATGCACCCTCGTATAATAATTTCAAAGGATATAGCTCATCGCAAGTATGTGAGCTGATAATACTTTGGAAAATATTTAAACACTGCCACGACCAATGACGTATTTAGGGGGTTCCAGGGGGTCCGGACCCCTTCCGAAAGACTTACTAAGTAAATAAGCAAAATTACATAATGAAAATATAGTACTTGTTGTTTAATCGAGGGTTATTTATTTATAACTTTTGGAAGGCATGAATTTATTACTACTTATAATAATATTCATAAAACATTACCAGGAACTAGGCCTCCCCGATGGCGCAGTGGTAGCGTCGTCGCCTTGTAATCAAGGGGTCCCGGTTTCTATACCCGGTGGAGGCACAAGTGGTTCGGATCCACTTTAAACTGTAGGTCTAGTCCAGATTAGCCTTACAGTGCATAAAGTTGACTTAAAACACCAAATCAATCAATCTAATACCAGGAACTTTACTTTTCGTAAACTGGTTCTAACATCCTTTTTCTGATATTCGATATAAATTCAGTTACTTATCTATTTGACACTAATTTCCTTGGAACGTCAGTTGTTTATTTATTTATTTTCTTTTTTTACAAATTTTGCCAACCTTAACTAGGTAAGCTAAATACTGAATACGTGCTGTCATATTACTATTTTTATACTATAATTACAATTAGACACTTGATTCTACACGATACGTGCTGCCTGGCCACAACGGAAACATGAATATTTTTTTTTCAGATTACAGTGTGTTCTACAATACTGTAGAAAATAGGTATAGCTAAACACATCCACATGTTCTTCGTGACTTTTATGGAATTTAGAGGAGAATACACCGTTCTTTGAAGTAGGCTGCATAAATTATGAAGTACGTTATTCTTTACTATTGTATTATATTATAAATAAATTTGTAAATAAGGTAGGTTTCCGGTACGCCATATTTAAAATCCTGCACCGATTTGTTGCAATACAATACCAGACCAGTGTCTTGTAAGAACTTGAGCTGTAAAGCTACAAATTTACAGCAGTTATCTTGCTGAATAAAACAATTTTTTATATCTCAAAATTTCTTCCTTAGGGAATATACAATAGTGATAACTGTTATCTAGAGGAATTTTGGCTTATGCGTTAGTATGGCTTAAAATTGGTGCGATTTTTATTTCGTAAACTCTGAAAATGTAGAAAGAGATTTAAAAACTGCATGGGGTATGTCGATTTCCGACAGAGTTAGAAAAGGAGAGTTATAGAAAACAAAAGAAGAAAGAATGAGATACAGAAACGAAGGAGGATAGAGACACAAAGGAAGCAATAGAAAGATCGAGATAGAGAAAGTAAAGAAGCAGATAAACAGGAGAAAGAGAGAGAGATGGAGATAGAAAGACATAGACAAAGAAACGAAGGAGGATAGAGGAAAAGAGATAAAGAAACTTAAGATGACAGAAAAAGATAGAAAGAACGAGAGAGAAACAGATAAAGGAAGGGAGAAAGAAAGAAGTAGAAAAAGAGAATATGTATAAACTAAAGAAAGAAGGAACGAGTAGATAAACAGAGAAAGAAAGGACACAAATAAAGGAGGAAGGAGAAACGAGATAGAGAAATTATGGAAAAACTGGAGAGAATGGTAGAAAGAAAGAACGAGGTAGAGAAATAGAAGAACAATGGGAGAAATGGAAAGAGAAAGAAACATAAAGAATGAAAGAAAGAGAGAAAGAGTAAAGAGGAAAGGAAAGAGAGACAGAGCAAGATACGAAGAATGAAAGAAAGAGCAAATTCGAAAAGAAAGAAATAGAGAGAGAGAGGATGAATGAAAAAGAGTAAATAGGAAAAGAGAGAAAGAGGGAAAGGAAAAAACAAGAGAATAATGAATGAAAGAAAGAGATTAAATAGGAAAAGAAAGATAGAATCTCAAAGCCCATAAAGCAGACCCCCCACATGAAATTCCTCCACCTTTGAAGCCCACCCGACCAAATTGTCTGACCACTTGGATTTAGATGTCGACATTAGACCGTGATCGTTTGTTGAGACGAGACCGAGGAAAAAGCAACAGTATGTGCAATTCGAGACAGGCGAAACTGCCAAGTTTTGTCTTGTCTGCATTCCTTACCGTTGCACAATGTAGCAGAATCCCTCTCTATCATGTCATCAGTACTGCCGAAGCAGTTTCTGCAAGAACTCTTGCACTGGGGTTCTTTGGGACTCCGCAACGGAAGCCACCGCTATGCCCAGAAACAAGCGGCCTGGTCAGAGCTTTGATGCGGCGGTGAGCTACGAGCATATTGCGGGCAGGGAGTACCTTCTTCCGCGGGGACAGAGGTTGGGTGTTTAGACGAAGTTTCTGCCGAGGTTATTTAGGGCGACCGGGCTCAGTTGCTCACTAATTAGGCATTCTCTTTGAAGTGGTGGCTATTAAATCAATACGAGGAGGCTGAGAGTTCTATGCTAGTGTACCGCTCGGATGGTAGGTATCCAAAGAAGAAGATCCTGCATTTGGAGATCGTTTCTAGTTCTCCGTAGTGTTGCTCGCAAAGAGATTAGCACAGACAGGCTAATCGCGACAGGAATTCGAGCCTGAGGCCAAGGGCGTTGAGAAGGGGCGCCAAACCTACCTTGAGTAGCGCCGGAAGTTTATTTCTGATTATATGAGCGTGGTCATTTATTTTGAAAAGAGTTGAACTTATTGTAGATAAAAAGTAATTGAAGTTACTGCTGCAGAACATAATAAGTATATTACAGACCCATGTATGATATTATTATGTAGGTAGGTATTAAATAAATACATACATACAATAGAGCCACCCCGATGGCGTAGTGGTAACGTCGTCGCCTTGCAATCAAGGGATCCCGTGTTCGATACCCGGTAAATGCACATAGTGGTTTAAATCGTACTTTAAACTCTGGGTCCAGTCCCGATTAGCCTTACTGTGCATAATGTGAACTTAAAACACAAAAATCGTAAATATATATAATATGGTCATGTTTTTATTAAGTGATGGTGGCAAGAAAATAAATAAAAAAACACAACTGTATGAAAATAAGCTGAAGCAGAAATTTATTAACTATACTCAGCAGATTCATTGCATGACACAGTTTAGTTCGCGCTACGACGCCAGGGGTCCCGGGTTTGAATACCGGCCTGAGCATGGATGTTTGTGAGTGTCCATTCATCAATTTCATCACATCATCACTCATCCAAATCTTCGCAAATTGGCGAAAAGTGGCACAAAATAAAGAGAATTAAGCAATCAAGCAAAATCAATCAAACAGTTTAGTGTATATGGCAAGTATTAAGATGCAAAATGATGCATTGGTTTGATGAAATAAGATATTTTACATTGTTAATTATAAGGGGCTACTTTAAATTTATTCAGTGTTGTATTAAGTTTACACCGTTAACAAAACTTGAACATATTTGAATTTCAATAATTCAATTCCTGTTAAAGGGGAGAACAGGGCACTTACAGTTCATCCATGCAACACTAATCTACATTTTCTAACTCGTGGAACGTATCGCACACATGAACATGTAGTTATTACGCACGGTACCTTAACTGAGTTACATTTCAAAATGTGTAAGCTGTAACTATAGCTGAATAACTTTCTGATCAAATGAACTTGAATCAGGTGATCTTAAAATATAACTTTCAGGAACAATAAAATTTAATGATCTCTCCAAAATTAAAGTTCGGTCTCGATTTTTAACCAGTGCTGGAGTTCCACTGTACGTGTGACTATTAACAGGGACTCGCTGCGGTCAAGAACGCTGTATAAATGCCACTGTTACAAATTCGTTGATTTCGATTCGTTTTTGTTGAGTAGAAATGTCAATTTAACGAAACGTCTTGTGTTTAAATGTAAATTGCATTCATAACCGATTAAAGAGAAATGGTATGCTACGAAGTATAAAGTGTGTCTCAATTCTTGCAACGGAACTTGGATAGTATAATAGAAAAACCCAGTTGAGTGGTAAGTACTTCAAGATCAAATTTTAAACTTGTATAAAGTCTCGCTCATCGTTCGCGTGTTGTGTGAATTAGAATTTCAGTAGAATGTAAGGGTGTACAGTTTCTTCTTCGGTAGCACTTTCTTTAGTGCATTACTCTTTAGATAATTGCGTCAGTAACTCATTACCAAAGTTACATCTGTAATTGTAACGGTACTTATCTTTCTTGCATTACCTTCATAAATTCACAACTAGAGGATTTATTTACCAGGAAGAAACATGCTTTGAGAGTGTTGTTTCAAACTTGTGCAAAACTTAAATTATTGTCTGACAAGGTAAGGGCAACATGTAACTCTCACTCGTTACATTTTATGGTAAGAGTTTACAATATAGAGAAAGTCTCCAATTTCGTTAATTTTCGGTATACTAACTAATTTTGGCCTCTTAATCATGAATCTGTTGTAAAAAACCGGGGGTCACGTCTGGAAATTGTACAAAAATTGTTCGTTAGCGGCAAAAGTCATCCACGGGTAGCCCCACAAACCATTGACATTAGCCCCAAAAACCATCCACGGGTAGCCCCACAAACCATTGACGTTAGCCCCACGAACCATTCACACGAGGTTAGGTTAGGCCTGTTAGGTTAGGTTCCATTAGCCCTCATTTCACCCCTAAATTCATCGAAAAAAATAGGGATCGTACTAGAATTGAACATCATAAATCATTTTCTTGTAAAACAACGGCGTGGTTGGACACAATGACAGGAGATTACATTTTTGTTCGTAAAACTACGCATATACACCTATATATATAAAAAAAATTCAATCGGCTTTTTTTCAAATTTTCAGATGTGACCCCCGGTTTTTTCAACAGATTCGTGATTAGGAGGTCAAAATTAGTTAGTATACCGAAAATTAACAAAATTGGAGACTTTCTCTATATTGTAAATTCGCACCCATTTTATAACTTACCCAACTTTAAAATAAAGCATTGGTGCAAGATATTTTATGAACGCTGAAAAAATTCCATACATAGTGTAGTGTTCATTGGCTGATTATTTATGCATATGGTTTTATTAATCTCAAACAATATTTTATACAATCCGTGTTTTCGCCATTCACTCTCATTACTGACACATTCCCAATCAACAAAACAGAATATATCCTGACAATGTGCAGCTGTTGTTTCTACAGTCAGTCTCTTTGGTAGTCCACCAAAACAGTCATTAGTTTGTGAATATTACACTCTGGTTCAAGCAACATCATTTTGATTTCAGTACATGTATAATTTTGACATTTTATGGATTAGCAGTTAGCTGTTAATACCGTTCTTGCTTCTCAATTGCAAGCAAACAATCTTCGAACTAACGACGCTGTAATGATAGTTTGCTTTATACATTGCTTTGATACCTTATTTACTCCGATTTTATCGCAGAACACAACAAAAAGTACTAAGTCACAAATGATATCCAACTTAACATTTTGCCATTGCACATATAACAGTAGATTAGCTGGTTCATGTACGAACTGAGCGAATAATGATGTTAACATGGTATTAAGTTGGTTCATTAAGCAAAATCTCTATACAGAATCCATGCATATAATTGTGAAACTAACAAAATCTTCGAGAATAATAAATAACCTTCTTAATTTCGAAGACAAATTCTGAGGCATATAAATGCGATAAACTTCATGACAAATTCTGCCTACGAAAGGATTTTCGATCGAATCTTCTTCTAATGATGTACCAATGTTCTGACTAACTAATCCTGTTGTAAATCGAAATAAATTGTGTCAAATTCTGACAGTTCTGTTTGCTGAACCATAACTTTGAAACAATTGACGTTTCGCGTGATGACGTTAGTGTAATCCACACTTCAAAACTTCTATAACGATCTATGTTCAGTTTATCCATCCTACCAACGAACCATATAAATGAGGAACGTTGAAAATTTCGTACATAATGAAGCGTACAATGCCTGGTTGTTTGTGGGTATTGTTTTATTAACCAAACAATACTTTTAATTTTCCCAGCTGTTTGTCATCCCTGTTGGGGATGACAAGTGTTTTATCGAATGTTTGTAGATATTTTAGAAGAGCTGGTCTCTTCCACTGTCTGATTGGAAGCTTTTAGTTGATTCTTACTTTTTAATGTTTTGTGTTGGAATTGTGCACTTTTATTTTTTCCCAAGGGACTTTTTACACCCTTTTTTTTAACTTTTTAAATAAATAATTTGCACATTGAAGAGTACGAAATGGCTTAAAGTACAGACGCACACAATTCATACTGCCATTCACTCCCATATCGACATATTCCAAATCAACAAAACAGAATACATCCTGACAACGTGCAAGTTGTCTTCTTTTTCTTAACATTCTAATATACACTTATAATTTTGTTTTTGAGAAAACTGCACAAGCTTGGAAAATATTCCTACTTTGGAATTGCCTGTTGTTATACGCGACCATCACTATGAAGAAACTTCAACGCAGCAGATGTATTTTGATTAGTGGTGAACTCGGCCTATATTCGGCACACTGCCAAAGTTGTGGGAAGCGATGCATGTGTCGGGAACTGGCAATATCGAAGTCGAAGTTTCCACACAATACAAAGGGAGGCGTGGAGACTGGGTGGAAAAGTTGGATCTGCTTTGAGATCTGCAGTTTTTACCTCAACTGCTTGTACAGGTGCGAACGATGTCTGTTGGTTGAGTTTGTTTCTACTTTATTTCCTCCTGGTGCACCTGTGGTGTACCGATGGACGGGTGGTTGTTGAGCCCTGCGTTCTTACTGCAAACAATGCTTGCTACGCTTCAACATGGTATTTGTAGAGCAAATGAAAAGTACTTTGATAAAGTAAAATAAATTCTGCAGTGTGGTAATTTGTTCTATAGTACACGAGTTGCTCACACTGCTCAGTGGCGGATTCAGAAAATACTATTGGGAGGGGCGAATTTCAGAATCGGGTACTGCTTGCACTGCTTTATATGAAAATAGCTATATGGTTCTTTTAGCAGGAGACAACTATGCTCTAGGTATTAGCTCTTTTAAGGGATCCAGGGCGGAAGAGATGGTTATTATTGTACATTGTTATCCATTGGCGTAGCAACATATTGCGGGGCCTTGGCGAGATCAGAATGCAAAGCCACGATCCGATATTTAAAATTTACATCTCAAAGTGCATAGATGCAAAATCCTCAGGCATGCGTCAGCAAAGGAATTATGAAATTTAAATACCGAATTTCTTCGAATTCCAGGTGTACCCTTTTCTCGGGTCTTTGATCTTGAAAATTTAGGTAAACCTTGGATTCGATGGTGTATTGATCAGAGTATGTATGCATAGACAAGGGTAGAAAAATATAGGACGCCTGAAAATTTTCACCTGCATCCTGAATTTTCAAATTCAGTGCTAATTTTTTCTTAAAAAATATTTCTATTTCGCTTATGGAAATTGATCTTTTTTATAAATAAATAACGAGCACAGTATGTGTTTTTTAATGTTTGTGTGTTTTCTGTATCACGTGTAACATTACATCATCATAATAAACATGCCATTATATTTTTTCCACTGTTGCTAGCCGAATTTTAAAATCTTTGGCGATATGGTAGAGTCGGCCATATATTAGTATTAGTGCATAGTTTTTCATGTTACCAGTTGAGCATTCTTGAGAAATCACTCTCGCCCAAGAATTAATTACTTTTAATCCAATCCAATTAATACATTAAATGTTTTAAGATCATATTTCAAAATGTGTAGCTTTATCTTGGTTGGATTCTTGGCTTCCTTAGACCATATTTGCAAATAAGAAAAATAGAGCTGGCTCCTGACGGAGGAAAAGGGACTGGCACCTGAATTCTAACCCTTTGGCTAAATATACCATGGAATTAGTGTAATATAGAATGAAGTGTTTGGAAATTTCAGTAATCAAGTTTTCTCCTGGATGTTTTACCGAAGTACATGTATTGGTAAAAGAAATCACCCTTAACGAAAATTTGTTTTCCTTAAATTTGTTGTGTTAGAACAAACAACATTTCACAACAAATAGTCAGTCTATTTTTAGTAGTGAGCTCTGTGATTTGTTCTTATGCTGATGCTTCTGTAAATAGGTGTTCAGTGAGTCAGCTTTTGCAAAGTGCACATCAAACGGGTTATAAAAATGGAGAGGCAGAAGCATTTACAGTGAGTGAAGTGTCTGTTCGTCGTTGGAGACGTCAAGGACAGCAATCTGTTGTTATCAGCCTCTATCTTATACATGGGAAGAAGTGGTACAGTCTCCTGCCGTAGAGGCTTACTTCCACTCCTGGATGATCTGGGAGTTAATTCTGCAATGGTAGGGGCATATCTGCCAATTACTTTGTAAATTCTCTTTTCTTCGCTTTCCTTGCACCAGTATATCGCGGTTATGTGTTTGGTCTTCATTTGTGATGGTGTTATTTTTGTTACATATGTTGTATATTCTAGGTAGTCTTCTCAGATTGGTCCGTCGAAAGAAACTATTGCGTTTTAGATTTTGAATATGTATGGGTTTGTAAGCGACATAAGGGGTCTGAATGTGTTCGAACCTATTGCTACCAATTTATTTATTGCAGTCTCAGCTTTTGATGTTACGTAATTCATATCATCGTTGCATTTCTCGTAATTTTACACCTAGATATATAGCTTCCGTTACTCTTCTAGGATCTTTCTCTGAGTTTTATCTGTGGGTGTTTATTAGCACTCAACTTACCCTTTAGGATTATAAAGTAGGTCTTCTGGGTGGCAATCGTCAATTTCACCGTATCACGCAAGTCCTCGAGAGAGTTTATCGCAATCCTGATATCTTTCCAACTCTATTCTTGAATTACCTTTCATTAGAATTATTACGTGATCTGCAAAGTCTAGTGTGCTTTTGATCTCCGAAATATTTCCTAATTTTTTGATAGATGGCTCCAAGTTTAGATTCCACAACTCGGGATCTAGAATGGATCCTTGCGTTGTTGATTTTGAGGCCGTGAAGTTATACGTCTGAGGTGCTTTCCATCTGACATGGTTCGTGGGCAATCTATGTCTCTCAAGGTCCTGAAAAGATGGGGCCAACTAGCGTTGGTACAGGTAGATGTTTGTTTAAAGCCTCACAACGCCGTCAACGTCTCCACCATCTGTGAGGGCCTCTTTTTTTCAGTTGGGAGAGGGACGCAAAGTCATTTGTACCTTACAGCCTTGCGCCGGAGAACCAACCGCAATCGACTTGATATATCGCTTACAAATACATTCGATATAAATGTCGATTGCATCTGTGTATAACAAGATCTCGCTTTCATGTTCACAGCGATCTCTTATAATACACCATTCTTCCTTTTGATTCTGCAAATACTGACATGTTTAAATCTAAGGTAATAAAAATTGCACAAAGCACTTGAAATAACTATGATTCAACGTAACCTACTAGCTTAAGGAATTTATTCGCAGACCCAAAAGGAAGAACCATTAGTGGTCTTATAGTATATACCTACTATCTGCATACCTACATACACACTGGCTATGAAGACTTACTTCATTACATAACTACAAGGGTTGTTCAAGGTTGACCGGGACTTTTATTTCTTCAGAGGATATAGGTAGCAGAAGAAACACCAAACTACGTCAGTTTTTCAAAGTATTCTCCGTGCGCGCCGAGGCACCGTTGCCATCGTTCTAGCAGCTCCCGAATTCCTTTGGCGTAGAAAGAACTTGGTTGTTGTCGTAGCCACTGGAGAACATCGCTCCGCAGTGCTTCGTCTGTCGTGAATTTCTTCCCTCCCAGATGGTCTTTAAGGGGTGCAAACAAATGATAATCACTGGGGGCTAAATCCGGACTGTAGGGGGATGGGGCAGAACTTCCCAGCGCATGTCGGCCAGAGTTGTTGTTGTTACATTGGCCGTGTGAGGGCGGGCATTGTCATGGAGAAGAATGACATTTCCAGACAACATCCCAGGTCTTTTCTTGCGAATAGACTTTCGTACAGCACCACTCAACAATGTGGAGTAATACTGGGCATTAATCGTGCTCCCTTTGTCCAGAAAATCCACATGGATAACGCCCTTCATGTCCCAGAAGACACTTGCCATGATCTTTCCAGCGGACGGCTGCGTTTTGCTTTTCTTGGGGGGCGGGGAACCTTTATGCCGCCACTCCATGCTGCGTCTTTTGGTCTCTGGGGTTGAATTGTGCAACCATGTTTCATCACACGTGATGATGGATTGCAACAATTCATCACCTTCTGCTCGAAACCGATTCAGAAGCTGTTCACAGACCGTCCTGCGTGTCCACTTCTGATCGAATGTCAGCTGGCGGGGAACCCACCTTGCACAGATTTTGTGGAAGCGTAAGTGGTCGTGAATGATTGTCTCAACACTCCCGACACTGATATTCACCTCGGCAGCAATATCCCGCACTGTTACTCGCCGATTCTCAAGAATCATTTGCTCAACACGTGCGATATTCACTGGTGTGACTGCAGTCGGGCGAATGTGTCCATGCGCTTCATTTTTCACCAGCTCCCGTCCTTCGCGAAACTGCTCACACCATTCGTACACTCTTGTCCGCGACATCGTTTGTTCACTATACTGTGCTTGCAATCGTCTGAAAATCTCAGCTAATTTCACTTTCTCCTTCACGAGAAATTTGATTACACACCGCTGCTCCACAGCCACAGACACACTGCTTGACGCCATGTTCGCTGCAACTGCTGCGCATGCGCGAAATACGTCATGCCGGGCGCTAGTTACTCGCGAAGGAATACATTACGTCACCCGCACGTTTCATCATGATTCGGCTATTCATCGATTTTTTACGTACGAAAATCCCGGTCAACCTTGAACGACCCTTGTACATTTCCTGAAGTGACATGGAGAAATCTCAGGGATTACTGTCATTACTGTAATTGTACTGTGGCAAGCTGGCCTTCACCCCAGCATAACAAAAGTGGATGCTGAGCAAACATAGGACCTTCCCGACCCAGCTACATTCCAGAGCAGACAAACTCGTACTAGCTCGGAAAACCTCATGTACTATCACACCATAGTATAGGACCACCAACGCATAGGCAGGCCCATTGTCCTAGGTGGAACTTCCACGAGGTCCCCTACCAAACGGTAGGGAAAAAACCTTATCGGGAAAGATCCTACAGTTTTTCTTGCCTTCCGAATGACAAGAATCCATGAGATATAGGGTGGAAACGTAACGCGTAAAGTGCTTTTAATTATATATATAATAAAACTGCTTTGGTTATCAACTACAGTGTGTTTAATATGGAAACAAAGCATAATCGTGTTACAGCAAGAATCCAAGTTACTTCAGGAAAAAAATCCCGTGTGTTATATTTTGTTAGTAGATAGAATAGCAGATAAAGAGAATAACTAGCATACATTCTGCAATCTAATCCATGAAGCTGTATACAGCAGCGGTGATGGGATTCTATGGGATGACTAGGTGCCATGTAACTGAAATATGGTTGGCAGGCTTTGGCACTCTAAGACCTGTTGGCGACAGGGTTTATCTATTTTACAGATAAACACTTTTAAACATACGTATATAACATTAATAAGGGTCCCTGGTTCGAATGCCGGCCTGGAAATGGGTTTTCTTTGTGACTGTCCCATCACCTTCATCTTCGCGAGTATCCAAAAGTTGCAGAAAAGCGAAGTAAAATAAGCCAAATCAATGTCGCATTAATAACATAAACATTTCGGTTCGGTGACCGAGTGTGTTTCGATCTTGCCACAGGAGTTCCCGTGTTCGAATCTCGATCTGGGAATGGGTGTCCTTGTAAGTGTTCTTTCTTGAATTTAATCACGTCATCATTAAATTCGCATCGTCGTTATTAGCCAGAAAGCGACTGAAGATGATAATATTCAACAACTTACGTAATATCCTGCAGCTGCCAGCATCTCTCCATTTTTGAGTGGAAATCCGATGTTGAAGCTTTACCACAATATAATTCTTATGCGCGTCTGGTCGCCAGTTTTTGGATGTAGTTTCATAGCTACTGTAACGAAGTTCAACAATGAACAGTAACTGTTGCATGTTAAACATTGTTGTGCTGTTTTGTGTTAGGTTACGTTCACTTACAAAATAATCTAAAATGTAAAAGAAGTTTCGAACTAGAAAGCTAAAGCGTCGCGTCGTCTGGCAGACTACCAATAGGGGCAGTTTTCTTGTTTCACCCCCTTCCATTAAAACCTTCTGCTCCCCGTCCCGTCTACCTTCATTTCGATCAGAGAGACTGACAGGGAAACATCGGTGTCATTTTTACAAGCATTCCTTCAGTGCCTTTAGTCTAGTACCACTCGCATTCCATTATGTTTCATAACCTTTTAGCAATGATGAATTGAAATGTGGTAGGTTTGAACGGAACACACTGCATAATGATACTCTTTTAGCTTTTTGATTGATAAGACTCAGAGAGTTTCGAAATAGCTTAATTAGAAGTGCATATACATACTATAACGATAAAACGTGATTTTATCGTTATTATTATTAGTATTAGACTTAGCTTTGCTTTTTAACTACAGTTCGCTTGAGATAAACTGATTTCAACAATTATTATAGATTTTTAATGTTTGAAGGAAAGAATAACCAATTACCTTTACTTTCTTTTATTACAGAAGAAAACTAAGAAAAAACTTCACAAAAAAAAATAATTAAAGGTTCACACTGATTCGCTGGTGGTTCTTGGTTTACATGAGTAAAGCCAATACAAGAGTTGACACCAGTACTTTAGATTATCTTGGTAAAAGAAATATAAGAAAAAAAACACTCTCACATATATTTATAAAAAATAACAAATTTAACCTTTTTACTCACGATTACATGGCCGGCCTTAAGAAAGAATTAGCGCTTTTCAAAATTTAGTGGGATTTTTTCATCAGAAGATCGAGCTTGTGGGGGTTATAACACAAGAGCTCTCGACACTGGGGATCCCTTCACTAAAATCCTCGTTGTTCCGTCTTTTTTTCCGACGATCCTTGGTGTCTTGTCGTTGGAGAAAATCCTTCTCTGCAACCTCGGCGTCACTGACTGAAAATCTGCTAAACCGCTGCAGAGTGAGTTCACTTCCGCACGATCTCTTTTCCGGAGAGCCTTAATGCCGATTTAACGTTTCTTATGCCTCTGCAAACAACGGCGGACTAGCGTGGTCTTCCGACTGAAGAGACTACTTTACCACTTCGCCAGAAGAAAATGTCACCGGAGGTATGCAAAACTCAAGACATAGAGCACTAAATTGCGCGACCACCTTCCAGTCAAAATCTCCGCGCCAACTGCTGTAACTTCTCCGCGCCAACTCCACGAGCGCTTACTTCCCTTTGTGTACCGGACTCAGTCTATTATTTCAAAAAGGGGTGTTTCGATTCCTTTTGCTTCTTTCTTCCCGGAACGTTCTGTAAATAATCTGTTACAATACAAATACATTAGTGCCCACATTGGTATTGTGCAACAACATGAACAACACACTATGGAAGTTGTGTAAAACTGTAAATTAATGAAACAAGTATATTTAAAGCAATACATTAAAAATAAATATATTGCAATTTATACTTCTAGAGATAAATCCCAATAACTTGCATGTATGTAACGGAAAATATTTGTTTGCTGTTTAGTTTTCCCACTTTAATTTGAGCCATCCTCTTGCGTACGCCCTTGGAAAGTGACGATTGCTTTATGGTTCAAGTACTTTTCGAAAGAGTTCCCCAGCTGCGATTTTCGCCTCAAGGATTTTAAAAATAGGATTATCTCGGATGCCCTACTATCTCCTACAGAACCTATTGCGCTTATCTCAAGCCTTACAACATTAAGCAAATTCAATCTGAGAGATTTTCGTCCACGGATTGAAGAGGGGGAATTGGAGTGTCAAATATCACTCCCTCCCCCACCCTCGGCCTTTTGTTTTATGGTCGAGATATGATTTTCATTGTCCTCAGAGGCTGTCTCTCCATGGAAGCGGGAAATTCTTTATACCCCGTAAGAGGAGTGGAAGAAGACGAGGAGGGGATAAAAAGGGGGAATTGCACCGTGCTGAGGAGATTAGAAGGGGAAGTGGGGGGATGGCCCCTTCCAAAAGCTGATGAGGTTTTTCTTTCGGGAGCAAAATGCTCTTTGACAAAGTGTTCTTCGTGTGAACGTGACCGTCGTCGCCGAAAAAGTTCGTTAACGCTGAGATTTTTGCCGAGGATGGAGCGCCGAGTTGAGAGATAAGGAGGCTTTTCCGTTAGGTTAGGTTCGCGGGGTGCTTACATCACAGTTTCCTACGCCGTGGTGATGTGATAAGTACCGAACGTTTCGTAGCTTTCATGCTGGTACATTTTTGTAAGCATGGTCCCTGCTTCTCAAAAGCTTGTTTTTTTTTAAAAAAAAAACAACAACTGAAACGTTGCTGTGAAGTGAATTTTGCATTACCCGGCGCCTTCACCACCCTCAGCACTAAGGCTATTTTTCCCAGAGGGCATAGGTGCTGACTTTGCCAGGGGGCGGGGTATTTTCTACCCCCTCATAAAGTTCCTCACTACGGGTTCAGAATACAATTTTGTACCGCAGTATACACTTTGACAGAAGGGGGTGTACCTTTTGAAAGTCACCCAAATGTCAACATCCCTTCCAAGTAGTACACCCTGACATAGGCGTAGCTACGGGGTGTGCCGGGTGTTCCTACGCATACCCTAATGGTCTGCTTTATCAAAGAGAATTAAAGACAGATATTTCAATAAGAGAGAAAATAAGCGGCAGTTTGTAAGAAGTTGAAAATGGCATTACTTGGTACAAACGTGTGCATTATCGCTGATGAAACGAGTGTCTATAGATTTTCGATATTTACTGAATTATACTCTGTACTACAGCGCTTTTCTTCTATACCTGCCACAAGCTGCACGTGTGAGAGAGCTTTCTCCAAGCTTACCCAAGTTAAAAGTAAATTAAGATCAACTCAGAAGCAGGATAGATTGGAAACCCTGCTCTTGCTATTTGTGGAACAGGAAAAAGCTTAGTCTATTGATGTAAATGAAGTTATTGATGAGTTTAAGGACATTTTGCACATTTTGACTAACGCCTCTTGTTATAGATGACGTGTATTTTGATGTATTTGTTTGCATTTATGAACATTGTGTGTGTGTGTAATTTCTATGCAATTTGATTTTTCTACTACATATATTCAGAAATTTTCAACACTGTCATTTAGTGAATTTATATTCCTTTACAAACATCAGTGCAGTTAAAGAGCCAAGTGATTGTGTCGCAAAATATGCTATTAAAAAGGTACAAGACCTCATCTTCTTTTCTTTGTGCACACCCTAATATAAAGTTCTAGCTATGCCTATGCACCCTGAACTACATTTTGCAGACTATCGAGGCTCTGGCGTCTAGACTCACGGCCAGTATAATCATCCGTGGTGCTCGTGTTGTGTTCTTGTTATTGTTCTTCCATCCGTTTCATCATATCCTCATCCTCATCTTCGCTGCGTAGTCAAAAGTGGCAGAAAAGCGAAGTAAAATAAAGCAATGAAGCAATCAAACTCTTACATCAAGTGTTTTTGTTCACAGTGCAGCTAATTTGTGCACGAGCTGCAAGCGACAGCTATAGTAAACTGACGTGCATGTAATAACAGTAATAAGCATATGAATAGATTAGGTATATTAGATTTAGTGCTGTTAACGTAGCGTGCTCATCAGATAAGGAACACATTGCCAAAGCGTTCTCTAGCCGCTCGTAATTGTGCTGCGCTGTCACCAGATGTCAGGAGAAGTTCTTAGTAGACTGTATATGTAAACCGGTTTTGACCGGTTATTGCTGGTATATATTGCCGATGTTCACAATAACATCCTTTAGAGCATGTGTGTGTGTGTGGAGCGTCACTACAGGACGATATCTTAAGGCGAAGAGAGGCAATTACGCACCAGTTGTGCATTTATTTCAATATCGTCGGATTGGGCACTGCTATTTATAAAAGGGATTAGTATGCAAGAGAATGTGAATTTCTCTCCATCTTGCAAGTGGAACCTGTTCTTTAAGTTGATTAGTAAGCTAGACACGATGTTTATAAATATATGATTATTAAGTATTTACAGAATCCCATGTATTCCTTACGGAAAATCACCTTCAACTTCAAGTTGCTGCTAATCAAATGGGAGTTTCGACTTTTCCTTCGGCTAAGACATTGTTCAACGTGCCCTTTTCCCGTCCATGTACTTTTCTGTTATTGGATGTTTGATATTCCCAAGAGAACGAATAAAATAATGCTCCCATAAGCGTAATGCATTCTTCCTTGCCTCCTACGGCCATCCTAGCAGTGTTGCCAAACCTGATGTGCATAAAAGAGCTAAATTTCACCATTGATAGAGCTAAAGATGACTTTGAAGGAGCTAGATTAACGAAGGCTGCATAAAGTGCCTCCTAGGGTAATTTTAGGTGTCAGAGGGGTGTAGGCGCTGCAATTACCGTTAGCTTTAAAGTGATGGCAATTTATTCTTAGTTTTCACCGCCTAGATTTGGCGGCATCACCCATCTCAATAATAAAGGATTCCCGAATAACGATATTGTTATCTTCACCTAATGCACGGCGCAATAAATAAAAATAGCTGGGGAGGTATCACGTCACGTGCAAAATGTACACTCATGACAAGAGTTGGTCTCTAAGGGCCGGAACCAGTGGTAGCAGCATAGTGGAGCAGAGGGCGGGTGCCACAGTTCACAGGCAAACGAGTGCACGAAAGAGCCAGATGTGGCTCCAAAAGAGTGAAGTTGGCAACAGTGATCGGCAGCTGCCCCAGAGAGAAAGACCTGGGGAAATTGTCCCTCTCGCCCTTAAGGTATTCTCTTGGATCCTCCTTGCCTTGAGATTAACAAGGGCTGTGGTTTATTTCATCAGGCTGTAACATTCTCTTCGAGAACCATAGAAACCAAGACATTGGAAATCCGGAAGCTGCAAACTGGAACAGGATCCTCCAGCATCTCATCTTCTCTTTCTCTCGGCTAATTTCCTTGGTATGCGTATGAATGAGTTTCTTCTCATTCAGACACCACTCTTCATCTTTACTTTCAATTCCCATATTCCAGTTTGTAATGTCCACCCTCTTCGTGATGTTCAATTTTCTACGTTTAAATCCTTTATCCGTTCACAACGTTGTCCAGTCTACCGTTTTTGATCCAAAGACTTGCATCACAGTTTCGAACCCTAGCATCATGCTATAGTGCAACCAGCCTTTGAAAGTAACAGTTATTTTTTTTGTGTAACCGCAACTGGTTGCTTTTTGAAAAGAGTAACTGTGACACGGTTACCTATTTTAAAATTAAATAAAATTGTAATTTTTTTATGAGCAAATGTTTTTTTTGTGGTTTTTTTTGCATGATGTAATTTTTCCAAGTTAATGATTTTCTTTGAATTATCTTGTCTCTACAGTTTCATGTTTAAACATATGAAGTTATTTATAATTGAGTGAAAATTGATCTTAGTAAAAACAACAGTTTGCTCGCTGTTCGTGCATGAGATATGTTAAACACGAGTTATTCAAATTTGTTTTAAGACCACTTTTTCTTAGATAAGCTGCCGGTCCCCGTGGCGAAGTTGTTAGCACATCGCGCTACGACGGCAGGCGTCCCGGGTTCGAATCCCGGGCTGGGCATGGATGTTTGTGAGTGTCCATTCATCAATTTCATCATATCATCTCTCATCAACATCTTCGCAAATTAGCCAAAAACTGGCACAAAAGGCGAAGTAAAATAAGGCAAATCAATCGATCTTAGATAAGCTTGTCTTAACTGGGCCTACTGTTTAAATGGATTTCGTTTTATTTTACTCCTCTTTTCAGCCACTTTTGACTAATCGCGAAGATGATGAATAGTGATAAGATGAAATGGATGAAGACACAGTCACGAACACACATGGACAGGAGACAACATAAGCACCCACAGAGGCTGAGAGTCCAGACGCCACAGCTCATTAGTCTGCAAAATGCAATACAGGCAGTGGCGGAGATTGGGTTATATTTCCCTTTGTAGATACGGTTTTAGCATAGTCCGTGGGCAAAAGTCGCGAAAAGTGGGGGGACTGCCCCCCTCGCACCCCATAATCGCCGCCACTGAATACAGGTTCTACTACGTGGAAGCGAGGTTGACATTTGTGTACCTCTCGAAAACTTTGCCCTTTACACCATATTTTAAATGTGATTCGTAGAATGTTGCATTGTGCTTCCACAGGGGATGGAACCCGGAACGCCTAGATTACAAGACCCGAGATATCATAGACATCTTAAGTGACTAGAAGTTACACTATCTTGTGAAGGTAATAACAGTAACTGAGTTACTTTTGTTGAGCGAAGCGACTCTGTAACTTTTGTTGGGTGAAGTGCTGTAACTGAGTTAACTTTGAGCCAAGTTCCTGGGTTAACCAAGGAACTGTAAAAGAGTTAACTTTGAGCCAATTAACTAGAACTGAGTTACTTTGAGCCAAGTAACTCTAACTGAGTTAGTTTTGAGTCAAGTAATTGTAACTGAGTTACTTCTGAGGGAAGCAACACTCCGAAGAGTACCTCCTACAGTGAAATACAATTAAGGCGAGGAGGGACAATTACGCAATAGTTGTGCATTTATTTCAATATCGTCGGATTGGGCACTGCTATTTAAAAGAGGGAATAGTATGCAGGAGAGTATGAATTTCTCTCCATGTTGCAAGTGAAAACTGTTTTTCAAGTTGATTAGTAAGCTAGACACGATGTTTGAAAAATAATGATTAATAAGTATTTACAGAATCCCATGTATTCCTTATGAGAAATCAACTTTAAGTTACTGCTAAACAAATGCGAGTCTCGACTTTTCCTACTACTATGACATAGCTCAATGTGTCTTCTTTCCGTCCATGTAATTTTCTACGTCATTGGATGTTTGATATTCCCGAGAGAACGAATAAAATAATGTTTCTATAAACCTAATGCATTTCTCCTTGCCTCATACGGCCATCAAAATAGTGTTGCCAAACCTGATGTGCATAAAAGAGCTACATTTCACCATTAATAGAGCTAAAGATGACTTTCAAGGAGTTCGATTAACGAAGGCTGCATAAAGTGCCTCCTAGGGTAATTTTAGACGTCCAGGGGGGGGGGGGCGTAGCAATTACCGTTAGCTTTAAAGTGATGGCATTTTTTCCTTAGTTTTCACCGCCTAGATTTAGCGGCATCACCCATCTCAATAATCAAATGATGTTCATATGAAATAAAAAATAAAGGATTCCCGGATAATAATATTGTCATCTTCACCTTAGCTACAGCGCTATATATAAAAATACCTGTGGAGGAAAGAAGGGGTGGGTGACGCTGCATATATATGAATATCACGTCACGTGCAAAATGCACACTCATGGCAAAGGTTGGTCTTTATGGGTCGGAGCCAGTGGTGGCATCATGGTGGGGCAGAGGGCGGGTGCCACAGTTCACAGTCAAACGAGTGCACGAAAGAGCCAGATGTGGCTCCAAAAGAGCAAAGTTGGCAACAGTGATCGGCAGCTGCCCCAGCGAGAAAGATCTAGAGGAAATTGTCCCTCCTCGCCTTAAGCGAAAAGCCTACAGATGTACAGTCACGAACCTTTCTTGGTTGTATATATTTCTAAAATATTATTTGTGTTTGACACAGATGCATATGTATTTGATGATATGTAAGCTTCCCCGGTGGCGCAGTGGTATCGTCGTCGCCTTGTAATCAAGTGGTGCCGGGTTCGATACCCCGTGGAGGCACATAGTGGTTCGGATCCCACTTTATACTGTAGTTCCAGTCCCGATTAGCCTTACTATGCATAAAGCGGGCTTAAAATATCAAACCAATCAATCAAAGTATTTGATATGAATGTATTTGTGTCGAAACTTTTAATAAATAAGAAAAGCATAGCCGCAAACAATGGCGTGCCCAGGAATTTTGAAAGGAGGGGGATACATAGGCCATACTGTTTTTAGTTGTCAGTCCTCATTTTGCCACCTTTTCTGACTTTAACATTCTTCTATTTAAAGGAATACTGGCCAAGGGAGGACGGGTTTGATCTCCACCAAACCCTCTTGGGCAAGGCACTGGTCACAAAAATACTTTTTCTACATTTGATGTGCCGTATGCGCCAAAATATACAGTACTGAAATGAAAAGATGAACAAAAGTATAGGACATGTTACAATATAGTGACTGGTCTATATGCAACCCAAATAACAACCGTGCCTTTTGGGTTGCATAACTGTCAGGAAACCTAAGGTTAGGTTAGGTTAGGGCATGTGGAGTGGACGATTGTCATTTGGGTTGCATATAGACCAGTCACCTTTTTCAAACTCGGTCCACCTTCACGACCGCTTCCGTATATACAAAATAATCAAAATCCGATCTGTGTGCAGATTTCAGCTTTGCTAGGATATTGGGAAATTTACATGAAAAATTATAATAGTAGGCCTTGCAGACTAGGACGGTAAATAGACTGCCTTTTAAAAATAACTCTTTGATCGTTCCACGACTGACGTTGCCAGCGCAATTGCAACTTATTTTTTAAAAAAATATTCCGCAGTTCATGACCTGAGCGTCAAGTAACATTAGTTAAGCGTCGTCAGCATCATAATAAATGATGTTTGTGTGTGGTGTTTGCCTGGCGACATGGTAATTAGCGAGTCGCAACATGCACAGAGATGAATGCAGTCCCTACCCCCTGCGGGCTGCTTAGCGAACCATCTGGCGCTGTGTTGCGAGATTGGACAAAACATCGGATACAGAACGGTGATTCATGCGTCTACATGAACCGTGGTGTACAAAAACATTTTATAAAGATTTATGGAGTTAACAAAATATCGCAGTTGTTATTGAACCATCAACATTTGATGCAGTAAATTAAATGTTTCTTTTTTTTTAAGAAAAAATAATAATAAGTGGCACCATTCATATGATAGGTCAGTTTTTATCTATTATGCACATGGAATCAGGCTGATTAAGTGAGAATTCTCTTTTCCACTTACTGTGTATGTCCTCCAGTTGATGTTTTTTTGTCACTTCAGGGGATAAATATATACAGGGTTATCCACAAAAAAGTCGACAATATTGCGGAGTAATTAATTAACACCAACTTACAACTGCGGCTAATCGCTGGGATATCTCTGTCGTACAGCGATAGATTTTGTTACTTGGGATTTTGTGAAAGACGTAGGTGTCCAAAAGGTGCAAGACCATAATTCAAGCGAGCATCCTCCGAGTATGGCCTTGGAGTGGGGTCTTTAAGACGTGGACTGGAAGTGAAAGTCTTTCGAATTGCCTTCGACTGCAGGGCCAAATACGATCAGTAGATAAAACTGAGTACTCGTTGTTTTCCTCGCGTTTAAACACTTGTTTTCACCACAGAAATCACATAGCATTTTCAAATGTTCTTACACATACATTTCTACACATTATAAGAACTTTAACCAACAACTTGATGGTCTGAGCCTGTGTTGCTGGCTCTCTACCTCCTTAAACAAATGAATAACGAGTGCGGAAATCACGTGACTGAGTGTGCAACGATCTGTATTCCGAGCTACGGTCTCGATTGCTTGTGTACTTGGCGCTTTCGAAACGCACCAGGTGACGTTACTTCCGTGAAGACCTTACTTCAAGTCTGTACCTTTCGGACACAGCCTTAGTGTTTGTCTCACCTCTCCCTCAATACCATCTTAGAGGACGTTCTGAAGACATATAGGAAGCCATCACGCAAGTCCATATTGGAGAAAAGCATTGGCTGAATTTGACTATCACATTGACGTGTGTAAGATTACCGATTACTCGCAGAGCACAAGGCGAGAACTTATTGTTCCAGATAAGCTGTGGTTAGATGCCTCTTTATATATCAACCATTATGAACCTCTATTACAACAAGCGTTTAGAATTGTCAAATCCATTTTGAACAATCATGTTTATAATTTATATAATATCCACATGCTTCAAGAGAAGTTACTGGAATTTCCTCTGGAAAATTTCCAAATACCACGCTGCATTTTGTAGTGTTATAATGACATTATTTTTGCTTAGTTCAGCCCACCATTGAGACATACACAAGTGTTCGATTTTAAAATATCTCTTTCAGGCATAAACAGTCTGAAGTGTACTTTCCAAAGGTGGTTACAGCATTAGAAAAATTGCAGGCAGAAGATATAGAGCAGGACTTGCTATGGATCCTTAAGATACGCACATGAAAAACCATTCATTTTTACCTCTCCACCTACTTGCATGTAAGCCATCTTGAAAAGCCTTCACCTATTACGCTCAAATGCAATGCTAGACAGGTCCTCCAAGTCAATTAGGTGGTAGTGAACAATTCACGCCGAAGTTTTACATTTTGAGTTAACGTTGCCACTACATTGGCGACTTGACTCCTTCCACTTCTCCTAAACACCTCACTATATATTAAAAGAAAAATAATAAAAATTTATAGACCTCGTTAGTCTTATTTCGTTAGACTTATTTCTTAGGTACTTGTGTTAGCACGACCTTACTTTTTAGCCACTTCCGTTAGAAAGACATTTCTTTTTAGGTATTCGCTTTAATGGGCATACTTCTTTGCACTTAATAACGCATAATTTTTATATACTTACGTCAGTCAAGCGTTGCTTATTAAGTACTTGCTGTGGTAACTTGTTAGCTGTTAGATATTTGTTTAGTAACATGCTAATTTTCAAGCAGTTGTTTAGTAACGCGTTACTTTTCAGGTACTTGATGTAATAGCACGATTACTTTTAGCTACTTGTTTCAGTATGTTACTTTTTAGGCATTTGTTTAGTTACGCGTTAGTTATTAGGTACTTGCTTCAGTAGCACGTTACATTTAGGTACTTGGTTTAGTAACGCGTTACTTTTTCGTACTTCGTTTAGTAACGCGTTACTTTTAGGCACTTGGTTTAGTAACGCGTTACTTTCAGGTACTTGGTTCTCTAACGCGTTACTTTTAGGTACTTGGTTCAGTAACGCGTTACTGTTACGTACTTCGTTTAGTAATGCGTTACTTTCAGGTACTTGGTTCTCTAACGCGTTACTTTTAGGTACTTGGTTTAGTAACGCGTTACTTTTTCGTACTTCGTTTAGTAACGCGTTACTTTTAGGCACTTGGTTTAGTAACGCGTTACTGTTACGTACTTCGTTTAGTAATGCTTTACTTTCAGGTACTTGGTTCTCTAACGCGTTACTTTTAGGTACTTGGTTTAGTAACGCGTTACTTTTAGGTACTTGGTTTAGTAACGCGTTACTTTTTCGTACTTCGTTTAGTAACGCGTTACTTTTAGGCACTTGGTTTAGTAACGCGCTACTTTTACGCACTTGGTTTAGTAATGCGTTACTTTCAGGTACTTGGTTCTCTAACGCGTTACTTTTAGGTACTTCGTTTAGTAACGCGTTACTTTTTCGTACTTCGTTTAGTAACGCGTTACTTTTAGGCACTTGGTTTAGTAACGCGTTACTGTTACGTACTTCGTTTAGTAATGCTTTACTTTCAGGTACTTGGTTCTCTAACGCGTTACTTTTAGGTACTTGGTTTAGTAACGCGTTACTTTTAGGTACTTGGTTTAGTAACGCGTTACTTTTTCGTACTTCGTTTAGTAACGCGTTACTTTTAGGCACTTGGTTTAGTAACGCGTTACTTTCAGGTACTTGGTTCTCTAACGCGTTACTTTTAGGTACTTGGTTCAGTAACGCGTTACTGTTACGTACTTCGTTTAGTAATGCGTTACTTTCAGGTACTTGGTTCTCTAACGCGTTACTTTTAGGTACTTGGTTTAGTAACGCGTTACTTTTTCGTACTTCGTTTAGTAACGCGTTACTTTTAGGCACTTGGTTTAGTAACGCGTTACTGTTACGTACTTCGTTTAGTAATGCTTTACTTTCAGGTACTTGGTTCTCTAACGCGTTACTTTTAGGTACTTGGTTTAGTAACGCGTTACTTTTAGGTACTTGGTTTAGTAACGCGTTACTTTTTCGTACTTCGTTTAGTAACGCGTTACTTTTAGGCACTTGGTTTAGTAACGCGCTACTTTTACGCACTTGGTTTAGTAATGCGTTACTTTCAGGTACTTGGTTCTCTAACGCGTTACTTTTAGGTACTTCGTTTAGTAACGCGTTACTTTTTCGTACTTCGTTTAGTAACGCGTTACTTTTAGGCACTTGGTTTAGTAACGCGTTACTTTTACGCACTTCGTTTAGTAACGCGTTACTGTTACGTACTTCGTTTAGTAATACTTTACTTTCAGGTACTTGGTTCTCTAACGCGTTACTTTTAGGAACTTGGTTTAGTAACGCGTTACTTTTTCGTACTTTGTTTAGTAACGCGTTACTTTTAGGCACTTGGTTTAGTAACGCGTTACTTTTACGCACTTGGTTTAGTAATGCGTTTCTTTCAGGTACTTGGTTCTCTAACGCGTTACTTTTAGGTACTTGGTTCAGTAACGCGTTACTGTTACTTACTTCGTTTAGTAATGCGTTACTTTCAGGTACTTGGTTCTCTAACGCGTTACTTTTAGGTACTTGGTTTAGTAACGCGTTACTTTTTCGTATTTCGTTTAGTAACGCGTTACTTTTAGGCACTTGGTTTAGTAACGCGTTACTGTTACGTACTTGGTTTAGTAATGCGTTACTTTCAGGTACTTGGTTCTCTAACGCGTTACTTTTTCGTACTTCGTTTAGTAACGCGTTACTTTTAGGCACTTGGTTTAGTAACACGTTACTTTTAGGTACTTGGTTTAGTAACGCGTTACTTTCAGGTACTTGGTTTAGTAACGCGTTACTTTTACGCACTTGGTTTAGTAATGCGTTTCTTTCAGGTACTTGGTTCTCTAACGCGTTACTTTTAGGTACTTGGTTCAGTAACGCGTTACTGTTACTTACTTCGTTTAGTAATGCGTTACTTTCAGGTACTTGGTTCTCTAACGCGTTACTTTTAGGTACTTGGTTTAGTAACGCGTTACTTTTTCGTATTTCGTTTAGTAACGCGTTACTTTTAGGCACTTGGTTTAGTAACGCGTTACTGTTACGTACTTGGTTTAGTAATGCGTTACTTTCAGGTACTTGGTTCTCTAACGCGTTACTTTTTCGTACTTCGTTTAGTAACGCGTTACTTTTAGGCACTTGGTTTAGTAACACGTTACTTTTAGGCACTTGGTTTAGTAACGCGTTACTTTTAGGTACTTGGTTTAGTAACGCGTTACTTTTTCGTACTTCGTTTAGTAACGCGTTACTTTTAGGCACTTGGTTTAGTAACACGTTACTTTTAGGTGGCAAACTAAACATTATGTGCTTCACTAATGCTTTGAAGTCTCCAGGTGAGGAGAGTGATGTTTGCTCCCTAAAGTTTGGAGACTTTTTCAGAACCACTTCTACAGGAAGAAGTAGGGAAATACCCCAAATATTCCTTCGTGTACAAAGAAGTGAAGATGTCAAGCGAAGAAGTTCGAGCGAACTTACTGAATGCATCTCTGTCGCGTTACGGCCATGGAAAAACAGAATAAACTAGAAAATGATGGGTCACTTTCTTGCTGACCTTTCACCATACCAGCTTCCCATTTCATCTGACCGTGTGGACGTAAAAACGGGGAAGTTCCTTCATGCGATGTTCCCGCAACGTGAGTCTTTTCCATACTGCCTCATTGCTAGCCTCTTTTGGCGGCCGACGAAAGCAAATGATGCATTTTCTATGCATTTTTTTCTTCTTCTTTGGCAAGCAAGGTAGGACAAAAGCAGCCTGCGTTTTACAACACACGCTGAGTTCTAATTCCAAGACAAACCAAAGGCATTCTCGTTCCTTCCGCTGTTCCCCGAAATCGGATGGTGGACCATGGAGAACTCGGAGACGTGACCTGAATGGGAAACGGACACTTCACCCAGTTTCTCTAGAAAGACACCTGGTTAGGATGCACTACATAGCTGAGCCTCACTAAGGTGTCGCTCTCCGTGGCGAAGTGGTTAGAACATCGCCTTACGACGCCAGGGGTGTCAGTTTCCAATGCCAGCCTGAGCAGGGTGTTCGTTGTGAGTGTCCCTTCATCAATTTCACCATATCATCCTCATCGTCGCGATTAGCCAAATGTGGCAGAGAAACGACGCTAAATAACAAATATGAAATCTAAAAATGTAGCGCAGAGAGAATTTTGAAACACTGCTGTAATTTTTTTTTTCAATAAACTCTAAAAATGTAGCTGGACATAATTTTGGAAAATGTCAGAAATGGACACACACACACACACACACTAACACACCCACGTCGCTACTGAAGACTTTTGAACGGCATGTGTAAAAGTTTAAGTGCTACAATATTATTTCTAGCGCAAAATTCTTGAGGAAAATCATCCAATAGGATAACTCCCGTGCGGAATTATCCAATAGGATGTATCACAAGTCATGTAAATTTGTTTACGCTAACGCTAGTCCATCAGTGAACGGAGAATAGAGTCATATTCCTCCTCAACTATAACAGACAGCCACTGAAATGAAATCATGCTTTGAGCGGTTCTGTGAAAGGATTCTTCGTAATATTCCTCCACGGAAAAGAGAGGAGGGAAAACAAAGACCAAAATAATATGAGGAGAAACAGAGATATTAAACCATTAAGGACAAAGATTGAAGTGGGCATTTCCTGATTATGATAATAGAATCCGTCGCCTTCGTTTCTCTGGAAGACAACCCCCAACCCCGCACCCCTTCCTTCCAACTTCTCGACGTCTCTGCGCAGTTTCTACGAGCAGCCGATGCCCTCCATCCACCCCCTCGTAAAATCTAGCAGAACCAATAAAAAGGTTCTGGGCCTTTTCTGACTCCTTAATAGCCTGTTGTCAGGCGGATCAATTATGGATGAAAAATTACTTAAAGACCAGCCATCCAGCCGTTTCCAAGATTATTACAAACTCCATTTCCCTGTCATCTTTGTCGATGGTTATTACGGAGACAGATCCTCCAGGGGATGGTTTCTGGAGGCTCCATTAACTAAAACGCCGATGCCGTGCTGGTTTGCAATTGCGGCAGACGTCCGGGGAGTAGGGGGGATGTTAGAAATTTTCCATCGCCCTGTTGAAATTGGGAACAAAAAGAGAGGTTGGCGAAAAAAAAAGCAATTTGCGGTGGGAATTAAAATGCGGAAGGGTCGCCCACGCAATGGAATTTTCGCTCTAATTTCGCGTTTATCCCTTTCGCTCTTATCATGGTGCTGGTTATCGTTCGCGTGGAACACTTTGACTCCTGGTAATATGTGCTCTAATTGGCCCCACGTTCTGAACAATTTTGAATATTTTTTTAAAATATACTTCCTCAATTTAGCAGCGAGGAATGTAATTCTTGTAAATTAAATTAAAAATTAATCAGTAAACCTACATCAAAACGAGTTACACCAAAACTTAGATAATTCAATTCTGAGTTAATCTATGCGAACAGAATTTTATATATTTTTATCGTCGTGAGAACAAGAATAGTGCAGGTTTTTTAGTTTTGCAAACAATTGCTTTCTTTGCAATTCTATAAATAAAAAACGGGTGGTTCGATCGTGATGAAATTTTAGTATGGTGCAGGCGGAAAGGTTTTAAACACAATTCTTAATTTTCAGAGTTCGAAAATTTGTCAAACAAACGTTATTATCAATTCTGCGAAACAACTTTTTCTTAGTCTTGGATAGTCCTAATATTACAATATTGGTTTTGTTTTGAAGCTCTTTGCATCTGTTTTCAAAATTCATTATCATTGTCAATTTACATTGCGAAACCGATTTCATACAGATTTTTATACAAAGGAGTGAAGCTGTACGTGGAACGTGGTAAGACGGCACACAGCGATATCCGTTGAACCGTGGAAACTGCTGGCTGTCAATACGAGTCGTCGTGTGCGCTGTTGTCACGTTGCACGTACATCTTTACTCCCTTGAATAAAAATCTGTATGAAATCGGTTTCGCAATGTAAATTGACAATGATAATGAATTTTGAAAACAGATGCAAAGAGCTTCAAAACAAGACCAATATTGTAATATTAGGACTATCCAAAACTAAGAAAAAGTTGTTTCGCAAAATTGCTAAGAACGGTTTATTGATAAATTTTAGAAATCTGAAAATTGAGAATTGTGTGTAAAACCTTTCTGCCTGCAACATACTAAAATTTCATCACGATCGAACCACTGTTTTTTTATCTACAGAATTTCAAAGAGAACGATCGTTTTCAAAACAAAAAAGAGCACTTTTTTGTTCTCACGACGATAAGTAATATGTCACACTTGAAAATACGTATGGTTAGCATAGAAATGCAGAATTAAATAAGCTAAATTTTGATAGAACTCCTTTTTATGTAGGTATACTAGTTACTTTTTAATTTGATTCCAAACTCGAGTATCTATAATTTTTAATCCAACAGTATATACGTATAATACTTTCCAACATTTTTGATGGAAATCGGTTTTTAGTTTGTCAACGAGTCTACTTGTCTATCTTTGGGTACTGGAGAGATAATAGCTGTTTTCCATTTACTAGGAAATTGAATTATTATTAGAATAATTAAATTAAATCAAGAAGACTTAGGCGAGCCCTGTGTTGCAAATGGGAGAAGAAAGTGGAGTTTACAGGATACGTGTTGGGAAACCTGATGGTAAGAGACCTATAGAAAGGCCATGATGAAGATGGATATATAACGTTGAGATGGACCTAAAGGAAATTGGTAAGACTGGAAAAGATTGGATTGATTTTGCCCAGGATAGGGGCAGATGAAAGGCCATAAACCTTTGGGGTTTAAGAATGCTAGAGAGTTAGTTAATCAGCGCACTAACCTGTTAGATCGAGGGCCTTCCGTTGGAGTACCGGAGTTGAGAGTTTTGTTCTTGTCCTGTTTACTGGGCCACACCGCTTCTTCTGCAGTCTCCGGCCAAAGTTGCTACTGCTATTGGCTTGGTTCTTCTTCTTGTCACGAAGTTCCATGGGACGCTAATTGAGAGTTGAGCGCTATTGAGAAATTTGTCTGTTATATCACACTTTTCCTTCCTCGCCTATTTCGCACTGTCTAACAGTCTTTCGTCACCACGTTGTCACGGAGATGCTTCCATAGTTGTGTCAGCTAGCATGAATTATTACGTCAGTCAGCAATAGTCATTTTCATTGTTGTGAGTTGCAGCAATAATGTCAGAATTTTATATGTAAAGAGAATGCGAACAGGAAACAGAGGAAATACAGTATGTTATTGATTTCCTTGCATTCCACGTCAGTTCTGTAACTCCAGTTCTGTTTTAGGTGAGTTCGGCAGCTCTGGCGACTTCGAGATGTCTTTTGATCAAACCGAAATTGACACGTTTTGTCCTTGGAAATGTATTAGCCTACTGTATATGAATCAAATGAAAACCTCAAAAGTACGACAAAAATTACTGGACAGACTGTATTCAGCTCAAATTTACATGAGGTATCAACTGTCATTTATATGACAATCTCATGGCTGCAACAGTAACCAGATGTGCTTCAAAACGTCATTTTTGTTACATAAACATGGCGCCTCCTATACACACTTGTACCAGTGAAGAGGAATTGTTTCTTGCCCTCTGCCAGCCTAAAGCTTACAGAAATTTCTCGGCAAATAAAAAATCAATATCTCTGTGCGTGCTTACCACACCAGTAAGTTTACTAATGGAGGAGAAAGTATGACAATGGCCTCAGTTCATTCATACCTGTACATTGCCACAATCAAGGCCGTCAGCCCGTTGCCAAGGCACGACACACCGGCTCGGTCCCCTCGAAAGACCAAGACCGGGCGTCGCTGCCTACAATTATCTTTCTGTTATAATATATGCCACGACTACGCTCAGTTCCTGCGGTGCATGAGAGTCCGCATCCCAAAATTCGGGTAAGGGTCTGCTTTTGAATAACAAAATTACAATTAAATTTATGCTTACTTATCTAAGAACCTTAACTCTAAAGTAGGTAACCTTCCTTACGCTTAAACTTCCATCGTGATCGCACCCGCATCCCACTGACCAGCGAGGATACTCATGCGAGTCGCGAGCGAAGTCAGCATAATCTAAACTGACATCTTATGGATTGATAAATCCTCCGCCTCACTGACCAGTGACGGCGGGACACCTCATCAAAACAAAAGGAGGCCAGTTAATTTGTACTTATGAACCAAATTTACTATAAGGAAATATCCATTAACGACTACAAGTTTATTTACAAATCCAAACATAGTTAAGTTAAAAGAAAAATATACAAACTTCTGATCAAAAGAAAACTACAATGCTAAAATAAAATTTAGATCAATAACGACTCCGTAACAGACTGAAACTTGCTTTAGAGTAAACATAAAACCCAGAGAGCTCTCTCTTATATTACACGTCCATATCCCATCATAGAACTAACACAGCTTGAACTTGGTTTCAAATAACGGTGACAAATTATTAACTAAAGGTCGACAAAATTCCTATTAACCAAAACCAAAGAAAAATTTGCATAACATCTTTCCGTAAATTTCTATTCGTGCTTCTGTCATATTTTCACATCTGCCTTATGTTCTCTAGAACTCATGAGGTATACTACCATCTTCAGGGCCAACCTCCAATAACATTCATAACAAAATATAAGGGGAGCCTTTCTCTACCCAATATCAAAGCCATATCTCGGCCACAAATTACAAATGTCCACGTGGAATTCCTTAACATAATAGGGGACTCTTGTCTACCCTTTTTGGCTACTCACATTGCAAAAGCAAAACAATAGACTTTTACATTAAATGAATTTCTAGAAAAACATATACTCGACCGGTCACCTATTATAGCTGTTTCAAAATTACATCTAATATAAACCTAAATAAGAGAAACCAATAAACTTTCCTTAACGTTCCGGATACTCAGACTTTAAAAACGGACATGAAAACTATATAAGCTGCGAGATTTAAAAGGCACCCTCTGACCAGAGGTATGCTCTCGGATTAAAGTAACAAGAAATAAGCTTTTAATTAATTGAACCTCCTGACCAGGAGAATTCAGAATGATTTAGAATAAAAATTAACTTGACGAGAAGGATGTATATCTTTGATGAGCCTAATTTATTTAATTTGAATTTACATCGGAGCCACACTGACCAGTGCCAACTTCGACAGGATTTAAAATTTATGAATAATTTCTAAGTTCAAATTATTAAGATTAAATATTTATATATGAATTATTTATAAGCCTGCCAAAATCCCCTTCAAGGATCATGCTGACCAGCACAAATCCTGAAAGGTGGCTTACGGAAAACCTCGGACATTGTGGAAGGGAGAGCGGACCAGCCACTCCCCACACAACGCCCGTATTTTCCCAGCCCTGGACCTCGACAAGCGATTTAATCACCTAAAGATTCCGGAATCTACTGCTATTCTGATTATTTTGCCAGCGAAACTGCTGGTATTTATACTCGCGGGATTGCGCAATTCTATTCCTCAACAAAAGATTTGGACATATGTAAAGTTATTTTTAGCTTTCAACAATCACCCCTTCCAAAAAGGCATATCGAGAAACACAATGCAGCAAAATTTACTTACAGAACCGCGCAGCGCCGAACGAAAAAGAACCCATTGTTGTTAAGAAAGAAAAAGAATGCAAGCTTCAACTTGCTTTGCGTTCTTTTTCGCTTGGCAGAAACTGCGTTACAAATTTTAACAAGGATAAAATATACATTCAAAAGGATTAGACTACAAAAGAATTTATACGAGGGCTATCGAAAAGTAATTTGAATAATAAAGAAATTTACAAAATTTATCAATCGCTACAACATCATTGTTTATTATAGAAAAGAATGCTTATTCTGTGGAAGCGGCCCTGGCGCCCACCCAGCGTCGAATAACATGGGTACCTGGGGGAAACCCTGGGGGGTAAAGGCGGTCAGGGGCGTGATGCTGATCACATCACCCCCACTCATGACCGGATCAAGAAAGTGTGGGGCGTTACCCCCACACCCCCTATACGCCTTCATGGCGTGGTGCTATGCACAGGGGAGCACTTTACCTTTTTACTTTTTATTCTGTGGAAGCGACCCTTGTATTTTTCAGTTTCAAATAATATATGTTCACTAATAGTACTTAATTCATACTTCGAGTTGCCACTGTGATTTTTCACTTTAGAAGTTCCAGTTCCGTGAAAAAATTCTTTCTTACATTACTTACCAAAGCTGCTTTCCTGTATCGGAATCAATGTTGTAAACATGCAGTATTGCCAGGTCGCACTTTTTCTTCTTAACATGGATATATGCAAATTTCCTCAAGGAATCACTTTCTTTCATTCCTGTTTTTATCCATATTTATGATTTTTAATTTATTTTTCGATATTTGAACGCGTGGCTGTATTATGTGAAGTAATAAGATACAGTAATAACATACCTTCGAACATCATTTAATAATCTCAGAAACGTAAAAAAAGTTCACCTAGGCAGTTTCAGCCCACAATCATCTATTTAATTTTCATACATTACTGTGTATTGCTAAAGTATCAAAAATCACATTTTAACATTGAGATGATGACTTAAGCCTTAATTTCACTGCGTCTTCCACTTCACGAACAATTTTTTAGATTCCACTACCACAGACAAATTACGATTAAACGTTTTTCACCAAGACCATCTTGGAGGTTCAGGCCTCAGCGCCCAGTCCTGACGTCATCGTCTGGAGTCGATCGTCTTAACGCTGCAAACCTCTCGTAATAGGAAGTTAGTATTTTATTGTAAAGAATTAACGTGTGTTAATTTCTTTTTTCGGAAGGACTTGACTCTCAGAGTAAGTTAAATTTTGACATACACCCCTCACAGAATATAATTAGAAGAAAATGAAGAATATTGAATAGCCGGCTTCCGTGGTGGCTATCACAGCGCGCTACGACGCCAGGGGTCCCGGGTTTGAAACCTTTCCTGGGCTTGGGTATTATTAGTGAGTTTACCTTCATCAATGTCATAATACCATGACTCAGTCTCAACTTCGCGATTAGCCAAAAGTTGCAGAATTGCGATGTAAAATCAATTAAGAATATTGAATATTTACACCGAAATTTCCATTCCCGAAGCCACTATGGTCAACGCAAAAAAATTCCGACCTTAGCACAAAAATGACAAATCGTTGGAAACTTCCTTTCGGAAAAAAAATAATTGTATTTCTTTGTGAAACCCTATCTGTTATATTTGTAAGTTGTAGTAAACTCTTTACAGTTTTTGTAAGAACTTAAGTAACTTTAAAAAAAAAGAATAAATATAATAAGTTAAAATCTCACATGTTAGGTTAACAGCAAATTTGGGAAGTTTCCCAACCAATTAACGCAAAACTAATCAACCAGGCGTATA